>NC_091806.1:39360984-39664015 GCF_041296235.1 Equus asinus | reverse complement strand
ACTCCCAGGTCTTTAGCTTGTCCCACTGAGTAAACAGAGCATTTCTAATGATGGGGAAGACAACCGAAGGGCAGCAGGTTTAGGAGGTGGAAAGTTCAGGCTTGGACCTGTTAATCTGGATATAATGGTAAGACAGCCCAAAGGAAGTGGCAAGAAAGCAGTGGATATGGGAGTTACAAGTTCAAAGGAGTAGTCTATACTAAACATATAAATTTAATGGGGAACGGTCTTCATGTTTTCACCTTGAATCCTGACAGTAATTAAATTTACTGAGGTAACCATTTAGAGTTTTATAACCTAAAATTATTTGGTTCTTAACTAGATTTATTGTGGCGACCATTTTGCAATATACACAAATATGGAATCATTATGTTGTACACCTGAAACTAATAAAATGTTATACATTAATTATACCTCCAGAATAACAAATAGCAATGGGTTAGAAATATTTTAAAAAATGATTTAGCAATGAAAAGATCTTGCCCTTATATCCAGCCTTTCTCTCAAAAACACAATGCACATTATGGAGTCAGAATGGCTGATTAAAAATGAGAGAGCATTTAGAAGGGGGAGGCTGAAAGGACGAGCTCCTGCCTCGTAGAAGAATGGAACGGTGCAGTCTGGAGGCCCCCCCACAGTTAGGTGTCCTCCTCTACCGAGGCACAATCACTTGGCCACATTTTTACAAAAACTCTAATCTCCTCAGTTCATAAAAACAGATAGTTTAGATGCCATGGTACCTGGGGAAGGGTGTTGCCCTTCCAGGGTTCCATATTTATCCTTTCTGGATTGCGGCTTTATGTTTTGGTACAGTAAATCAGTGGCGTATTTAGCACACTGCCTGGCCCATTGGAACCGCTCAACTACTCACTGCTATTATTAACATGAGAAGAAAGGGCTATCAAAACCAAAGTGGGTTCCCCCCTGGCGAGTTAAATCAGACTCTCCACCAGAAGTAGTTGTCTCACAAAGTAAAGTATATTTGCAGCAAATGAGAGACCACGTGGAACCATTTCCAGAGTCATGGCGTCCCTGGACAAAGGGAAGCAGGGACCTTTTATGTCGGATGGGGAATGAATATTCAAAAGGGAGAGGTGGGGATTCGCTTGCGCAGGCTCAGCTGGAAAACAGGCTTCCACATACACTGCAGGTTACGGTAATAAGGCCTAAGCGCCTCCTGGAGAGATCTTAGCATTAAAAATAAGGCAAAGGTCATAGGCATAGCTCTTGTGGGGAAGCTGGGTCTGGCTCAGGGTGGTTGGTGATTGCATCTCCTTCACATAACAAAAGGAAAAGAAATAATTTGGAAAAACAGTTAAATGCTTCCAAACCCACCCATGAGTTCCTCAGGGCAATTAGTTGGTGACAAAAGGACTCTGGCCTGAGAATCAGAGGTTCTGGGTTCATTTCTTGGTTGCAAATAACAAAAAAAAGAAATTCTAACTAATGTCAGGAAATAATGGAATTTATTGGTTTACCTAGCCTGGAAGACTAGCCAGATAGGTCATAGAACTAACCAGCTTCAGAAACCAGGGCCTCCGAGCAGCAATTCAACACTTTCTATTAGTCTCTGCTTTTCTTTTCCTGCCAGCCTGATTCTCTCCTACTGTATAAAGGTCTTCTCCATGTAACAGAAAATATGGCCATGGCTGCTAAGCGACCCTGGCAGAAAGAATGCTCCCCATGCCCTGCTTCTATGAATTAATCCCAGGGATTGATTCTAATGGGCTTGAGGTCACATGTCTAACCCTTGGGCCAATTACTGTTGTCAGAGGAATGAGACACTGTGTTTGGCTGGGCCTATGTCACAAATCCAGCAGTGGATCTGGGCTTTGGGGAACAGCGTCTGTTCCTTCTTGTGGGAAGTCACAAATCAAAAGCAGTCACATGCCACTTTAGTATTCCTATTCTATCACTTACCTGCAGGGCGTTAGGTCTTAGAGCCTCTCTGACTTGCAGTTTCCTCAGGATGGAATGGAAATTTCTGTCCTATCTCACCTAGAGTTTTGTTGTTGTTGCCGTTGGTTTTTGTTTTCTTTTTTTTTTTTTTTGGTCAGGAAGATTGGCCCTGAGCTAATATCTATTGCCAATCTTCCTCTTTTTGCTGGAGGAAGATTGTCACTGAGCTAACACCTATGCCAATCTTCCTCTATTTTGTATGCGGAATGCCACCACAGCATGGCTTAATGAGCAGTGTGTAGGTCTGCGCCTGGGATCCAAACCCGCAAACCCTGGGCAACCAAAGTGGAGCGTGTGAACTTAACCACTATGCCACCGGGCCAGCCCCTGTTGTTTGGTTTTTTTTAAATAATGAGGAATAGGGCTGGTCCCATGACATAGTGGTTAAGTTCACGTGCTCTGCTTTGGTGGTTCAGGGTTCACAGGTTTGGATCCCAGGCATGGATCTAGCACTGCTTGTCAAGCCACACTGTGGTGGCATCCCACATATAAAATAGAGGAAGACAGGCATAGATGTTAGCTCAGTGACAGTTTTCCTCGAGCGAAAAAAAAAGGGAGGAGGGAAAGATTGGCAACAGATATTAGCTCAGGGCCAATCTTCCTCAAAAAAAAATAAATAAGATAAAAAATAATGAGGAATGAAGGACACAAGGTGTGTGAAAATGCCATACACATATTATCTTAGCTAACAATATTGGCCAGGCCAAACTACTTTAACCAAGCACACTAGATAACAATTTCTCAATTTGTGACTAAAGTTGACAAGAGATTTTCACATATTGAGGTATATGGGGTAACTGTTTGGGTTCAAAACTCATTTGGTTTGAACTAAAGAAGCCTGATGTATGGCCTATCAAACATACATTGTACATCTGCTTTAACCACTAAAGGAAAGAATGCACTCTCTTAAGTATGAATGCATACTTCCCCTCCTATACCCTAATGGTAACACCCTATTGGTAATGCCCATATTAGTCCCTTGCCCAACATCATGGTCCTGTTGACCTGCTAACTTACAACTGAATACCTCTTTGAAACTTTGATGACTATGTATCCTGGGCAAGTTTAATGTATGGTCTTTGTTCTGAAAAGATATGACTGCCCTGAAAACCTTGCTTCTCCAGAATGCTTTTTTCCTTTCTGGAAAAGGCTTTTCTGGGTTATAATCCTCAGTTTGGCTCAAGTAAAATGCATATATCTCTCTTATTTATAGAATGGTTGTTAGCTATTTTGGGTCCACATTTCTTGGTGTAGTGCAGCAGGATTTCAGAGAAACCCACTGGAGACCACCTGGAATCTACTTTGAATGGGTGCTTGGTACCATGCAGGCCCATTGTGCCCCTCCAGCTTCACAGCACTGTTCAGATGCCCTCGGTGACTCTCTTGAAACCCAGACCTCCTTATTCAAGTCATAGGTCCCGACTTTTTACTTGAGCTGTTTCAAGTCTTAAGATCAGGTGTCTTAAGGGGGTACAGGTACATTTTCTAGGTAAGAGGAACCTAGGGGGAATTCCTAGGCCAGGGGAGCCTAGGGGGAACACTGGAGTGAATAGGGCAGGCTGACCTTTTAAATTTGGCTTTAAATTAGAAAGGATTGTGTCTATTAAGTCTGAACAAATTGTTTGTCCAGCGCTCTGAGCCTCCCCGGTAGTTTTAAACTGCTGGCGAGAGAAACTCAGACACATAAGAGAGTGTTCACAACCTTTTTTAGGGAATGACATTCACAAACAGCACACTTCTGACCCACTGCACTGTCCTTAGAAATTGCTCACACTTTATAGTAAAACAAAACTAAAAGAAAAGGAAAAACTAAAAGAAAGGGAAATCATGTCTCTAAGGCTGACCAGTTCCCAGATGGACAGCCTTCCTCTGGAACTCAGGCTGGCTTCGTGTTCAATATGTATGGAGCAGACACTTGCAAGTGCTCAACAAAATGGAGATAACTGTAAATGGATGGATCTCTGGACCGAGATAAGCCAAGATAATTTAAAATTACAGTGGCCACTTTGGAGCTCCTTTGAGCCTCCCAAACTTGTACCTTGGCCATTAGAAGAAACATTCCAGTTAGACAAGATCTTTTAAGAAGTGCACTCATGAAGTCATGGCTACCTTCAAAGGAGGACCCAATATGAGCCCCTCCCAGGGTTAATGAGAATGAGAGATTTTCTGGGAAACTGCTATCCTTAAACAGTGGAGGGGGAACGAAAATTTAAAAAGTAATGGAGTTGTTTAATGCTGTCAGGAATAGTTACTGTTCGTTCTGGCTAAAACCTGACAAGATATTTGAAAGGATTTAGTCATTTATGATCAGAAATTTGGCCAAATTGGAAGCTGATATTCAAAGCCTGATAGGAGGGCCGGCCCGGTGGCGCAGCAGTTAAGTTTGCACGTTCCGCTTCTTGGCGGCCCAGGGTTCACCAGTTTGGATCCCAGGTGCGGACATGGCACCGCTAGGCAAAAGGCATGCTGTGGTAGGCATCCCACGTATAAAGTAGAGGAAGATGGGCATGGGTGTTGGCTCAGGGCCAGTCTTCCTCAGCAAAAAGAGGACGATTGACAGTAGTTAGCTCAGGGCTAATCTTCCTCAAAAAAAAAAAAAGCCTGATAGGAGGTTTTCTTATGCCTTCTCCCCTAAATTGAGATAAAACTACATATCCAGAGACAAAGAAGCAAATCAAGGATTATGGAACTGGATGGGTGTGTCAGTCCTTTGATAAGAAGCTAACATCGCCTGTTGATCTCAAAAACTTGTGACCTCTCCAGGAGCTATTATCTAGACCATCTCAGATTCCTAAGACTGAAAGAAAGGGAAAAATGGGGAAAGAGGCTTTTGGAGATGCAGACTTCTATGAAAGTACCCTTGCCCAAAATTCTAAGGAAAATTTTAAAAACAGAGGCTATCAAATCTTTGTTGCATCTACCTGTGTGTTTATGTGTGTGTCTATATATACGTTATTTTTGTTACATATATGATATTTTTCTACCTCCAGATGGTATAATTTCTAAAGGAGATCTATTTAATTGGCTTAAAGTAAGCACTTACACAAATTATTTCTAAGTGTAATAGAAACTAACCCAAATGCCTTTCAAGTTAGCATGATATAAAACAATCTTTGGTAAATGAAAGCTTATTTAAGCTTTTAGGTTCGATTGAAATAAGCATATCTTCAGAGTTATAGGCACTGGCTATGATGCAGAGATGTAACCTTCACTCTACTTGGGTTTATTAGCCAAATAAGCTCATGTTCTCTCTGTTACAAAATTTGTTAGCAAAATAGCTTAGAATGATAGCTGGTTTTGTCTAATGTCTCATGAAGTTTTTGTAGGTAATCTAAATATAATTATTGGAAACAAACTAAATAGATGGGAAAAGATAAAAGTTTTCAGTGAACTTTTTAACAATAATTGTTATGGTGTATGTAGCTCCAATAACTTCAAAACCTTTGGTGACTTGAAACCTTAGACTTTTGTTAAATTAAATGATAGAAATTTATGGAGTATCTTGGTCATTTCCACATTAGATAAAATATTAGACATTAATTACTAAACATAGATTTATCTACCTTTGGCTTCTTATTACAGAGAAACTAGAAAATACTTGGCTATATTAATAAACATGTTTTGTGCCATGCTGAGAACTTTTCTGAAGAAGCACATGTTTCTAGAAAGTATTTGTGTCTCTGCCACTCCACAAGATGCTAATAAAAAATAATAATAACGAAGACATCTCTATACAAGAAAAGTAAAATGTATGTTTGGAGATTTTTTGTTTGTTTTGTTAAGAAAGGTAAATTTGTCCTAAAATACTAGGAAGGAGGGAAGGCATAGAACAAAATATGAATGTAAAATTAAAGTTATAGAAGGTTTGTGAAAAAGGACCTTTGAAGAGTTTTATGCCAGGTCAAGCTAAGACTGGAATAAATTTAATTAAGTGAATAAGTTTTAATATCAAAAGTAAGCTGGTACAAAAATTAGAATTTGGTTTTCTCTTTCTTAAAAGGACAATTTTCCTGGACTTTTAGTCTGCTCTTGACGAAGTGATTACAAAAGGTTTTCTTTACTTATGAGTGAGTCTCGCTTTGGTTAAACGGAGAACTAAGCATTTTTTCACAGCAAACACTTGATCTTGTTTGGCGAAGTGTGTTAAAACCTTTTGGTATTTTTGACAAGCTCTCCAAAATTCCAATCCTAAATGAAGTTTCTTTTGACTTGACAATTTCTCTGAGAATTTTCAGAGGGCCCCTGGGACTTCTCAAAGAAATTTGTTTCCCTTCCTACAGAGGGAGATACTAAACTAATTAGGTTTATTTGGTATGCTAAATTGCATGGGAAGCACTGTTGAGTAAATGATGATAAACCTTCTTAGTTATATGGTGTAGCTGAATATTATTCACTATCTTAACCCTGATACCTTGCTTCTAGCACCATAGGAGGAAAACGACCAAGACTGCATTCTATTATCTAATTTGGCTTACAGATGGGTTTTACTTAAATGACAAGCAAGGACATTATCAAGCTGGATATGCCGTCCAGCCTCGAGAATGCCCCCTACTTTCTATTGACTCTGATAATCCAGTGAAAGATTTCCCTCGACAGGCTCAAGAAATTGCCACAAAAGAAGAGAAGCAAAGGTGGCAACAAAAAAGGGGAATTTTTGACACCACCATGCAGATGTGATTCAGGCCCGACAGAAACAAAATAGCCAGAGTGCCTATTGGAACACAATTGCCACTACTCTAGCATATACACCAATTAACCCACTGACCACCTGAAAAGATGATTTTATGCGGAAAACCATATATTTGGACACCTTCTCCCATGGTGGCCGATAAAGCATTTGCTCATTGCAATATGTGTCCCAAATATAACCCCAGGAAAACAGTTCATGGGTCACAACATCACTTTCCCCTTCTTAAGGGACCTTCTAAGGTATGGCAGTTTAACTTTGTTCAAATGCCAGCACCTCAAGGATATAAATATCTTGCTAATGATCTGTGTGTTCTCACATTAGGTTGAGGCCTTTCCTTGCAGAAGAGTGATGGCTTTAGTAATAGGTAAATTACTGGAAAGGATAATTGCTGTTTGGGAAACTCCTACTGAGTTATTCAGCGACTGGGAAACTCATTCCACCAGACAAATAATTAAATCTATAATTAAATCTATTCACGACATTTGCCCAATAATGCAACATTTTAACTAACGGTACAATCAAAACTCAACTTGGCAAAGCTCTCAGAAGCATTTGATCTCTCATGGCCAAGAGCTCTTCCACTAGTACTTCTCAATCTTAGATCTACACATTTTGGTAAATATCAGCTGTCTCCTTTTGAAATAAAAACAGGAGGGTCTATGCAATTAGATGAGAAAATGCATGAACCAACTTTCCTTAAGGGAGATATATTACATTGTTGCCAGGGTCTCATTGAGGTGCTTAAAAGAAATGAAAATGTTGGTAGCTGATTCCTTTCCCAGAGAGCTCCTGGGAGATGAAGACCTTAAGGATTATGGACTACAACCTCAAGCTTTTATTTATTGGGAAAGGCATCAAACAAAAGACTGTCTGCAGCTCTGTTGGAAAGCACTATAACAGATAATTTTAACCAATCTGTGCATTGCAAAATTAAAGGGCATAGACTCATAGATTCACATTTCTCATTAAAAAGGGTCCTCTGCCTGAGTGGATTTCAACCCCTGTTTCTGACACCTGTCTTCAGCAGACCAAGACAAATACCTCCAAACGAGGATGAGAAGATGTCATCTGTTGTAGACAGCTGTCCCAACACTCTAGACTAGGCCTGTATTCCCAACCTTATATCTCCTCCTTTAAATCTTTGTAATGCCTTGTAAACCATATACTCATTTTATAATTATTCCATCTAAGGGTTTCAAAATAGTATCACACTTAAAGAAAGTGATTGGTTTGGTATAGACTGGTCTTGAAAGCCAGGCATTTATTGGGTGGCTCCTAATGGAATTCGGTGGTTATGTGGAGAAACCTCTGGCCTTGGCTACCATCCGAAGGGCTAATACACTGCACTCCGGATTTCCCTTGAATGCAGGGGAGGATTCACCCTGAGCCAATATCTGTTGCCAATCTTGCTCTCTTCCAGGCCAGATGGGCTTGCTCAGTGTTCCACCGGCATGGCCACCTAGCAGCTATACTTGTTCCTTCTTTGAAGCTAGAAGTTATATCACATATAGAAGCTCTAAATTTACTCAACAAGCCCTTAACGATAGTCAAGCAGGAACAGCCTTGTTAAATACTGAAATGTCTTCAATGAGAAAGACTGTCCTTCAAAATAGAACGGGCTTAGACATTTTAATTGCATCCCAAGGTGGTACCTGTACAATCATTCAAACTGAATGCTGTGTTTTACACGTGATGAGTCTTCCAATGTGTCATCGCTGCTAAAGCACGTGAGAAAGCAGGTGAATGCCCTAAAGCAACCTGACACCTCATCCTGATTTGTTTAGTTGGCTCCCTTCCAGTATTGCCTCCCTTTTGCAATATGGATTGCAAGTCCTATTTCTATTACTCCTTGGAATTCTTGTATTAATCATAATATTCAAACTAATTACCATTTTTTTACTCAGTGCTGTAAGACTGGCATGCAAGCTGGAGTAATGATTGCTCAGTGACTTGAGATGGCCAATCAATCTTACAACCTTGGACAAATTTTCTTTTCTGATAAAGACTATGCCCAAGAACTCATTTTTAAACTAATCATTTCAAGTATTGAATTATTTGTTCTATAATTGTTATAAACAAGGAAAGTACAAGAAGTCATGTAAAAGCGCGTGTACAATGTTTATGCAATAATCTAAAAATAATTGACAAATTGCATAACCTATAAAACACTTCTTCTGTCAATATATACCTCTATGCTTGTCCACTTTATCCGACTATTTCTCCCCAAGGTGGATAAGTGGGAAAATTAATGAAATAAAAGCCTAGCACCGAGGGACATGATGGACCCAGAGCAGACAGCAACTACCCTGGCACCAACAGGCAATATTTTGATCATCAATACTTTCTGTCGAAAGATTATTGATCCCAAGGGAAAAATGACAAGAGATTTTTTCACATATTGAGGTATATGGGGTAACTATTCAGGTTCAAAAGTGATTCAGCTTGAACTAAAGAAGCCTGGCTTATGCCCTATCAAACAGACATTGTACATCTGCTTTAACCACTAAAGGAAAGAATGCACTCTCTTAAGATAAGAATGCATACTGCCTCTCCCCCACCAATACCGAACATCAGTAAAGCCTTATTAGTCCCTTTCCTGACATCAGGGCCATGTTGACCTGCTAATTTAAAACTGAATATCTCTTTGAAATTCTGATGAATATGTATCCTGGGCATGTTTAATGTATCTTCCTTGTCCTAAAAAGGTATAAGACTGTACTGAAAGCCGCGCTTCTCCAGAATGCTTTCTTCCTTTGTGGAAACTGCCTTCCTGGGTTATAATCCTCAGTTTGGCTCAAGTAAAACTTACCTATTTCTCTTATCTATAGAATGGTTATTGATTATTTTGTGCCAGCAAAGTCATAACTATTTTAAAAACACTCAATTTTCAACAACAAAAATGATCTAAACTTAACAAGGATGTCAAATTTAGTTGCCTTAAGTAACAGGTTGTGTGAACTTATCTGAGAAGCAGTTATCATCAAAAGCATCATCTCTAGGTGCACACTGACCAGAAGTATTGTATCATGAGCGAAACTCATCAAAAAAGACATAGGCTGCTAGTGCTGGAAGGAATCTGGCCTCTCCGCTTTAAAAAGGAATCTGAGACCAGAGAGGTTGATAAGACATCCAGCATCACATGTCAGTAGGTGGAATGGCAGGTGTAGGTTCCAGGTCTCAGATATCAACCCATTCTTCTGTTCTACCACATTGACTCTCTTCCTTGCTACATCCCCTGTTGGAACTTGATGGATCCTTCTCTAACTTTGAAATACATTTAGAATTGAATTTGCCTGTAGTTTGATATTACAATTATTTGGATAGAATGAGGGGGGATTGGGAGACCCCCAGGAGAGATCCAGAGTGGTTGTGCTTCATTCCTGCATGTTTAGAGCTCACAGTATCGGTGGGGAGGCCGTCGGCCAGGGAGCGGCAGATCGGCATTCCTTTCTGTTCTGGTGACAGCAGCTGTGGTGGAACTGGACACATAGCGAGTGCTCAACAAATAAACGTTGCTGACAGCCAATTTGGCAACAAATAACAAGGGCCTAAAAATGTTCTTAGCATTTGATCCACTAATTAGACGTGTGGAATGTATCCTAAGAAAATGCTCATAAATATAAATATCTATGTCTTAAAAACTATAAACTAATATTTATGCTTAAATGTTCATCACTGCAGTATTTATACAAGCAAATATTTCTAAACAAATGTCCAACAAGAGGGAAAAGGTTAAACAGGTCAGGGTGTATGTATATGGTTGCTTGCTACAGTGCAGTAGACAATCTCCCCATTATCAGGATTCTAAGCTTAGTCTTTTTGTTTTATTCTAAATAGAGATCCTTTGTACTGTAAAGTTGCACTAAAAGACCAGTGAAGGGGCCGGCCCGTGGCCGAGTGGTTAAGTTCGCGTGCTCCACTTTGGCGACCCAGGGTTTCGCCGGTTTTCAGATCCCGGGCGCGGACATGGCACTGCTCATCAAGCCATGCTGAGGCGGCATCCCACATGCCACAACTAGAAGGACCCACAACTAAAAATACACAACTATGTACCAGGGGGCTTTGGGGAGAAAAAGGAAAAATAAAATCTTTTTTTTTTAAAAAAAAAAAAGACCAGTGAAAAGCTGACATTGATGCCTGGGGCACTGAAGAACAATTTCCAGGAGAAATCTGATGGTCTGGGGCCTGTTCAGGCCTGCCTTCTCTCGTTTCCTAGAAGCAGATCTAACGGCCTGGGAGGAAGAAGGTGCCCCAGAGAAGCAAGGACAGCTACACTGACCCTGCCATCTCTTCTTTGAACCAGAGTGTCTTATCCCACAGAACCTTCACTACAGGCATAATGGCTGAGCAAGGTCTTTCTTCTTCCTCTTCTTCTTTTTCTTCTTTTTCTTTAATGAGATTAAGCAACTTGGCAGGAAAATAAACTTAAGAATATTAAACCATGAAACGTTCTCATCATGGCAGATTCTCCTCTGTTATTTAATATCCATGAGTTTCTTACATAATTGTAATCATACCACTTTGGGTTCTACTTTTGTCACTGCAAAGTATTTTCTCCCTATCAAAACAGTTCACATACTGCTCATTCGTAATCACTCTGGATCCCCATCGGGTGAATATATGCCAGTGAGCTTGAAGATTTTATTATCGAGACTTGCCATGGTTTCCAGTTTTTGCTATTAAGTTTGCCATAAACATCTTTGTGGTCTCCCACTTCCCACTTTTCCAAGAGTAAAATTTCTTAATCAAAGAGTACAAACCATTTCATTTCTCTTGTTAAACACCCCCAAATTGTTGGGCAAGGATTTTTTTTTAAAGGAAAGTTGGCAGCTGCATGGACCGTCATTTCCCAGCAAGGTGCAGTGGCCTGGCATCTTAACTAGAGGTCAGAACCCCTGAGTTTCCCCAAGGACACTTGGAGAGTCCCTTCCCCATTCTGAACCCGATTTTCTTCTCTATAAAATGAAGGATTTGGATTGAATGGATTAAGGTCCTTTGCTACCAGAAACCTAGCCGTATTTCTCCTAGTTTGCTCTGCATGCCCTCTCCTGACTCCTAGGGGCTCAGACTCCAGCTCAGGGCTTGGGATAAAGCTCTGCTTCCTCTCCCTTGGCTGCAGGGTCCTATCAATGTCCCCAAATACTAGTGTAATCAGAGGAGAAACAGCAGACCCCAGGCATAAGGAGCACAGGTGGGTTCAAATCTCCGCTCTGCCACAAACCCACTGTGACAAAATACTTCTGAGTGGCTCAGTTTCTCCATCTGTAACGGAGGTTAACAATAGTTCCTTCCTCATAGGGTTGTTATGAGAATTAAATGAGTTAACGTTTGCAAAACACTAAGAACAGTGCCCGGCACATAGTAAGTGCTTTATAAAGTTTTTGTGGAATAAATAAATGAAAACTCAGCACATAAACTCTGGGTCTCTTCATCCGGCAACAGCTTCTTGACTGGCGCCCCCAACCTTTGGGTGCTTTCCCATTCCTTCCTAAAACCCGGGGATCTGAGCCCCAAATCTCTCTACTTAAGGCCTGCTGCAGCTCCCAGTTGCCTCCAGGTTGGAGAAGAGACACCTCAGCTTGAGACGCAGGCTCTTCACCCAAGGCCTCCTAGAGGTCAGGAGACGCGGGCCACTGCCTTTTATTTAAGGATCCCAGTTGATTTAAAAAGAGAACATAAATGAAAACAAACAAACCAAAAAGGGCTACAAAAATTGTGGGGCATTTTTAATGTTACATTGAGCAAAGTAAAGCATGACGACTCCCCGCCCCCCAACTCAATAAACCGTAATGATGCTGTTCACAAGACAACCGCCAAGGGTTCTCAGCCTGTTACTTCAGGCAGCTCAACGGGTGGAGCGGCGCGCCCAGGGTGTGAGTTTATCAGGTGGATGCTGGATCCACCTGGAGGGCGAGCGTCCGGAGACTGGCGAGGATGTCCACAGCCTAAAGACCAGCCCCCTAGGGCAGCCTCCGCGCCAGGACGACATCGGCTGCCAGGACAGCCCCTCCCCCCTCCCCACCCCTACTCCTGCCAGCCTGGCAGGCCTCCCTCGCCGCCGGGCCCTCCATCCACCTACTCCCTCGGCTCGGCCGACGCCCCCCGTCCCTGGCCGAGCCAACTCCTACCCCAGAACCCTGTGGCCACCCGCGCACTCGCGGCAGCCGCCCCCCGAGCCAGGCCGGCGCACCCGGGAGCCTCCCCAGGAACCGTTATCCTCGCCTGGGAGGAAACGCCGCAGGTCGGGAAGCGGGATCGAGCGGCAACTCCTTCAAGGAGCCCGCGAGGGGGCGCCCCTCGGCGCCCGCCCCCAGCCGCGGGCTCCAGGCCAGGCTGGGAGGCAGGGTCTCGCTGCCCCCGCCGCGGGCTCGACCAATGGGAGAGCGCGCAGAGGGGCTCGGAGGGCCGCGCCGGGAGGGCTGAAAACCGCGCGCGCGGGCGGCGGGCTGCGGACGCGCGCTACACCCAGCGAGCCCCGAGCGCGCGCGCGACAGCCCTGCCCGGCCGGCGCTCAGAGTCGCCCGGCCCCGATGGCCCCCGAGACCCCGGCCCAGGGGCCGACCCCACGCTACTTCACTTGGGACGAGGTGGCGCAGCGCTCCGGCCGCGGGAAGGAGCAGTGGCTGGTCATCGACCGGAAGGTGTACAACATCAGCGAGTTCACGCGCCGGCACCCCGGAGGCTCCCGGGTCATCAGCCACTACGCCGGGCAGGATGCAACGGTGAGTGCTGCCAGAGTGGGACGGGGGACGAGGCCGCGCCGGGCGTCTAGAGCCAGAGGCTCAGTGCGCGAGACCGGAAGCTGGGCACCCACGGCCAAACACCAACTAATTCGGGGAAAAGCCGGTGGCGCCGGAGCATACCTGTTGCCCGGTGACTGGGTGTGCTGCCGGCACGGAGGGGCAGGAGAGAGGCTATGAAAATTGGAGCCTGGGGCATGGGATGGAGGCCTGCAACGTGCACACACAAACAAAGGGTTGCGCCGCCCGTGCATGCATTCCGTCTGTGGCCCTGAGTTCGCCGTCTCCAGCGTGGGCAGGCCCCAGAGCAGGGCTAGCGGAGAAGACAGCGAGGATGCAGGGCGCCTGGGATGGCGGTGCTGCCGAGGCCGAGGGAGAAGGGGTCGGTGGCAGGGAGAGGGAGTCTTGACCTGTCTCGGTGGCTGGGAGGGGAGCGCAAGCCGCGCCTTTACTGAGTGTACCGGGCTACACTCGAGAGCGGGAGCAGGAGAGGGAGCCACTCTCGGGGATAGGGCTGAGGCGGGAGCCACCTGTGCCCGCTGCCTTGGGAACCCCCGCACAGCGTGAAGACGGGAGGGTGGGGAAGCGGCCGCACGGGCCGGAGAGGGCTAGGGGCTGCTGGTGCAGAGGGGAATGTGAGCGCCATGCTAAAGGTGGGCGGCCTGCATCCGCAAACACTTAGCGAGGACCCGCGGAGCGGTCCTCGAATCCTGTGGGGAAGTCACTCAGCCGCAAGCCAGCGGGGTCCCCAGCTATTCGCCGCAGCAGACATTTGTTTGCACTCCTGGGCAGTAAGCCCAGTGCAGGGTCGCGTCCCTCGTCCCTCGGGCCTCACCGCGAGGTCAGCGCGCACCCCAGTCCCCGTCTTGCTGCTTCCCTTTCTAGACAACCTGTTCTCAGAGCTAAGGCACCTGGCGCCTCCCTGCTGGGTTGGAGAGTCAGGGATCACCCCTTGGGACCCAAAGGGTGGAGCCTTCGCTTCGCCGCGTCCCCTCCCCCTACATCCTTCTTTCATCCCGCGCCAGTGGTCTAACCCCTTCTGATGTCCCCATCCTCCGTCCTTGCCATCCCGGAGCGCGCCTCGGAGTTCCCGTTATGTCGCAAAGGGGCATAGACGCTTCCGGATGAGGGCCTGCCCCTCACTCTGACGTGGCCGGCCTGGGGCTGGAGGCCAAAGTCTACGCTGGTCACCCCAAGTGACCAGTGGGGCGTTTAGACTGCGGCCGCAGGCGAAGGCGTAGAGCGGCGCAAGCGCAGACGGAGCAGGCTCCGACGACGGGGCTTCCTGCAGTGTGATTTGGGGCGGGGGCCGGGGCTGCCGAGGCGGAGAGCGCGATTGGTCCGGATGTGTGGTGCCACCGGCCGCCGGCTCCGCCCTCGATCCCGCCTCGAGTGCTGGTTCCCAGCAAGGTCTGGGGCTGCCTGACCTACAGAGAGGACCCCACCTCGCATAGTCAGAATTAGCCTCCCTGGGGGCAGGGAGTGGTCAGAGCGCTAGGGAAAACAGGGATCCCCACCTCGATAGCCGCAGAGAGGGGGAAAAACGCAGAAGTTCCCCGCTTCGGACATAAGGAGTCTCCCTCATCGCACGTTATGGAGAACGCTGGCTCAGAGAGGGCCTTGTTAAAAGTCCCACGGAAAGAGAATTCTCATAGCCGCACCCATCCCTTCTGGTTGTTTCTCACCTATAACTAAACTCAAGCGCAAAAGCTGTACCTAGAGACGCCCAAAGGAAAGGCCAGCCCAGGCAGGTCTTTCTGTGGTCCCCCCAACCCGTGCTTCCTATTCCTTAGTGTGGTGCCCTTGTTACTAGAACACGGAGGCTGGGTCACCCTGAGCTGTGGACACCTGGGAAAGGTCTGAGCACCCTCGAAGGGCAGTTGGCTGGAGACAGGTGGTGTCTCTTTGAACTTGGGGACAGCCTCCTTGCTGGATCAGGAGGATGGCCTTTGGTGTGAGCCCTCCAGGAGGCCAGGGGCGGGTGGGCTGGTTTCCTCACTGTTCTGCCTTCTCCCCATCCTTGCAGGATCCTTTTGTGGCATTCCACATCAACAAGAGCCTTGTGAGGAAGTATATGAACTCTCTCCTGATTGGAGAACTGTCTCCTGAGCAGCCCAGCTTTGAGCCCACTAAGAACGTGAGAGCCG
This sequence comes from Equus asinus, assembly GCF_041296235.1. Taxonomy (NCBI): domain Eukaryota; kingdom Metazoa; phylum Chordata; class Mammalia; order Perissodactyla; family Equidae; genus Equus; species Equus asinus. The sequence goes on along the minus strand of NC_091806.1, from coordinate 39,648,479 downwards.
GTTTGCTGTTTGGAGAGCCTGTGGTTGTTGAGGGGCACAGGGTAGAAGGCAGGCCTGGATAGGATCACAGGTGACCAGTCAGTAGTTCTTGGGAGTCTTGAGGTCCCTGTTTCTCCCGCACAGTCACTGGGTCACAGGCCCACGGGAGCAGGGCTTTGGAAGCTAAGGTTCTCACAAGGCTGCCACCACCACCACTGCCATCATCATCGTGAGACCTGTCCACTGAGCACATACTCTGTGCCAGGCATAACCTCCTGTAATCCTCACACATTTACAGATGGGAAAACCAAGGCTCAGAGAGGTTAAGCAGCATGGCCAAGGATCAGGCCATTAGTAAACGGCAGAGCAGGGACTTGAATCAGGTCTGTTAACTCCAAAGACCACCTGCTCTTAGGTGTGATGCCATTGCACCTCCTCCTGTCATCCTTCCTCAGTGTGGTGGTGTCTTTACCTAGGACGGTGGACTTCCCAGGGCTACCTGGGTGGGAGGTCTGAGCCTAACAGGGCCCTTGTCTCCAGCAGTGCTGGGTTCAGCCGGGAAGAGTAACAGCCCCACTCTCTCCACTCTGCTGTGCAGAAAGAGCTGACCGATGAGTTCCGGGAACTGCGGGCCACAGTGGAGCAGATGGGGCTCATGAAGCCCAACCACATCTTCTTCCTGCTGTACCTACTGCACATCCTGCTGCTGGATGTGGCTGCCTGGCTCACTCTTTGGGTCTTTGGGACATCCTTCGTGCCCTTCCTCCTCTGTGCAGTGCTGCTCAGCACAGTTCAGGTGAGAGCCCTTAGCTTGTCAAGAGCACAGCCGTGCTCAGCATCCCTGGGGAAAGCGCTTTGTCCCCCTGAGGAAGGCCAGGAGCCCCGCTTTCTGACCGGGACAGAGCCGAGGACTTGGGGGAGAGTTAGTGCAGAGAGAGAACACACATTCCATTGTCTGTGGCTTTCACCTGCTCGTTAGCCACACGCGCATCTTCATTTCTCACTGCCTCTCCAGCTCTCCTCCAAGGGTTCCCTTCTTCCTGCGGAGTTTCTCCTGTGAAACTCTGTTTAGGTTCTGTCACAGCCCAAATCTGCCTAGAGCCAAGATTCTGGTTTCTCGGCAAAGCAGGGCTTCCTCCCCACCACAACACTGCCCAACATGTTAATATGCTTGGGCCCTAATACTTGGCTGTCAGAATCCATTTGCCCAGCCGTCTGAGTTTGTCCCTCGCTGTCCTTTTCTGTAGTCTGGATGTTCAGTTCTGTAGACATCATAAATCAGAGCTCCAGAGCTGGGGAACTGAAGAACAGGGACAGGAACTCTCATGTGAGTTAGTGGCAGAGCCAAAGTTAGGAGCCAGGCGTCCTGACTCCTCTCCTGATGTGCTCAGTTAGGGTGCTGCGGCCATCACGGGCCTAGGTGGGTGCTCTCAGCGCTCACTGTTCTCTCCCAGGCCCAGGCTGGCTGGCTGCAGCATGACTTTGGACACCTGTCCGTCTTCAGCACCTCTACGTGGAACCACCTGCTACATCATTTTGTGATTGGCCAGCTGAAGGTCACTGGGATGGGGAGGGACTCTCTGAAACTCCAGTCAATGAAGGGCTGCCTGTGGGGAGGGGGAGCACTAGGCTTTCATACTTATGGTCATACTCATACTTTCATACTCATGTCCCCACTTTTCTGTAGGGGGCCCCTGCCAGTTGGTGGAACCACCTGCACTTCCAGCATCACGCCAAGCCCAACTGCTTCCGCAAAGACCCAGACATCAACATGCACCCCTTCTTCTTTGCCTTGGGGAAGATCCTCTCTGTGGAGGTGAGTGGAGACATCAGTGACAAAGTCTTGGAGAATGGAAACCAGCCAGCACAGAGGGCTTTGGGGAAAATACATTGCTGTCAGAGTAAGACATGGGGGGCTGGGCCGGCCGGCTGGCTGTTTGGAAGTTTTGGGAGGCAAGAGGCAATTGACAGGCCTCAAGTCAGCAAATAGTTATCACATAAAGGTACCACATGCTGCTAAGGATCCAAAGGATGATCAGGAGGTTACTGTGCCAAGCCCTGCTCCTCCTTAAAGGTGATGGATGGCCCTCCTCGGGGGCTGCTTTTTTGACACCCCTACCCCAGGCAGTCAATGCCCCTGCAGTCTGTATTCCTCTCTTACACTTTGATATCCTACTGTGTCACAGTCTTCCACATCAAGGGCTGGACTGTCTTACTCTTCTTTGATGCCCAGTGCCTAGAACATTCATTCACTGAGCAATTCTTCCCACCCACCTGATCCCAGTCTGACTTCCCGGGTGGTCAGCATTGGGTTTGAGTTGTCATCTGAGATTGTGAGCCAAAATCGTAATGCAGCTGCGAAAGGAAGAAGGCCTGGGAGTGGAGATCTGGTCTGCCCTTGGTGAGCATAAGACAGTAGGAGACTGAATGGCTAGCGGAGTTCTCCGAAGAGCTAATTTAAAAGCCTTCATCCCAGGGCTCTAGGCTGCAGTCAGGGTTCTGCCAGGTTCCTCGCCCCTACCTTCTGCCAAGAATTAAACTGTCGTTGAACACGTTTCAGTTCCAGGCAGGCGTTCAGGGTAGCCTGGCTCTCCTGTCCCCTCTGGCCGTGAGAAGAACTCTGGAAAGGCTTTGGGAGCACTGGCTGTCCTGGCACCAGGAGCCCCTAGCTTGAGGCTCATGCCCTACCTGTGCATAACGCCCTATTTTCCCACCTCCTAGGCAGGGATTTTCTTGGTTTGCTACACGTCCACCACTGTCTTAGCAACATTGTGCAGATGATGAACCAGCCCTGGTCCTGCCTGGCTCCGGTGGCTGCTTCAAGGGCAATGTGGGTTATTTATTGGGCAAAGCATGGGGCTCTTGGTGGCACTTCTGTTGTCACTATAGAGGGTTAAAAAAGGTGGGAGTCTAAGTAGAAGAGCACCTTCTCACACCACTGCCTAGATTGCTTCTTGGTACTAGGGTTTTCAGGAAATCCCTGTCTGCAGACACTAAAAAATGGAGAATGATCTGGGACCAAAATAGCCTCTTTTTTTGCCTAGTTATGAGGCTGAGGGTAGGCTGCCTGTTAGTAAATGCCTGGCCTACAGGCTGCTTGGCGCTTGGTTCAGCCCTTCTGGGTACAGGTTAAATGGGCATTGATGCCCATGCTGACCCAGTGGCATCCACTTCAGTGCCTCCCAACTCTCCTGGAGAAAAACGAAATGCAGGTGACACTTCACCCTAAACACAACCTTTCTGGCCTCCGAGAGTCAAAACACAACAGGGCAGTTATTAGGATCATAATGGCATTTGATTGCCATTCAAGGAGACAGCAGTGTACGGGGCTCCCCTTCATAACAGTTCCAAAATAGGAGGCCAGAGTTCTGCCCGCCCACCCTACCACACAAAACAGATGCTCCTCTTCCGGGTTTCGCTCTGAGTTAATGGTGCTTAGGATGGGGGGAACTTCACCCCCACATCCCGCAAGCCTTTTAATACTGCCTCCAGAATGTATCCCAAGTCCATCAACTTTCTCCATCTCCACTGCTTACCATCCCCAGGCCTGGTCCATTTCAGGGCTGGATTACTGTTCCAGCCTCCTCACTGGTGTCTCTGCCACTAAACCTGCCCCGTATAGTTCATTCCTCCACCTCCAGCCAGAATGAGTCTTTGAAAGCACAAAGCAGATAATGCTGCACCCACTGAAAGCCCTCCAGTGGCTTCCCCTCCCCAGTGGAATAAAACCCAGACTCCTTACCGTGGCCTTAGCACGGCTTTCTAAGGTCAACATGATTTGGCCATCCCTAATTTTCTGGCCTTATCAACCATTCTCCCCTGTTGCTTACTATTCCCAGCCACTCTGGCCTTCTTTCTGTCACCTGAACATCCCAGGCCTTTGTACTGACTCTTCCCTCTGCTTTCAATGCTCTCCCCTGAATTTTTGCATTACTGGCTGCTTCTCATCATTTGGGTCTCAGTTCAGCTGTCAGCACCTCAGAGAGGCCATATCTGACCACTCTAGTCAAAACACTGCCTCCCTCACTTTCTGTTATATTTTCCTTTTAATCTGTAATTACCTTGAGCTCTGTTTACAGATTTTCTGTTTACAAAATGAGCATCCTCTCCTCAGATTATAAGCTCCATGAGGGTAGGAAATTTCTATTGTTCACCTCTGTACTCTCAGAACCTAGAACAGTGCCTGGCACACAGTAGGTGCTCAATAAATGTTCAAATAAATGACCAAAAGAGTTTGATAGGAAGATCAGGGCTGGAGGTACAGGGAATATTGACCTGTGTAGGGGTAAAACTGTTGTCCATGGAGACTCTAAGGTCAAAAAAGTACCAGATGGGAGAAAGGAAGGGGAGAAGGTGGAGGGGCCGGGAAACCTTAGGATGAAGGTGTCTTTGGAGGAACATGAGGAGTCCTGAGGACCTGCAGACCTGTGCACGTGCCTCATGTGGGCCCAGGCATTGAGCGGCATGCCGTGGTGTGGCGCACGTGGCAGATCACAGCCGGGGGCTTCATGCATCAGGTGCTAGAAGGAAGGCTGGGCCAGCTGGAGCCTTCCAATAGCACCCACAAGCTGACAGCCCCCGGAGTAGGCCTAACCTCCCAAGCAGGGAAAAGCCAAGGTCATGGGGAGCGGAACAGGTGGCTGGTCTGCGGGTACTGATTCGTGTCTGCTTTTTTCCACAGCTTGGGAAACAGAAGAAGAAGTACATGCCATACAACCACCAGCACAAATACTTCTTCCTGAGTGAGTGTCCTCATCCACACAGGGGGATGCCTGGGCCAGGGTGCTGAGGGGGTGTGAGGATGAAGTGACTCCCCAAGCCATTAGGGTATTTTAAGTAAAGGCTGGAGAAAGGACCCCATCCGCAACCTACCATGTCAGCTGAGCCACGTCAACAGTTAGGCTAATTTTTAGTCTAAGGTCATCTGTGTTACAGGCAAACTAGTTCCTCTAGTCCCACCCTGGCTACCACAAGAGAACTGCGTGGTCAGGTGGGGCCATCCCAATTAAACCGTAAACCTCACCTTAACCCTTGTCTAACAGAGAGCTGTGCCAGTGTGACCCAGCAGGGCACAGTCCAACCCCCAGGGGGACAAAGGTGGACACAGCTATGGGAGGACTGGATCCAAAGAGGGAGTTGGGGAATGGTTGGAGCTGAGGAGAGGAGATTTCTGTGGTTGGCTTAAGCTCTCTGAAGACTGCTATATAGTCCTTGCTTTAAAAAACTGTAATGCCTAAAATTTGAGTTTAAAAACTCCTTTAAAAATTCAAATTTTTAAAGGAAAGGAGGGGTTGATTTCAATGATCCTATTTTAGTTCAAAAGAATTTATCCTAACTGCCTATTACCAACCATCCCTACTAGAGAAAGGGGGATGGGGCAGAGGGTGGAGCAGAAAAGTCTGGGAGAAAGAATGTTAGAATCCATGGCACATCAGGATAGAGGAGCCATGGGCGGGCACTGTAATGCAGGGGCTTATAAGCAGCATCAGGGAGGGCCCTGCAGAGAAGGGACACAGAAAAGGAAATGGGACAGCACAGAGGACGGGATCCACTTCTTCAATTCCCAGGGGGTTTTTTGTCTGTTTGTTTTTAAGACTGGCACCTGAGCTAACATCTGTTTTATTTTCTTCTTCTCCCCAAAGCCCCCCCGGTACATAGTTTATATTCTAGTTGTGAGTGCCTCTGGTTATGCTATGTGGGACACCAACCCAGTATGGCCTGATGAGCGGTGCCATGTCGGCGCCCAGCGAAACCCTGTGCCGCCAAAGCGGAGTGCAGAACTTAACCACTCGGCCAAGGGGCCAGCCCCATCAACTCCCAGTTTTAAGCGAAGTCCCTCCACCACTGCCCACAGCTCTAGGACTTCAGGTTGGGTGGCACAAACTCATGTCCTTGGGCCAAGAAAGTGAGCTTTCAGCCTGTGAAGGATCACAAGGTCATCCCCCCCTACCCCAACACACGTTTTCCTGCTCCTGTCCCTTCACCTACATGGTGGAGCAGCCAAGAACATGGGGCAGATGGCTGCAAGGACAGGCATAGGGCCAGTAGTAAGGCCCCTGGCAGAAGCAGGGCAGTGGCCAGGGCAGCTCCGAGAGTATTAGCCAGGACCCTTTCAAGTCATGGGAGCAGAGCAGGTTCCATGTGTGGAGGCAGTTTCCCCAGTGGCCCTCTTCCACTGGAAAAGAAAGCCACCCACCCTGTACCCTGCCAGCATCCTCTTGGGAGATTGTGTCTTCTTCACACTTGCATTCATGCCCGCCTTCAGTGCCTGTGGGTTCCACTGGATTGTGGTGCCAAGGCAGCTGGAGGGGCAACGGGAGGAGACGGCAAGGGGCAGCCCCATGCCAGAGGCCCTTTGTGACCCTCATGCTGCTCACACCTCCTCCCTGTCTCCGTTTCCTCCCTAGTTGGGCCCCCAGCCTTGCTGCCTCTCTATTTCCAGTGGTATATTTTCTATTTTGTTATCCAGCGGAAGAAGTGGGTGGTGAGTATGCACAGCCCAAGAGTCCCACATCCTTTGTCTCTAGGACCCTGAGGGAGGGGAAAGGGGTCTCCAGGGGAAATCCTACTGAGATTCACTCCAGGCCTAATTGAGAGGAAAGTAAGAGAAGTAGTACAGACCTTCCTTACCTCTAGGTGGGATGATTTGGACTTAGGCAGCCTGACTCCCAATGCCCTGTTACATTCAGCCAGAATCTCCTGAGGTTCTTGTGCTGGGAACAAAGCCAGGGGCCGGGCTGGGGAATGGGGAAGATGAGTAAGAGATGGCACTTAGTCTTGGGAAACTTCTGATGGAGCAGGATGTGGTTGACACCGGAGAAGAGGTACAAGCAGAAGCTTCTGGGATTCCAAAAGGGGCCTGACGACATCTGGCTGGATGAGGCATCAGAAAAGCAGGCTGGCCTTGGAGGACAGGCAGAGGTGGGGTGGGGGCGGATGGACTCTGAGCAGAGAAGCTGGGAAGTGAGGGGCGAGTTTAGCCCCTGGACAGGGAGAGGACTCAAGTGTCAGGGGAGGAGCATGGTGCAGAAAGTGACTGGAGATTTGATCAGTGCACTGGCACAGACTGAGCCACGGTCCTAGAAGATTCACTTGGCAGCATGATGAAGGGATGAAGGATTTAGATGGGTTGGGAGGAGCTGGAGGCCTTGGTACCTGAGAAAGAAATAGACAAGGAGGGCTGGTAGGTGCCAGTGGGAATGGACAGGAGGAGCAGCGGCACTAGATACTGCAGGATTGGGCAACGGAGAGAAGCTGACAGTGACTGAGTGTGCCAGTGTGGGGACCGGGAGAATGGCTGCATCATGCAAAGAAACAGGTGAAGTGAGAGGAAGAGGCAGAGGTGCTCTGTGCCAGTCCTAATGCTCTCTGCCTCTCACGGCAGGACTTGGCCTGGATGGTCACCTTCTACGTTCGCATCGTCCTCACTTACGTGCCATTGTTGGGACTGAAAGGCTTCCTGGGCCTTTTCTTCATGGTCAGGTAGTATGTGATGGGGGAGTAGGGACTGGCAAAGAAAAGCAGACGTTTGGAAGTAACCAGTCCGGTCTGCGGGCTGTGCTGGGGCTTCAGGTGGCAGGGGTTTTCAGGTTTGGCTCGGGAAGGTGGCTCGGCTGGAGCAGCTGTCTGAAGGAGAGTAAGAACTTGTTTTTGTCTGTGCGCCGTGTCCACCAGGTTCCTGGAAAGCAACTGGTTTGTGTGGGTGACACAGATGAACCATATCCCCATGCACATTGATCATGACCAGAACAAGGACTGGTTCTCCACCCAGGTAAGGGACGGTCACTTGGAAGACCTGCGCATAACTAACGCAAAGGCTGGGTGGGCAGAGACGCAGGGTGTAGGGGGTGCCATGGTGTAACAACAAAGTCCCCAACAGCATTGCCTCATTAGCTTGAAGTTTCTCCCCTGCCATCATGTGGAGAAGGGAGTGCCCAGGGACAGTCCCACACCCCACCCCAGCCACATTTACCTGGAGAAGGCCGGCCTGGCCTTTCCATCTGGTACCCAGAACCATGCTCTCCCCTGTTCTTTTCCTTACAGCTCCAGGCAACATGCAATGTGCACAAGTCTGCCTTCAATGACTGGTTCAGTGGGCATCTCAACTTCCAGATCGAGCACCAGTAAGTGGGGAGACCTAGGCACCGGGTCCTGGGGAGGGTCGACGTGTGCAGGGGAACAAAGAAGTAGGAGCCACTGACCATGCCCTGTTCTCCCTCAAGTCTTTTCCCCACGATGCCTCGACACAATTACCACAAAGTGGCTCCCCTGGTGCAGTCCCTGTGCGCCAAGCATGGCATCCAGTACCAGTCCAAGCCCCTGCTCTCAGCCTTTGCCGACATCGTCTAGTGAGTACCTGAGCCTGGAGGATGGCTGCGGGGTGGGGCAGTGGGGTTGGTGGGGAAGTGTCGGGTGGGAGTCACAGGAAGGTTTCCCTGGCCATCTGAAATGGAGGTCACCGAGGCAAAGGCAGGGCGTGCTGTTGGTCCTGTGGCCAGCTCAGGCCTTGGCTCTCAGGGCCAAGGCTCAAGCCTTCTCAGAAGCGAAGGGGAGGAGAGCGTTCACGTGGAAGGCGGCCTCCATGCCTGTTAGTCTCACTACTGTACTTCTGGTGGGGAGTTTGGCTTCTCACTTGGTTCCGCCCTGTCTCCCTCACTGCCTGCTCCCATTTTGCCCCAACAGCTCACTGAAGGAGTCCGGGCAGCTCTGGCTAGATGCCTATCTTCAGCAATAACAGCAGGCCCCCATCTGGAAGAGGAGCGTCTGGAGCCAAAGCAGAGGGGAGCTTGAGGGACAATGCCACTACAATTCTAATATCCAGAGGGGGTGGGTTTGAGGAGATAAAGGCTCTGTCTCAAACCCCTCCCCTTTCTTCTCCAGGCACAGATCTAAGTCTCAGAGGGGTGGGGGAACAGGCAGGCCCCCTGGAAGGAGGGAGGTAGCTGTTGGGACAGGGATGTGAGAGTTTTGTTGTTTCCTTTTTCTAGTTTGGCAGATGCAGTAGGTTGGTGAGCAAAGAGGAAGTCAGGAGAGTATTAGAAGAATAGGCAGGACCCACTGAGCCCAGAAATCAGGAGGAAGTTTAGCAGCAAAATTCCACCCAGGGAAGGAGTAAACTCATGTCACCGGTCCACTTCTCAGTGCCTTCTCCACCCGTGTTTGCAAATCTCAGAGGTTCACAGGCCGGAGCGGAGACAGGGCAGCTGAGCCTTTTGAGTAAGATTTAGAAAGGAAGCATGAGTGCTTAGAGTTCTGAGGCCTTGCACAAGCCAGTGCCTGGGAGCTCAGCTCGCTCTACGACTAGATGTCACCTGTGGCTGCCTCAGGCTCCCGGAGAAGCAATTTTTCCACTTTTAGAAGCAGGCAAGGCAATGGCTAGGACTGTGGTTATTGGAGACATCTGGGCCTAAAGGATGTCAGCACTACTGATTTTGGCCCCATGTTCCATCCAGGGTACTGAGGGAGCCTTAGGTCTTAGGTCTTGCCAAAACAGCTACCAGAGAGTTGCTGGCCATTAAAAATCCCTTCAGCTTTTGATTCATCTCTTCTAACCACCCCCCAAGGAAGAGAACATTCCCAGAATGGGGAGTCCACTTCTTGCTCCATAAACAAGAGAGCAGATGGGGCAATTTAGTCTTCTCCCCAAAAACAAATGGGGCTTTCAGTGGTTCCCCTTCGCTTCCCTACCTGTAATCCAAGTTTAATAAAATAGCAGTCAGTGAACACATGGGACCAAGTTGGGAGATAGTGAATTACCAGGCATGAGGAAAACACACGTTTCAGCCAGAATGTAAGGGATGTAAGAAATTTTCTATAACCTAAATTATGTTATAGCATTACTTTTGAGCAGGAACAGTGGGTTAAATATAATCAAGTCATAGTTCTAAACCAGAAATAGGAAGATAAAAACACAGAAGTTTGTGATCATTGTTGTTGTTGTTAGGCATCTTTCTCTGTTGGGGACCAGGTAGGAATTTAGGATAATCAATCTAATACTGAAAGAGGATTTTTTAATTTCTTGGTTTTTGAAAGAGAGTTTAACCCATCTCTAGAGAGCAAACATAGGAATGTGCCCCAGGAGTCTCGCCTTGACTCCCAGGGCTTGTCATTGGCAGTCACCCCCTCTTCCCTCCTCACTCCCACTCTCACCTTTCGGTTCAGGTGAGGGGATTATCCACCTGTTCAACAGCATCTATTAAGCATATTGATAATTTTGGACACTGGGTGGAGAGAACCTCAAACTAAAGGGAAAAGCAGAGCCCCAGAAGAGTTCACATTTAGTTTTAGGAGAGTGGCCATCAGGGAGATGAACGTCGTACGGCATGCTGGGATGGGGTTAGGGCACCACCTATGGAAAGGCTGTCGTGATTACGTAGAAATTTGTCAAAACAAAGACAAAAGGATTAAAAAGGAAAAAAAAAGAGAAGGGGGAGAACAGGTTGCAGAAGAGTTTGGATCTTTTCCATTTGGGCAGAACCTGGTTAAAAACAGCGTAGGCAGAAAAATGAGAATTGAAGAGTTCTACTTTCATTGGCTCCCTCACTCCAGAATAGGTGCTGATCCTTCCCCAGCCCTGCTCCCTGCTACCTAAGGTTTGGGTGTGGCGTCACCAGCCTGGCAAGCCGGCCAGCTGTGGGCTCAGGCTACACGATCTGAGCAAACCCAGTGAAGTTTATTGAGCCAAAGTTCAGGTCCTCAAAGCACCTCAACCACTGCGGCCTTCTCTCCTTAGCCTACACCAATGTGGTCTCACATGGCCACAAAAGGACGCACCAGTGACAAAGAGCTCAGACTGTTACGGTGGTAACACGAGTGATCTCAAATCCAAACAATGACGGATAAGAAAACAGGCTGAGAGAGGACAAGTCACCTCTGGTCACAGATGTGACAGAACTAACATTTCAACTCACTTTTTTAGGACTCCAACGTCTATGTTTATCTTTGTTACTTTCATCCTCCTGCCACTTTGCCGGAGGCATTCTCTTTAATTAGGCCGGATATCAGTATTCCTTTTGTGTGTGCCAATTTTGTTACCACTTCCCCATGACATAATGCTGAGAAATAAAATTTGATGTTGACCCAAATGAAGGCTGTTAATGCACTTGTGATCGACAATGCTCTTCTACACGTGTCGACAGGACTCCCTGTGCCTTGGCTATAAGCTACTATCTCTGTGGCTCTGACTTCTTTCTGAACACAGACTCCCCTTTGCATAAGCCCCTTGGGCAGAGGAAGGAACAACAGGACCCTCCGGAAAACACCAAGGCACAGGTGGTCCACGGCAAGGAAAAGCAAAGGCAACCCCTTCCCACGATCTCCATAAGTTCAGATGCTACAGTGCCTAGATTCACAAGCCAGGTTTTACCTGCATCACTTCCTATCACGAGGCAATGCCCTCACCCTCTGTAACTCATTTCTCATCTCAGTGGGTGGTCCCCATAAGTCTCCTTTTTGCCTAAATCTTTCTCTGCAGGCACAGTGCCTCAGAGCTGGACTGCAAAGCAATGCCTTTTAACGTCCATCCTACTAGAACAGTCTGAGCAAGAAGATTAGAACACGCTAAACAGAAATTTGCAGAACTGGTTTTCCCTGCAGTAGGCAGTGGTTAATAAACTAGAAAAGACCAAGCAACTCAACTTCAAAAAACCAGAGGAAAACAAACCACTCTCCATGGTTGACAACCAGAGGGTGCAATCCCGTAACTAGAGCTACTGCACCAAAGCGATAACCCCTGAGTAGAAGTCTTACTGCCTCTGGGGCCCCTTACTGCAGGCTTAGAAGAAGAGCGGAAATAAATCGGCTTGATTCAATCTGGGGAAATCGGTTTCACTCGTCATCAACTGCTAGAGAGAGCAGTGAACAAAACTCAGATGCAAGGGATAGAACTTTCTGTCTACACCACTGAGTCCCCTAGTCATGAGGGCGTTGTGGGGAGACTATATCCCATTCCTGCCTCAACTAGAGGAGCTCTTATATCCTGAGATTCCACGCAAGATTTCACTTGAAAACTAGGTTGCTCCATTAAAAATTTTGAAAACCACTGGTCTTTAGTCTTCTACCTGCTTAATGTCAAAATGTTGCCAACTTAAATTTCAGGCCACTTACACTTAAGTGTCCTTGTTAATAATCTCAAATGGCAGTAAGTGATAGAAATGCTAAAAAGTTAAGAAACTCAAACAGGACAGCTCCCCACGAAGTTTTATGAAGACTACAAAATTTTCCAAGTACAACAACATTCCATCTCCATGAGAAACAGTAACGTGAATTTGATGGCACAAAAGGAACAAGGAAGTGGTTTTTGAATGGTAAAATTCACGATTTACAAACTGGTAAAGTAAATGCTTGGATGCTAGGAGTAGTTGATCTAAATTGTAAGGCTGTCTCAGAGAAGTGCCTTTATCTTACACGGTAGGCGGAAGACCAGAAATCCATTCAATTTATTCAAACTCCTTTCCCAGCAAGATAAACTAGGCACCCCCTCCAAACGGCTGAAATACCGCCAAAGCTGCTCCCGCCATTCTATAGGGCACGGCGCCATCTTGTGGCCACTCTCAAACCACCTGTTAATAGGGTGCAATTCCAGCATGTTATTACATTCTACCTGCAGCCTAGGGCACTCAAGATGTTTTCAAATGTTCTCAAAGAACATGACATTCTGGTGACTTTTGTAATTTTATTGACTCTTTCTCCTCATACCTTTAAAACAAAAACAGCACATGAAAACAGCATCTTATTCCAAAGTCTCAACTCAGTTGATTGCCTCAGAGAGGCCATGAGAACTTTCCACCTTCCGCCTCTGAATACAAATGTAAAGACTCAAGTTACATAGCAAGTTCAAGTGTCTGCCCACCCCAGGACACATACCCAGTCATCAAACCCTTGTTGCCAACTTCAGGGACTCTAGCAGAGGCCTGTCTCATTTCTTAGTGGCTCTTCCCATCGGTTACGACTGGGTCTTCCTGATGGCTGTCCTTCAGGGTGAGCCAAGGCCAAACCAGAGACCAGCGCAGTCTGGTTCCACCATCACCTCCCACCAGCCACCAGGTGGCCAGCCAGGATATCCTGTACAGTCATTTATCTTTACCATTCATCCCCATCTCCCCTCTTCAAAACTTGTTGCTGTCACTTTCAAGTGACAATGGATTCAGTGTCCATTAAATTGCCTGAGAGGTGGTTTGAGCCTGACATACTTTCCTGAGCAAAAAAGAAGAAAAACCAAGTACCTCGGTGGCTTTCCTGCCATAAGATCAAGTAAAAAAGGGAAAAGCACTACTGAGGAGGGTAGTGCTGGAGAAGCGATGCAGTCCCCTCCCTGCCCCCGTGGCGGTTTCTTTAGCGCTAGCTCTTGAGGGTACAGCAAGGCGAATATTCTGGGGTCAAGGAGGCTTAACGAGGGGAAACATTTATTTGCCCCTTTTGAACTTCCCCGCTGCCCCAGTCTTTGCCTTCTTCTTAGCAGATCCCTTGGGTTCTGGCTCCTTGCGCTTAGCTGAGGAGAGCGAGCCGGTGACCTTGAAGAAATCATCCAGGCGGCCCTGGGTGCTGCCCTGGCGGCTCTTGCTCAGCCGCTTGACCCCACTGCGGATTCGCTCCTCAGAGAACTGCTTTTCGCCACACATGAACTTGACGAGCTCTTCTTCATTTGGCTCACTCCATTTCAGCTCCACAGTCTCCGGGTCCAGGACCTCAGGCTCCAGGAAGAGCTGCTGGGCCTCCTTGTGGAGCCAATTTTCCGGCACAGGGTACTTGTTGGGGTCGAGCCGACGCACGATCTCCTCGATGCTCTTGTGCTTCTGGATGAGGTCCACGGCCCGCTTGGGCCCAATGCCCCGGATGCTCTCACAGTAGTCGCTGCCCAGCAGGATGCACAGATCCACAAACTGCTCCTGGTTCAGGCCCAGCTCCTGCAGGATCCGGCTGAGGTGGAACTCCTGGATGGGCAGCTTCTTGGCCTCGCTGGCAGTCAGATGCCGCATTAGGACAGGGCTGCCAAAGGTCAGGCAATCCATGTCCTCCGTGGCGGCAGCGTAGACCTTGCCAGCCTTCACCAGGGCAGCACAGCTGGCCTCGGCCTCGCTGGGCGCATCGAGGTAGGGGATGCCCATGAGGCTCAGTAAATGCTTGCACTCATCGTTGTGTTGCTTGGTGACCTTCACCAGCCGCTTTGTAAACTTTTCCACCTCCTCCTCGGCCCCAGCAGCCTGAGCCTGTTGCAGCTGCTTCTCTGCCTCAGCCCGCCGCTCGCCGCGTTTGGCCAGCTCACCTGACTTGAGCTGGGGTGGCTTGCCGTCAAAGACGTACACGGGCTTGATGCCATTCTCCATCATGCGGATGGTGCGGTAGAACATGCCCATCAGGTGGCTGGTGGTCTCACCCTCCTCGTTCTGCAGCACATCCCCACCCTGGCGAACAGCAATCAGGAACTGATAAATGCTCATGGAGGCATCGATGGCCACCTTGCGGCCAAAGTAGCTCTTGATGTCATTCTCCCGGATGGCACCAGGGGCCACATCAGCAATCAGTTTGGCCAGGCCTTGAATTCCCATAGCAACACAGAGGAGGGGCAGCTAAAAAAGAAAGGCCAGTAAGATAAGGAGGAACTTAAAGGATGCAAAAGGACCAGGGGTTATAACTAGCGCTATCTCACCAACTTCATGCCTTCAGCTAAACAAATTCAGCGCAACAGAAAGAACACCACGTCAGCACTGCAGAAGACGAAAAGATGAACAAGACAAAGTTCTCATTCTCAAGAAATGTACACTTAGTAAGGGAGTCCACTCAATTAATACTAAGGCTTCCTGAGCATCAGGAACTGAACTGGTGCTAAGGGAAATAAGACACTGCTGATGTCCTTGAGGGGCTTAAAGTTTTGTGGCTAAGGCAGCAATAGGGCTAGCCTGCAATCAGAGCTACAACAGATGTCTGCATCAAGGACCAGGCAAGTCCAGAGAAGAGTGCCTGGCCCAGCTTAAGGAGTCCAGGGATCATAATAGTACAACTGGGCCCTGAAGGACAGGCAAATACTGGCGAAACAAAGGAGGTGAGATGTGATAGATAGGAGAGCAACTATGATACACGGCTGAATGTGTAAAGAGGTCAAAAAAACACATCAGCATCTATCTTCTTGCCAATTCATGAGCAACACCTTCCTTCCTCTTTTGCACCTTTACACCAGTCATTGAACAGCCCCAGCTCATTCCTCCCGCTCACCTCCTCTTAGCAGCTGTGATGGTTAGTTCTGTGTGTCAACTGGGCTAGGCTACAGTACCCAATTATTTCATCAAACGCTAAACCAAGTGTTGCTGTGAAGGTATTTTGTAAATGTGGTTAACATTTATAATCAGTCGATTTTAAGTAAAAGAGATTATCCTCCATGATATGGGTGGGCCTCACGCAGACACTTGAAAGGTCTTGAGAACAAACATGGAGGTTTCCTGAAGAAGAAATTCTGCCTCGAGACTACAGCATCAACTCCTGAGTTTCCAGCCTGCGGGCCTGCCCTTCAATTTTCAAACTTGCCAGCCTCTACAATCAGCTGAGCCAATTCCTTAGGATAAATCTCTTTACATATATATATATCCATATGTGGCTTTCTCACAGACTGCTCTAATCTCCCTTCAGAAGCCCGTCAGCACTTAAGAGCTTCCACCACTTCCATGATCATGATGTTACCAGCAGTTTTAGGACTCTCGTTTTGTATTTTATCTCTACCACTGAGTCTGAACCATGAATTCCCCGGCTCCTACTCCACCCCAGGCCCTGATCTAGCCATGCTGTAGTCACTCAGCCCAGGATGGCACTTCTGTGGTTCAGGCCCCTTACCAAATATCACCTAGGGCAGTGTTTCCCAAACTTCAGGCAGGCCCAAATCACCTTCCTAATTTTTGCAACTTCCAACTAAAACTTGTACTTTCATTCCCTTAACATTTTCTTTAAATGGACACCATTTTTTAAGAACTCATCTTAAGCAATCATATCTGTGTCATACCTGGGTTATACCTAAATATATAGCTATTAAAAAGGATTTTTGGGGTGCCACTTAAAGTCATCATGTACCCACTGGTGGAACGTGTCCAACACTAACAAATATTATACTAGGCCTTATGATGGTTCTGCCTCTTCCTTCACAGGGTTCTTTCTAAAGTATAAGCGATCCTGTTACATTCCTCTTTCTAATTAAGTCCAAACACCAGCATGGCATCAAGATCACCCAGTCTCTAGCTCCCAACCTACCCTCAGTCTGGGAACCCAAGAGAAAGGCTGGGATAAGACCCTTTCGCTCAGCTGTGCCCTCCTCCCGCCATCCTGTAGCCCCTTCTAGAAGGTCCATCGTATTTTAGTTCCCTTGTGAATGGCAGTGGCCTTGCATTTAGGCGCCACCATTCTCCATCGGTGTAACATCACTTAGTGTGGGACATTACTAAGGTAGTGAAGTTTGGTTTTCCCGTGTAGGAAATAAGATGATAAGCACGGTTGTCTTGCAGAATGACTGCCAGGCTTAACTGAGATAACAGACGAGAAACTCTGAACATACACGAAGGGCTCTGCAAACGTTCCCCCCGCAGAAGCCTCTCGATCCTGTCTCATGCCTCGAGCCGCCTGCTTTGCTAGCACGTGTCCAGAGCGGACAATGCCTTGTCAGCCCGTTATCCTCCCGCAGCATCCCAGAGAGATGGGCAGCAAAGGGGTCAAGATTAAAAAACATTTCTCAACCAGGGTCTTAAGTCAAAACACACAACGACCCCGTAAAGGGGTCGCTATAAAGGGGAAGCTATTATCCTCTCTCTACACACGAAGAAAGAGGCTCGAGGTTTCGCGACCGTCCCGCGGCGGGAAAGTGGCAGCCCGGCGCCCTCGCCTCGGCTCCGCGCGCCGCACACGGCCCTCCACGGCCCCCGATGCAGAGCCGACCCCGCCGCCCTCGGAGGCGCTTCCCGTGGGGTCTCACCTGGCCTCTGGAGCGCGAGGCCTCGGCAGCGAGCGCTTGGTCCGGTGTCCCCCACGACAAGCCTCAGCCAGCACCTCTCTCAGCGCGACCGCGGGTACCCTCTCCCTCAGCCGCCTTCCAAAGCCCGCGCTCCCGTCACGTGACCCGCCGCGGTGCACAGCCTCCTGGGAAGTGTAGTTCAGGCCCCGATCTCCTCAGCCAGCTTCTCTCACGGCCGACAGTCTCGCCAGGGTGAACGGACTCTTTCAGCGACCCTGCTCTACCCTTCTCCACCACTTGTCCCTACTCCATATCAGGCCCCCGCAGGTCCCCAGCTCCCTCTATACCCGAAACCACAGGACTACAAGTCCCACAATGCCAAGGGCGCGGCCGCACTTCCTCTTCCGGCCGAACAGGGCGCCTGCTCCCGCCGACGTGTTCTTCCGGTGGCAGAGCGGCGGATACCCTGAGCCCGGCAAAATGGTGAGAGGGCTGAGGGGAGTTCCCGACAGGGCTGTGGGGACCCGTCGGTGCCCGTCCCACGCCCCGTCTCTCTCGCAGAGACCTCAGACGCCCGAGCTCTCGAGAGCGGGAGGCTCCTGTATCCTCCGGCTTGGGCTGAGGGGCGGGGAGGGGAAGCATCCTGCCGTGGCCTCTTTAGGCTGAGGTTTTGATCTCGCGATTTTTAAGGGTGAGGGACTTGAGGTGCATTTTTAAGACTTTCGAGCTTTTGTCTCTGTTACCTGTGTTCAAGCTCTCTCTACCTGGCAAGTTCTTCCCCTTGCCGAACTCGTATTCATCCTACAAGGCCCTGGGCAAATGTCACCTTCTTGGTGAAGCACTTCCAAGTCTCTGGGGCACTTGGCCGCTCCCTCCTGGGAGCTCCCGCAGCCTCGGTACAGACCTCTCGCCACGTGTCACGGACCTCTTTGTTATCTGCCACGCCTCCTAGTGACCACCGTCTGACGTGCAGCCAGCCCTGGGATGATGTCTATTCATCTTTGTATTCCCAGTGCCAAACACAGGGCCTGCCATCGGAGGCTCCATAAATGGCAGCGATTGTCTGTCGTTTTCAGGGGGGGCATAAATGTGTACGGAACTGAATTGCAGTGTCTCTTAGAACAATAGGATCAGTTTACTTCTCCCGAGTTGTTATGTTCTGGGTTTTAGAAGCGTTGGCCGGTGGGTGGACAATGGAAGTTAACATTTGTACCGAACTTGACGTTTGCAGCCCTCTTTCACTGGCATGATCTCATAATCTTCCCATAACTTTGGGAAGGAAACAAACACCTATTGATGAGCTGCTTACTATATGGCAGGCCCTGAGCTAGGTCCTTTGACGTTTGTCATCTTCCTTAAATCATACGTCAACCCTGGGAGACAGATATCATTGTAACTCCTTACTGAGGCTCATGTTATTCACTAGAGCCAGAATTTTGACTGATGTCTTCCGCGTGGAGATCCTGAGATTCCATAATCGTGTAGCGGGAAGACTATAGAATTAGCAGTTGAGATCTGGGTACTGGTCCTGGCTGCGTGAATTACAACAGGGATTCTTAGCTTGGGGTCTACAGATATGGGTCCATAAAGCTCTTAAAATTATAGGCCGACTTTTTTTTAATATGTGGCTTTTCCCAGGCAGAGTTCATGCGTTTCATCACGTTTTTTTCATAGCGGTGGGGGGCCTCAGGTGATGTTATGGACCACTGATGCATAGCTAATCAGTCACCTTCTGTGTTTCAGCCTCTGATTCTCAGCTCCCCTTCTTAGCAAAAGACAAAGGGCCCCCTTTGTGTAAGATGTAATTGTTGTCCTTCCCACACTGAATCACCTGATGTTGGTTCTGAAGGATTTCCGTATTTCCCAGGCTGAAACAGGCCTTTAGCAGGCACAAGCAGCCCAAGGCTCCTTGATGACCCCGTGGTCCCCCCAGGTTGAAGTCGTGGGATTCTTCAATGGCTCTGATCTCATGTCCTCCCCTAGGAGCTTGAGGCCATGAGCAGATACACCAGCCCAGTGAACCCGGCTGTCTTCCCCCATCTGACTGTGGTGCTGTTGGCCATTGGCATGTTCTTCACCGCCTGGTTCTTTGTGTATCCTTTTGCTGAGCAGCCCGTGGGCCAGAATTAGTGACGTGGGAAACCGAGGGAGAAACCACGTGGGGCACATGCACCCTGTCAGTTTTGTTCTGGCATGAGGATGGGGGAGGGATGGAAGTCAAGGGAAGGCTCTGGATGTCCCAGGTTAGGTAGTGCCCATATCTTCCAAGTTCAGGTGAGCTCAGTTTGCTCTTCAGACTTCCAGGATAGTAAACAGAGGGCCTGGCTGCACTGGAGGTTGGGGATAGGGGACCTGAAGTTGAAAACTGGTATAAGGAGGGGTGCACTGAGGTGTCAGGAGATCTGAGGGCTAGTCCCAGCTCTGCCACTCATTAGCTGTGTGACCTGGGGCAAGTGACGTAACCTCTCTGGGTCTTATTTTCTTCATGGGTGGTGGAGGGGTGGTACGGAGCACCAGAGGCCCTTTGCCCAGACCTTTCTCCCAGAGGTGCACTGGCCAGGCTCCCTGCCCTGCGCAGTCCATCCCTTTTCTTCTCCTTAATCGCCCTGCCAGTTATGAGGTCACCTCCACCAAGTACACTCGGGATATCTACAAAGAGCTCCTCATCTCTCTGGTGGCCTCGCTCTTCATGGGTTTTGGAGTCCTCTTCTTGCTACTCTGGGTCGGCATCTACGTGTGAGCCCCCAAGGGTAAGAGCTGTGACAGGGTGGGACACTGGAGAAGCCACCAGGTCCTCAGGCCTGCACGACCCTTTGGGCAGTGGAGACAGACTCAGCAGAGTGGATGGGGACGCCAGGCACATGTGCCTCTTTCCCTGTCCTTAATGGGGATTTGAACTGAGCGTGACCTACCTTGTCCATTCAGGGGTCTCCACACTGCCCAGGGCCTCAGGTGGGCTTTGGGGTGTCCTGCGTAGGGCTTTGGGCACAGGCTTCCCGTGGTTACACAGCTGCAATCTTGCAAGTCACACCATTGTCTTAGAGAGACTCCTGGGGAGTGGGCTAGAAGGGGGTCAGGATCTGGGACTTAGAACTTCAGCAAGGAGTACCATCTTGGTTAGTCTCGGTGTTTTCAGTCATTGAAATAAATCTTGACTAAGTGATTTTTAAAAAACCAAAAAACCTTGCTGCAGATAATCCACCAGACAAGTCACTGAGAATCGGCCCTGGTGGCCCAGCATCAAAGGAGTGTGCCTGCCAGCCCTTGCTCCCGGAGCATAGGGGTTCAGTGAGAAAAGTGGGTCAAATGAGGGTCCTTGGTCTCATTTTTGATACCCCTCTCTTTCAGGTTCCAACCAGGTGGCTTCACTGAATCCCTGCTTTTGTAAATTAATTTTTTTACCATTGCTAGAAGTGTCCCACCTGCTGCTCACAATAAAGGCAGATGTGTGACAGTCCCTCTGGTGCCCATTCTGCGGCGTGGGGGTGGTGCTGGTGCTGGGTGCCAGTCCCACCCCTTCCCATTTCTCTTCTGCCTTTCAGTCGGTTCCTGCTCCTGGGAAGCCGTGCCCTCTACCTTTGAGGGGCGAGGCGGGTGTGGGAGGGCTGTCTTGTCCTTGGAGTTGAAGGCCTACCTGTGGATAGGAAGGGGGCAGGCCTACCCTCGTCTGTTGTTCCTAGAGCAAACTTCTCCTGAAACCCGCACCAAGCAAGTCTGCCCCGGGCCAGTCCCCTCCTCTAAATGTAGCCACCCTTCTCTGAGCTGGGGACCCTCAAGAGGCTCAGCTTGTCCCCAAGAAGGCTTTTCCCTAATGTGGCTACTTTGAACCCAAGTAGGGCAGCTGTAGGTCTGTGGGGTGTGGCTAGGCGAGGCAGCTGCTGAGTCATGTTCCCCAGCCTGCATGAAGCTAAGAAGGATAACGGAGGGCAAAGCATCCCTCTGGCTCAGCGGCCCCAGAGCTTCCACTTGGTCCCGGCCCCACAGGCGACTCCATCTCCCACCAGAACAATCTCAAGAAGAGACGGGGAGGCAAGCTGAGATACAAAGCAGTATTTATACATTTATTTATATACGTATATTTACTTCAGAAGAAAAGGACAGTTCAGGGGACAGGAGGCAAGCAGGCCCGGGGCTGCTTCCCTCTGCCCACTCCAGAGTCAGAGTTGGTACGCGATAAATATGAGTCAAAGCTCAGGGACAGGAACTGGGAGTTAACTGGGACGGAGGGGGCGCTCTATGCACACGCAGGCTTTTGCAGGGGAGGTAATGTGGGTGGGGACTGTGCATGGAGAGGCCCTCTGTACAGCTTGAAGCTTGGGGGAGATTAGCCCAGTGGCTACGGGAATAAATGCCAAAGGGGAGAGGGGGAGGGAGGGATGGCTGCTGGGCCCTGGGAGGGGATGGAGCCCAGACCCCTGCTCACTAGTGCCACCTAGGCTGCTGTCAGCCTCCAGCAGGTGGCTGACTTGCCTTCCCTGAAGCACTTTAACCTTATTGGGCTTAAGGCAACTTTGGTCCAAGGTTGACCCCCCTCGAGCAGCTTGGAGCCCCAGCTTGGCCCCAATCCTTGCACTGAGGACCCCCTCCCCAGGCATGGAAACAGCCAGCTGCTAACCAAATTGGGGCTATACTGTGTCCACATGGGCTCCAGGGGGCAGTGGAGGGTCACTTTCCAGTTAAAGACTGAGGGGCTGCAGTCCAAGAACTTGCACCCCGACTGAGGGAGCCCAAGAATCCTATTACAAGGGGCAGGTCTCGGCAGTTTTAAGGCATTACAGGGAGAGTTCCCCCAGGGGGAGGAGGGAGAACAGAGTAGTCCTAAGTAAGGCTCCACCCCTGCGTGGTGTGCGGAGCCATGTAATTCCTATGTCAGCTTGAGGGGGTGGGACCACGTGGCAGAGGGGACTGGGAGGCAGGGTACTCCTGCTGTCCCCTAAATTCCCCTGGTGTTTCCCCATCCTGAGAAGTGCTCTGAGATCTACGGCAGAGGGGGCCCACAGTTCACAGGCTGCTTCAAGATGCAGCTTCCCCACCAAAAGGCCTCCCATTCAAAGCGGAGAATGGGAAGCAGGAGAGGGGCAAGGCCTGGTTCCCAACGAAGTGGCAGAGTATCACAGCAAGGAGGGTCAGTCCCGGCCTCCTTCCTGAACCCTGCAGACATGGCTGAATGATTTCCACCCTCCTTCCGTGAGCCTGGATGTGGCCTCAATGCTCCAGGCACCCACTAAGTGCCACTAACGTTGGCACTTGCGATGAGACTTCATAAGCCAGGCCCACTGCTTCGCTCCTGGGAGGAGTGGCAGAGATGGGGCCTCCTGCCAAGCACGGGTCTCTCCAGCTTCGCTGTCCGAGCCCAGCACAGGAGCCCCTGATTTGGGGAGACGAGGCCACCAGCAAACAAGAGTGGAGGGAGAGGCCAGGCATGGTGGTCAGGAGTGGGATGGTCTTGAGGCTCCGTGGGACGGATCAGAGCCAGGGCTCTGGCCCACCCTGGGCTTTCCATCTCCCTCCTTCCACTCCTGCCCTTGGTTTAAGTGCATTTTAGTAATTCATTAACAACAGCCAAAGCTGTCTGCGTCCACCCACCAGCCAAGACCGGCCTACTGCCCTGTAGGGATTCCTGCTCCTCTGCTCAGAGAGAGTGATGGGTCACTGACACTACTGTGAGCTCTGGAAGCTCCAGGGGTCCAGGCCATGGGGCAACAACGCCATCTGGGGACTCACCGGGACCTTCCCTCCGCAGATACTCCAGGTTCAAGGGTCCAAGGCTTACCTGGCCCACTGGCCCCCATGGTTCAGCCAGGCACTAAGTGTACGTAAGGCACATGGTCAGTCTCCAGCCCATCCAAGGGCTTCAGCTGTCCTGGGAGCTCTTAGGAGCCAAGTTTGCCGGGAAAGAAGAGACCTCCTGGGCCACTCTTAAAGCTTATAAGTCCAAGTCCAGCGTAACAGGCAAACCCCAAACGTCCACCACCTAGCCACCCCCAGGGAGCAGCTTTGAGGATGAAGGCTGTCTGCCCTCTGCCGACTCATGGGTCCAGCCAAGTCTCTTAGGGCTCATCCAGGCCCCCCGCTGCTCTCAAAAGTGGGCAGGTCCTCTCCAAAAGCGGGTGGCTCCCAGTCTCAAAGGAGGGGCAGGGAGGGTGGGCTCTGGACAGTCACAGGCTTTCCCTTGCCTCCAGGGCACCTGAAGCCAGCCCTCCACCCACCATATCTGGACAGATGTGAATTGGTCCTGTCCTGGCCCCACAGGTCTCTCTCTGGCTTCCTCCATGGTGTGTGAGGGGCGACCAGCAGGAACAGCAACTCCAGTGTGAGGACTTCCAGTTTCACCAGTCTCGGGGAGGGCCAAGCCCGGCTCAGTCTCTCTGAGGGAGTGCCAGTGAACGGCAGAGAGATGGCGGGCGGCAGGCTCCAGTGTAACACCATTGCATCCAGTGTGGAAGGGGCGCCCAGGGACCCCCGGGCCCTGGTGTGGTGCTGCCTTGAGGAAGGCAACTCAGTCACACAGGCGGTAGAAGTGGAAGTAGTAGTCTGTGGCTGGCCGGGCCAGAGCCTCCGCGCTGCAGTTGGCCTGACCCTGAGTGGAAGGGCAGCAGGAATGGGTGAGGCGGCTCTGGAGGTGCAGGGCAGGAGGCAACTCCCCCTGCTCACATTGCCTGACACTGTGTCCCAAGTCCTTCCATGCGCTCTGCAAACCCCCCCACCCCTCCCCAAGCCCCACACTTGAGATACAGGTACCTGGACCTCTGGGGACAGGTGGGGTGTCTGTGCTCACCAGCAGTGCCACGCGGAAGTGGTAGGTGAATTCACGGAAGGACAGGATAGTTACTGGCCACTGGTGGGAAGTGCCCTGGAGAGAGAAGGGAGAAGGGTCAGGATAGCCCCTGCCCCTATCCCAACCAGCATCCCTCGCGCCACAGCCATCACAGCCCTGGACTCTCAGCAAGGTTTTTGAAGGGTAAAAGCAGAGAGATCAGAGGGAGCAGGTTCTGCTTTGGGAAGCAATGGCAGGCACCCTCTATGCAGACTATGCCAAATACCTTCAAGTCCACAGCCGTGCCCCCTGGCCCCTGCCTCCCTTCCCTTGCACCCATTATGCTCCAGGCACATCCAAGTATTTCATTGACCCCATCCTCACCACACCCCAATAAGGTGATGCTGTTTCTAGATGAAGGAACTGAGTTGCTTGCCTAAAATCACCAGTGGACACGCAGCAGAGCTGGGATTCAAACCCAGGTCTGTCATGCTCGCCCTTGCCGGGTAGCGTGAGGCCTGGCCGCATGCAGCTGGCCCACCTCCTACCTGGCCCCTATACTCTGTGGGCTCAGGCCTCAGCTCCCCGTCTAAGGAGCATCCGGCCAGGCTCTCCCTCCACTCAGGTGCTGTCTTCTCTGCAAGGTCACAGGGCCTGGGCCCCTTTTGAGGCTCGCTCACTCCATCCTCTACTCAGGTTACTTTCTGCACATCTTTTCTCCCCAGCTAGAGAAGGCATTCTTGGAAGGCCAGGCCCATGTCTACCCCAGCTCTGTCTCCCCACAGCTTGGCCCAGCACTGGGCCTGGGACAGGGAGGCCCTGACAGATACTGGTTGAATAAACACATGAATGGATGAGAAGAAATTTCCTTCATTTGTGTTGAGAGTCACAACTTTGGGTCACGTGGCCAGTGACAGGGACCCAGCCGTTTGGTTCCCGGAGCAGGAGCTAGCCCTCTACATGTAGCCCAAGGGCTCTTCCAAAATCATAGCTCGAACCATGCCACTTGCCCAGCCTGAGCCTGAGGGCGGGCTTCTTGCTGTCCCCGGACTCTCAGCCCTTGCACACACAGTTCCAGCCCTGCCAGCAGGCGGCGCCCTCCCTGGCTTCCAGATCTCTGCACGTGCTGTTCTCCTGAGGCACCGTCCTCTTCCTTCCCCAGCTGACCCCAAATCATCCTTCAGGTCTCGTGTTAGTTAAACATGACTTTTGTGGGTGGCTGTCCTGACCCTGAGACCAGACCAGGTTAGCTCTCCCTGCTGTGGGTGCCAAGGACACCCGCCCTGTCCCCACCACTGCACTCATTCCAGTTGGTCTTCATGGAGCTGTTTTCTTCCCCAGGCTCTGTCGGGACAGGGCCAAGGATGGGTCAGAGCAGGGACAGGGCTGAGAAGATGCTCAGCAGCAAGGTGCACGCATGCCCCCCTCCCCAAGGCACAGAGGCCCAGGCCCTGAAGTGTCCCTTATGGAGCCGCCTTCACTCTGAGCCCTGGCTCCCTCCCCTCTCCCGTTTGGGGGCCCAGCTGTGCCAGGGCAGAGGAAGCTCTGGGGCCTAGCTGGCCCCTACCTGGGTGTCCTGGTGGGTGTGAAGGCTCTGCAGAAAGCCCCCCTCCTCACACGGCTCCTCCTTTGACATGAGGCGGCACAGCACGACGGACACGGGAGATGAGGAGCTGGGGGAAGGCCAGTCAGCAAGGAAGTGGGCTTCCGAGTTCCTCAGCGCCAGCCCCGCCCAGCCAGCCCTCCACTCCACCCGCCCTGCCCCACTGAAACAGCCACCACATCCCACAACCTGAGAAGGAGGCATAAGAGTCAGGGTCCTAACAGCTACCGGCCCTTCCCCACCTACCATCCCGCGTGGTCTTCACACCCCCAGGAGGCAGCAGCCCATTTTACAGGAGCGCTGAAGCCCAGAGATTGCCTGGGTCCCAGAGCCAGTGAAGGATGGGGCAGGCGATAAACTTAGCATCATCCCTCCCAGGCCCCCTTCGCCAGGTTGCCCAGGACCACCGCAGCCCTTGCTCCCTGGCGCTGGCACTCACTTCATCTGCAGGGTCAGGCTGAGGTGCAGCGGGGTGCTGCTGCTGACGGGGATGTGGTAGGTGAAGTTGCCAGGCCTGAAAGGGCAAAGCTGGCTCCTTAGCCCAAGGCCAGCCTGCTGAAGGCCCCCCCGTCGACTCCTCAGCCCCCAGTCTACACTGGAGCCCTTCGAGGGCCTAGAAAGGGGCTGCCCCGCCTTGGGGGGGAAGCTCCTCCCTGAGGGGAACAAGAGTTGGACATCTGTGCTGCCTGAGCTCATGTCACCTGAGGGAACCTGTCC
Source organism: Equus asinus (assembly GCF_041296235.1). Classification (NCBI taxonomy): domain Eukaryota; kingdom Metazoa; phylum Chordata; class Mammalia; order Perissodactyla; family Equidae; genus Equus; species Equus asinus. Next base: position 39,622,496 of record NC_091806.1, on the reverse strand, counting down.
TTGGGGTGAAGGGAGGGAGCCAGGCCCACCTGCAGGCATCCCCTGGGGCGCAGTACAGGGAGGTGATGGGCATCGAATTCTCCAGCACCTGGATGGAGGTCAGGGAGGGCACTGGGTCTGCAAGGAGAGAGGCCGTTGGGGCAGGGAGCAGGGTGACAAGGCAGGACACAAATGAGAAGCAGCCAAGCCTTTCCTTGCCAGACTGGGATCGGTCACTCCCACCTTAGGATGAATAAGTTCCAGGTTGTTCTTTCCAGACCCCCACAATGGCTGGGGTCACACCACCCTCTTCCCTAGCAGCCCGAGCACCAGCCGGTTCCCATGAGCCTGAGGTCTGCCTGCTTGACAGAACCAGAATGCCCAGGAGCAGGGATGGCTCTTCCATATCCCCTGCCAGGGCTGTAGAGGAGCCTGCCCCTCAGGCCTGTGTTCCCCATCGCACACATCTTTGCCCAGCTCTGGCTTCAGTGATGTCAACTTGGTAGCTTGAAATCAGCCACAGTGGGAGTATTCACACAGGCAAATCAGGGCTTCCCCGACCCCCACCCCGAGAGCCAACTGTTAAACACCAGCACACCACTGCGTGTGGCCCTCTCTGGACCAACCCGCCACAGACTGGCTGGCTGGGTGGGACTGAAGGGTGACGGTGGGGTGGGGGGCACAAGGCTTTCTTGTTTATCTCAGTTCACCTACAGGCTTGCTGCTGCCTGACCATCCCCCCCCAAGAGGGGGAAGCTGGGGCCACTAGCCACTGAGCATTTGCTAGACCTGGTCCATTTTCAGCTCCAAGAGACACCCAAGGACCCCAGCAGGACCCAGAACACCCCATGGACCCATGGACGGGTATCACATACAGACAAGATGGAAAGGGCCCTTCCCACTCCTCTTCTGGGTGAACTCTCACTGTCCTTCAGACACTTAATTCCAACGTCACCTTCCAGATCCTTCCTTGATCACCTCCCCACCCCAGCCTCGACAGAGTGCCCTCCCCAGGTGCCCAGCTGCCTGCACGTCCCCTCAGAGCCTCACACTCTCCTGCGTTTCGGTGTCTGTGAGCTCTTTGGGGGCGGGGCATGTCTGTCTCCATCACCCCCAGGGCCCTGTACAGAGCCAGCCACAGAGCAGAGGCCCAGGAAATGGCTGTCTGGTGAGCATGCACCCATGGGGTTTCCCTCATCACTTTGAACTTCAGACTCGGCAAGCCACAGTTTCAAAGCTTCTTTTTTTTTTTAAGCCACAAAACTCACCAAATGAAAGTTGATGAGGAGGCCCAGTACCTGGAGCATTGCCACCAGGCTGAAGGCTCTTGGCTCTTGGCCTCCCCTTCAACCTGCAGGGCAGCCCTCAGAGGGAGCCTGGTTTGAAAACCTCTGCAATAAAGCATTCTCTGGCTTTGTTAAAACCAAGGGTTTGAGGTTTGGAAAAATTGGGGGGACCCTGTACAGCACCCTCCTTGCCCTGGCATGGTGACACAGAAGGAGGCAGGCCTGGAGTCAGGCCAACTTGGGATCAAATTCCAGCTCTGCCACGGACAGGTTGTACAACCCTGGGCAGGTCACTTTACCTACGTCTCCATTTCCTCCTCTGAACCATGGGACAGTTCCTGTCTTGCAGGAGTGTCATGAGGAATCAATGAGGCGATCTATCTGAGGCTCCAGGCCTGAGTCCTGGTACTTAGTAATGCTCTGCAAACGTCTGCTGACTGACAGTTCTGCACCCAGGCCTTCACGTGACTGGGCTGAAATGGGCCCTGGCGAGGGAGCCTTGCTGGGCTGGGCTGAGAGGTGGGGCGGCAGAGCATGTACCTGGCTGGTCCTGGGCCTGAGTGGGCTGAACAGGGCTCAGGCCAGGCTGGGGGGCTCCTCGGCGGGCCCGGCCATGGAGACCGAGGCTGGGGCTGTTCTTGGCTTTGCCCTGCCCCCCAGGGAAGGGGACTGCAGGGCTAGCCACAGGCTCCAAGCTCTTTGAATGCTTGAAGTGGCCAATGCCATTGGCTGACAGGCCCCAGGACTTGGCTCTGATGTTGGTGACTGGCAGCAGGGCCATCTGGCTGGGGCCTGTGGAGAGAACCAGGGACAGGCTGAGAAGAGGGAACTGGCTGCCTCCTGCTCAGCTGTCTCTAGGACCCCTGCAGACTCTAGGTGACTCCCATATGCCTCTTGGTTCCCTCCCAGTCTTTCTGCAGAGCCTTATTCTGGGCTCCAGGAGACCCTCCCACCAGTGAGTCTTGGGGGCCTTTCTCTGGACTCACACAAACCACCTCCCAACCCAAGCCTGGCCCCAAGATAGCCATACCTGAGCGGTTGGTGGAGGGGCTGGGACTGGGGCTGAGACCGTGACTGGGGTTAGAGCTGGGGCCAAGACTAGGGGCAAGAGTAGGGCTGGGGGTGGACGAGGAGCAGCAGACGACCGGGCAGGGGCGGCTGAAGCACAGGTCCACAGTGCGTATGGCTGGACCCGGAGCTGAGCTGACCAGGCCGGCGGTAACTGAGGAAGGAGGCCAGAAGCTGTGTGAGCCAGAGGGGAGCAGCACAGCCCCCCAGCCAGAAAACAGCCACCTCTCCCCCGTCCCTTATCTCCAGACCCACCCCAGCTACGCACCCAGCAGCAAAGAGGGCTGTGTGCCTGGCAGCCCAGTGGTCACAGGGGACTGTCGGAGCTGAGTGGTCCCAAAGCTCTGGCTGGACCTGCTGGGGAAGGGTGGGCTGAGCTCAGAGGGGCTGGGAGAGCAGGAGCGGGGAGACCTGGGAGTCCCGGAGAAGCAGGAGGGGCAGGAGGAGGTGAACAGGGAAGGTGGAAAGGAGGCAGGAGCCAGAGGCAAGAGGGAGGGGGCTTGGTCCACACACGTACCATGGGCACAGGGCCTCGCTCCCCCCAGGGTGCTGGGGCCGGAGCAGGGCCAGAAGACAGGAAGTAGACACGGCAAAAGAGCTAAGGAGCAGCAGAGAGGAAAGGAGGGGACAGGCACCGGGGAGGAGAGAAGAGAAGACACAGTCAGAGATGGCCCAGGAGCTGCGGGTGACAGGGGGCAGAGCCCAAGTTCCCACCCTGGCCCTCCTTCCTCCCACCCTGTTCCAGCCTGGGCCCCCTGGATGCTACTGACTCAGGCCCAGCTACCCGGAGGAGCACTGAGTAGACCACAGAGAAATATCGGCTTCAGCAGGAACTGGGAAAAACAGCTTCCCCTCCTAGGGAGCCCTTCCCACCCACTCACACCAGCCCCCAGCAGGCTGAGACCCTGGGAAACCCCCTTGAGAAGACACAGCCTCCTTGGCTCCTCTGACCCTGGGCGGCCCACCGAAGCCCCGCTTGGCCTGGCAGCTTGGCCACAGCCGGACCGCCAGGGACATACCCATCAGTTTCTACCAGGTCCTCCTCAGTGCGCAGGCTCAGCACGTACAGTGTGGACATGGACACCACGCTGGGAGCCACAGAAAAGGGCCACAGTTAGAGCTGGAGCCACCGTCCAGTGCCCTCTCTCTAGGGTAAGGCCTGTGGTCCTTGGGCCCAGGGGCTGGGCCCCCAGGGGTACACTGGTCTCCCCAGCCCTGAGGGACAAGACAGCACAAGGCAGCCCACCTCCTTCCGCAAGACCTCAGCCACTTGGTCTCCCAGGTCACATCTTCCTCTTCCCCCAGGCCTGGGCCCATGGGCAGCTTGACTCCCCCAGCCAGCACCCCCAGAGCCTAGAGGACAAGTCACCTGAAGGCCATGACCACCACCAGGGCAATGATGGTTCCCTGCAGGAAGCGCTGGCTGATGCAGGCCTGGTCTGGGACCACAGACGATGACTGAGGACCAGGAAGAAAAGGGGAAGAAGCAGACAAGGTCCAGACTTAGGGAGCCCACGGGTTCGTCTACTGTGGGCTCTGCTGGAGGTGGGGAAGCCAAGGTCTACTCATTCCCCCCGGGGGCAGAGGGTGAGAAAGAGAAACTGGAGGCTGGGAGGGCCAGAGGGTTGGGAAGAGAGGGGAAGCGCGTGGAGTCAGTGAGCCTGGAGAGATGCAAGCTGGAAGGAGACACTATGGGGGATGGGGAGGCCCCTGGTCTATTTGCCCCCCATTCCTGCCCACCCTCACCTTGCTGGCCACCTTGGGGGGCCTCTTCTTGTGGGGGACGCTGCCTGCCCGGCTGAACTGACTCCCTGCATGGCTGCAGCAAGAGAGCCAGGGTAAGAGGTGCCTCTGGGAAGGGGGTCTTGCCCTCCCCCACCCCATGCCCCCACCTGAAGGCGCCTGAGCTGCCAGTGGACTTGAGACTATCAAGTCGCCGCAGTTTGGCCAGCTTGTGGCTCCAGCGCTCCAGCTCATCAATGCGTGTCTCCAGGTTGTCGGTCAGCTTGCACAGCTCCTTCACAGCACCCACATTCTCCATGAAGATGCGCTCCTGCCACAGCCAATGGGCCAATGTTGAGGGCACAGTCAGCTCCCGGGAGCCCCAGGCTACAGGCCCAGTGGGGAGCAGAAGAGGAGCCCCTCCAGGCCTCCCTATGCAGGCCAGCCTCAGCTCCCACCGCTCTCTGTGGGCCCAAATAGCATCCCCACCTCTGCACCTTTGCCTGGGCCATCCAGCCTGCCTGAACAGCCCCCACCCTGCTCATCGGAACTCTCCATCTCTCGGAGGCTCTGGCCTTCTGCCCTCCCCGCTCCAATGAACATGGTGTCTCAGACTTCAGCACTTTTATTCAGCAGAGGCTGAAACATACAACATGCTCTTCGGTGCCCAGCCTCATGCCAGGTAAGTTACAAACATCATCCTCACAATAAACCACATGTGTAAGCTTTGCAATAACCACAGGAGAATGTCTTGGCAGTTACTATTGTTTCCCTCCTTTTGCAGAGAAGGCAATGACCCTCAGCGAGGCTGCTCTTGCCCTTGACCACACAGCCATAGAGCGCAAGTCCCCAGCTTCCCGCGCTGAACGCCCTCCCCTTCCCTGGGGGGGTGGGGAGGGGGCTCTGGAGGCATCATGAGAGAGAGTTGGGCTGCTCCTGCCTCTGCACTTCAGTGCCCCCATCTCTATGGAGGAGGTGAATGCCTTCCAGCTGGCATCCCTCTGCCCCTTAGGTCCCCTCCAGTTCCCCCACCCTGCAGACCTTGTTCACCACCAGGAAGTTCTCTATAGTTTTCCCATTGGCAAAGACTACGTCTCCAGTGTCCTTCACGGCCTCAGGCAGGATCTCCTTCACCTCCTGGGCGATCACACCTGGGGAGGGACAAGTCTAATGTAAGGAGGGGGCAGGGATTAGAGAGGGCGAAGTTCTGAGGGCTAGAGATTTGGGTTCTAAGGAGCCTTGAAGCAAGGGGCTTCCACTTCCCACGGAAGTGTTCACAGGGTTGTAGTTCCAGGGGAGTCAAGGTGTGGGGTTCCCGGGGCTGAAGGGAGAGGCGGATTCCTGGGAGTAAGGAATCCAGGGGGAACTCAGGGGAAGGGGGCAGGGATCCAGGAGGATGAAGGCAGGAATCATCTAGGGAGCCAAAGGGCGAGGATGCCAGGACCCCGATTCCAGGGCTTCCAATGTCAAGGGGCAAGGTACCCGGGTCCTGGGGAGGCGCGTTTTCCCAGGGGCTGAGGGGCGGGACTTCTAGAGGGCGGGATTCCCGGGGGCGGAGTTCCAGAAGTCAAGGGGAGAGGTTCCCGAGAGTAGGGTTTCCAGAAGACAGGGACACAGAACTGCCAGAGGACAGGGGCTGGGTTACCGAGGGCTGAGGTTACTGGGTTCCCGGACCCCAGCCCCATCCGCGCAGGCCGGTCCCTACCCGTCTCCGGCGCCGCGGTCGCCTCGATGCCAGCGCTGGCGGCAAACTCCGGCTTGTATCTGTAGTGCACCAGGCGCATGCGCGAGATCCTCTTCAGCTGCTCCATGGTGTCCACCTGTGCGGGAGCCAGGACCTAGACTGAACCCCTCCCTTCCCGGGCCCGTCGGGAGCGGGCCCCGGAGCCCTGCAGGGCGGCAGCCCCGAGGCTGCAGTGTGGAGAGGAGACCCTGCTACCTGGGTCCCCTGATCCAGGGCCTGCCACCCCCTCCTCCTTCCCCTGCAGCCCCACCCCTCCATCTGGCCCCGCCCTTCCCACGAGCCCCGCCCACACAAGCAGCACCGCCCCTCGCAGCCCGCCCTTGCCACCAGCCCCTCCCCTCGCAGCTCGGCTCGCCCCGCCCCTCGCCCACAGCTCCGCCCCCACCTCCTGCACGTGCTCCTTGGCCCGCAGGTCTGAGGGGTGCATGAGCGAGCCCATGACCTTGACGTTGCCGTGCACGACCAGCGCCTCGTCTGGCCGGTCAGTGTTGATGCCCACACGGCCATGGTGGAAGACGGTGTCGGGCACTTGCGCCCGCTGCCACAGCACGTCGCTGTCACTCTCAAACTGGCCTGGATTGGAGGCCTAGTGCAAGTTGCGGTTGGATCAGTCCTGGGGGACGGGGGCCTGCAGCGCCCTGGGAAAGGGGGAAGCCCCGCAGCCACCCCTCCAGCTCCAGCCAGGGCTCCTCACCCCACCATGCCCAACTTAAACTGTCCCTCCCATTGTGGCAACTCTCAGTCACTAGTGGGATCTCAGAAGGCTACCAGCTCTTGTCCACCTCCATGCTTTACTGTGAAGGAGACAACTGCAGCCCGGAGAGGGTGGGAGCCTTGCCCAAGGCCGCACAGCCAGTGCACAACAGGATCAGCACTCCAGCTCCTGACTCCCCAGTACCCCAGTATTTCTCCTGGGTGCTGTTTCTCCCCGCTCTGAGGAGGACTCTCAACCCCCTGGGAGAAGGTGGCCCTCACCCGCACGATGATGCGCTCCGAGATCTGGGCAGCCAGCGTGTAGTTCTGGTTCTGTGCGTGGGCCTGGAGGGCCACCACCAGCATGAAGTACCTGGGGCACACAGGGCTCTTAGAGGCACCCAGGGTCCGGCCCCACCTGCCCCTGCCCACCAGCCACACTTCCCGGGGAGAGGTACAGTGCACAAAACTGCCACTCAGTCATCTCCCACAGGCTCCCCGCACCCCCAGGAAGTGGGCATTAACACCTCATCCTACAGAGGAGGAATGTGAGTCTCCACCAGGGGGCAGAAATTCCCCAGGGCCCACAGCTAGGAAGCCACAGAGCGGTTCCTTAATCAGAAGCCAGGCTTCTGCTGTCCCGTCCTCAAGTCAGTTGAGGGCTCTGAGTCTCAGGTCCCTCATCTGTAACACGGGTCGGTCTGTGGGACTCTGTGCCACACAGGGTGGTATCTCCCTGCCCCTCCTCCTCAGAAACGGAGGGCCCCGGGGCAGGGTCTAGCCTGCTCACCTCTGGTCAGGGTTGGGCTTGCCCTTCTTGCGCATGTTGTTGGCGGTGGTCTCGCTGAAGTGCAACCGCCCCACAGTCACCTTCGTGACCTGCTCAGGGGGCAGATTGACCCTGCAGAGGAAGGGCGGGGTGCTCAGGGGGCAGGGAGGGGGGTATTGGAGAGGCAGGCCAGCAGGGGGGGCGCCAGGTCAGGAGTGTGTGGCAGGTACACACGGTGGGTGCCTGCGGGGCCCCCCTCAGCTCCCAAGCCAGCTGCAGGTACCACGTCCCACGGGGTCAGACACTCACGTGACGGGGTTGAAGGGCCGCTTGCTTCGGTCTGACTGGGACTGCTCGATGTTGATGGACTGGTTCAGGGCCTCCAGCTGGGCGAGGAGCAGAGTCCAGTGGCACCTCAGGGCCCCCTGCTCCCCGCCTGGTCCTGCCGCCCTTCAGCCTCACTTGCCACAAACTCCGGTGCCTTCCCCGACATAGGTGCACACCCACATCGCTCCCCCCACCTCTGCAGGCATTCCCCCACGCACACACACTCCAGTCACCCTCACAGCCCCCACCTCCACATCCACACCCTCCCCCACCTCCAAGCACACGCCCCAAACCGGCCTCCATAAACACTTGCTCACACCCAAACCCACGCCCTCCCCAGACCCTGTCCCACACCCACGTCCCCTCAACCCCTCCACGAGCACTGGCCCCTCATGACACTGAAGGAGACACATGCGGCCGTGTCCCCTGGGAGCTCACGGTCTCAAAATCAACAGCCACTGTGGTTGTGCTGGGGGGGTCACAGGGGAGGGGCCTCTAAGAGTAGAGATAGGCAAGTGTCCCCAAGGGCCAGGGACAGCAGCAGAGTGCACAGTGAAGGTTAAGGGGCAGTCAGCCAGCAGAGGAGGGAGGGCATGGGCGTTGGGAGGGCATCCCAGAGAAAGGGAGCCACCAGAGGAAAGACAGGGCCGTGTCTGGGGCCCAGCAAATGGCAGGGCTGGAGTGAAGGACTGGATCCCGAAGGCTTTTGGGGGCTCAGCTTAGAAGTTAGGGGGGGCTCTACTGGGAGGGCACTGGGAGCCTTGGAAGAATGGCGAGTGTGGTGCCCACCATGTCTCAGGTGGAACAGGAGTCAGGAGCCAGAGTGGAAGCTGCCTTAGGCATTCAGACACGGAGAGGGGATGGCCTGGTCCCAGGAGAGGCAGAGGAGAGGAGAGGAGAGGAGGGGACCGTGTCGAGGGAATAGCAGGGCCCTGTGTATGGTGAGGCGAGGGCAAGCAGGCCCCCAGACTCACGGCTTGGGTAACTAGGGCCCTGGGGCCCTCTTCCCTGAGCAGGGAGCCCAGGGGGAGGGGTGAGCTCATGGGGGGTTTATCTTGGGATGTGGAGCTGAGGCAGCTGACAGAGGGGTCAGGAGAGAGGTCTCGGCTAGGGACACAGACTTGGGGGGCCCAGGGTAGAGAAGGAAACAGGTAACATAACTGAGCAGAGGGCAGAGGAGCCTGACAATTAGGGGCAGGCACAGGGAGGAAAGGCAGGGTGGCAGGGCTTAGCCGGGGGAGCTTCGCCTTGGGGTCTTTCAACGCCCTCACGCCATCCTGGCCCTCCTGCCCAGCCCTCCTTGCTGAGCCCCCAAACCTGCCTTCACTCCGTGCAACTTCAGGTAGAAGCAATCAAGGGGCTTGAGGCCTTCAGGCGTCTTGACGTACTTGGGCTCGCCCAGCATGCCGATGTACACCGTCACCTGGAAGTGGTTCTTCTTCTGGCACACGAAGGCATCATCGCCCACCGAAAAGTTGAAGCCCTTGTCGGCATCCACGCGGTAGGTGAGCATGGGCCTGGGGGCAGGGGAGGGCACTCACCCGGGGCCCCCCAAAGATGGCCCCGAATGTCGGTCCCTCCCACATGCCTGCGTTCCACAGCAATTTCCTAGCCGGTACCCCGGACGATCCTCAAACCACTCATGGGGCTGCCCCCACTCCTCAGAAATGGAAACTGAGTCCCCAGGAGGATTTGCGATCAGGTCTGCCAACTCCTCAGCCGATATTCTTTCCTCTACATGCCTGGGCCCACCCCGCCCTCGTGATGGGGAGGCAGGGCAGGACCCTTGAGGCCCACCAGACAGGAGGGAACTCTCCTGGGGGAGATTGACGGCCCCTCACCACACTTGACTCCTTCCCAGAACACGGCCTGAAGCCCCCTCCCTCCCGGGAGATGGGGTGAGAGGGGATATGTCTGCAGAGCATCACTACTGCCTGACAGCTGGGTGCCGTGGCAACGGTGGAACCAGGCGCCGGCTCGGCACTGGCCCAGCCCCTGCCCACCAGCTTGCTCAAGCCCCCAAACATCCTCATTCTGACTCCTCCATCCATCAGGAAAGGGGCACTCTAGACAACCTAGACGCAGCCTCAGTTTACCCATCTGTTGCTGGGAAGGTGTTCCAAGCACTTTCCAGGACCCTTAGGGGACCTCCAGGTGGCAGGAAGGGGGGCAACTATTGGCGTGCGCTCATCCAGGTCCCCAGGCACCAGGAATGCTCCCGACGCCCAGGGCCTGCTGGAAGAAGCTAGGCAGGGAAAATGTTTCCCAACTTGTGGGGAGAGGCCTTTGGGCCTGGCTAACAACCACAGGAAGGCCCAGGGCTCACCACCTCTCCCTCTCGGGGCTCCACCCACCTGCCCGGCCCAGGGGAACACCCAGGAAGCGCCTGGGCCACACTGGGGGCCTCAGCTGCCAGCTTCCCGGCCTTGGGGCCTGGGGTGGCAGGGCCGGCCCAAGAAGCATAGGAGTCAAAGTGGGGGTCCTCACCAGGCCATAGGGGCTAGGTCCCCAAAGACTCTCCCGCTGACCCTGGCAGGGCCCAAGGGACCTTCAGCCACCACAGCAGGTGGACCCCCCAGCCCTGAGGGCTTGTGGCTAAGAGTTCCACAGAGCCTGGGGCACCCAACTCCAGGAGGCCGGTCTCAGCCCTGAGAGCCCCCAGTCCAGGTACCCTGCCCAGGCCTGGCAAGGTCCAAGGTGAGTCGAGGGGAGCCACACTCTCACCCCGCACTGGCCTTCAGTGGGAGTCGGGGGAGTGGTCCCAGAGTGCTCCTGGCCTGAGCGGGGAAACTGGATCTGTGTGGGTGTTGAGGGAGAGGTAGGAATGCCCGGGCTGCCTCTGACCCAGTCCTCCCCCACTCCCTGGTCCCTCCTCCCCAGGGAGGGGGCTGGAAGGGCCCTGCTGACACTCAGCTTCCTGCTACCTTCCTGGAATGCCGAAGGAGGAGTGGAGGAGGTGGAGGGGAAGGAGGAGTCAGAAAACACTCATTCCCCCCTTCTCCCTGACCTGGCCCCCACCAGCCCCTCCCTGGCCCACACCACCTTCTTAAGAAGCCCTCGGGCTGGGCCAGGACTGAGGAACGCTGAGTGCCAAGCCTGGCTCTGCCCTGAGCCTGTCTGCTCTTCTGTACAACGGGACCATCTTGTACCCAGTGTGCTCCCAGGCCCTGCTCTGGGACCGTGACGCCACTGCCAGGGCTGGGGGGCCCCAGATGGGGTGGCCAGGAGGGGTGGGGAGTCGCACAGACCACTTACAGCTCTTTGTAGTTCGCATCGTACAGTGTCGCCCACTTGTTCTGCTGATGCGGCTGCCACTTGATGGACTGGTAGTTGGGGTCCAGGTAGGAGCCACTGAGACTATCATTGTCCTGCAGGAGACCTGGAGGGAGGGAACGCCCATGTGGGCCCCGGCCCCACACCCCACCTTGAAGGGTGGGCCCCCTGCGGGGTCGAGCAAGCCAGCCACGTACCTGGTGAGGGTGCACCTGGTGGGTGCCAAGGCGGCGTCTGGACCCGGGCGATGCTGAGGGGCAAGGAGCCGGGGCCGGGGGAGAGCGGGCCCTGGGGAGGCCAAGGCGGGGATGGGGCTCGAGTGGGGTGCGGGGGCAGGGCCGTCACGGTCCCGGGCTCCTGTTTGATCATTCCATTCAGCATCTGGGCGTTGAGGGTGTTGGGGGGTGATTCGGAGTGCTTCCTCTTCTTGGAGGGGTGTGTGGGGAGCCTAGGGGGACAGAGGAGTGAGCCATGGGGGGATGGCTCTCCCTGAGCCCCCTGCCCCTGGGCAGTAACGCCCCTCCTCCCCTCTCCACCCTGTTTCAGCAGGATATGCCCAGCCAGAGGACACGTCCTGCGGGAAGCCCCGGGCTCTGCCTCCTTGGAGCGCCCCCCATCACTCCATGTTGTCATTTTCTGTCTCTGTCACCCCTCTCTAGCCCCCCACCTGTGAAATCCAGGAGCCACACCTGACTTGTCTGTATCCCCATCACACCCAGCAATGGGCCTGGCAGCCAGAGTGCTAAGAATCATTTGCGGAATGAATGAGTCGGGCCCCTTCCCTGTGGTGTCACTCTCAGTGTCACCCTTTATAGGCTTGGAAAGGGAGTTTTGGGGAGGGGGTTAAAGATTTGGGGGGCTGCACGGCACCCCTTCCCCTTCTGATTTACAAAAAGTTTGGCAGTGGGATCTTTCCTTGAACTAAATCTTTCATGAAATCTCAACACGTAAAACAGAGAAAAAGACAATTCTGCAGGTTGGTGTCCGAGCCGGGAGCTGGGATCTACGCCTAGAACCTCCTCAGGAAGCTGAGGACTCCACAAGATGGAGTCACTAGGGTCTGAGTAAGGGGACAGCCCCAGTTCAAGTCCCAGCTCTGCCCCTTCCTGGTTCTGATACCTGGGTGAGCATCTCCCCCTCTTGGAGCCTCAGTTTACCTATCTGGGCAATGGGGGTGGCTTAGCCATTGCTGTAAGTCCCCAACGCACTGCTGGGCACATACAGATGCACGTGCTGACCCCCATCTCCGGGGGTCAGGGCCTTCTGTCCTTCCTGGGTTCATCCTTGTCCCTACCTCCATCTCTGCCCCACTTGCTGCTGCCCTGACCCCACCCCCCACCCTGTCTGTCCAGCCCTAGGGGCAGCTAGCTGCCCACGTCTTACTCAGCTCCATGTTGCTGCAGCAGCTGGTGCAGCATCTGGGACTGCTGGGTGTGATGGAGGTCGGTGGGCACCAGTCCCTGCCCCATGGCGGCATAGGGGGGCATCGGGGGCTCAGCCTTCATGTACAGGTCCCGCTGCAGGATGGGGTAGTGAGGTGGGGGCGGCGGGGGCGGTGGGGGGCCTGGCAGGTGGGCTGGAGGTGGGGGCGGGTGCTCCAGGCGGGAGGGCACTCCCACGTGGCACAGGGTCTCAGGGGTTATAGTGCGCAGGAGATGGGGGTCTGCGGGAGAGAAGGGAGTGGGCGTCAGAGACCTACCTCACTCAAGGTGGTGGTCCCAGCTGTCCCCTGGGCAGAGCCTCCTGATTCCCACCCCCTCCTGGGCTGAGCCTGGGGGCTGCCCTCCCTCCGACCTCATGTGGGAGGAGGGATGGGCAGCCTAGAGACTGGACACTAGAGACAAGACCCTGTCCAGGGGATGGGCAGCCTTTCGCCCCATCCTAGCCAGCTCCTTGCTGGGGCTGGGCCTGGCCCAGCTCCCTTATCCCAAAGTTCTCCTCCAGCTCCTCTCCAGCCTGGTCCTCCTTTGGGCCTCAGGAGGAAGTCTCCAGAGACCCCCAGCACAGTCCTGTGGCAGCCCTCCTCCCTCTGGCAGCCCCTCTACGGGGCTCCCAGGGGCCAGCCCCCCAGCCCGAGGGGGGAGGCCCGCTCCCTTTGTTCCACAGGAGGCATTCCAGAGATGTTTTTGGTAAGATAAACAGAACTCTTGACCCCTCTCTGGGCTGTGGGGAGACAGCTGCCTGTGAGCCTTCTACTCGTGGCCACCTGGGGGCTGCTGCACCCCTGAGCACCCCCCGAGGCGACGTGGGCCCAGCCGACGGCGAGGCCCGCGCTCAGGCTGCACCCCGGGCCTCCCCCAGCCGTCCACTTACCGCCGAAGGGCGCGTCCATGATGGCGCAGGCGGGCAGGCGGGTGGCATCACCGGCAGGGACACTTGCTCAGAGGCAGGGCCAGGCTCCCCACCCGCCCGTGGGGAAACAATAGCCAGGGCCACAGAGTATTTGACCAGCGATAATCTGGGCTGTTGGGCGGCCGCTGGCCCCCTCCCTCCCTTGCGCCCTGCCTCCCCGATAAGGCCGCCCCAACCACTTGCCCAAACCCCAGAGGGGGAGGGCGGTGCCCGCCGGACTCACCATTCACCTGCTGGGGGGAGTAGGCCTCGGAGCCCGAGTCTGGGGGAGAGTCTGGCAGCGTGCTGCGGGAGCAGGAGGAAGGGGCCATTGGATGGGCAGCTGAGCCCATGCCTTCAAGCCAGACAGCTCCTCTGCGGGGCAGGCTCCCAGGGACCCCAGAGGCCAGTGGCATCACGGTCCCCTCACACCCACCCTTAGGGGCATTTCTCTGCACCAGCCACCATGGGGGGCCTGGCAGGACCCGGGGCTGAGTTGTGGGTGGGGGACTGTGGGCTCCTGCCCAATATCCCTTCAGACCGACCTACTGGGCTTCTGGGGGCCAGTAACCAGTGTCCCTGAGGATGGCACAGGGGTTCAAGGACACCCTCCCCAGACTGAGGGGCCAGGTCTGCTCCCCTCTTCCTGCACCCACTTCCTGGAATCACGGGGCCCTGGGGGCTGGGCCTGGGGAGTTTCAGCGGAGCGCCGGGGGGCTGCCCCACCATGGGCAGGTGTGGGCTGGGCAGGGAGCCAGCTCCACCGGGCCTGGGTTTATTTTTTTCTTACAGTTTTTGTTTTATCAGTGGTTCAGGGAAACAAAAAAAAAACTAAACCCTGAGAGGTCAACACGTCCTGCATGAACCCTGCATTCACCCAGGGATGTGGAGGCTGCGGCCATGCGGGGGTCTGGCTCTCTGGCCATCCTGGTCCCTGCATCTGGAGAGACTGCCCACTGTCGTGCCCAGGCAGCTGCCAGAGGCGGCCGAGCTGTCATGGACACAGCTCTGGGCTGACTCCAGAGTCCCAGGGCTCCCCTGGACAAGCTACCCACCCAACCCTGCCAGCGGTGTAAGGATGACAGAAGAAAGTGATGGGGACTCAGTCCTTGCCACGGCCCTCAAGGCCTGGCGGGCTGACGGGGCGTCCCCAGCTCGGCGTCCACCACCTGCTCCCTGCACTTCTCTGACAGTGGCCTTGGGTTCCTCTACTGTGTCAAGGTCTTCCACACTCTCCAGTCTCTGCAATCGAACGCCAGAGTCCACAGGCCTAGGGGTCTTTCCTTACAACCCCTCGCGGTGCTCATCAGTCCTCGATGTGGGGATTGATTGATTAATACCTCACCCCCCAACTAGACCGCGGGATACACTGCCCGGGGCATGGGGACGTCTCCTTTACCATCTAGCACAGGGCCTGGCAGGGGTGCAGGCAGAGAGAGGCTCCAGGTCCCTCCCTGGAGGGGCCAGCCATGGCATCTCCGTGTGGTTCTGATAGGCCCTTTCTCTCTCTCAATCCTGCTGTGAGGGGCAGCCAAGCTTTCCTCGCAGGCCGGCTGGTTTTGGGGTCCCCCAGGAGCTGGTTACTGGGGCAGGTAGGTGAGCTCGTACACACAGAGGGAGGTGGTGGCAGTGGGCACCCAGCAGGCGCTTATTACACGCTCGTCCTCTCCCCTCTGCCCCCGCCCTTCGGGTCTTAGGGACAGCCTCTTGGTCTCCAGTGGATGCCTGCCTTGTGCAACAAAGTCTGCCCCCTGGCACCCCAGCTCCCCTCCGCCGCCCTCCCCCTGGAAGCCAGGAAACAGCCATCGTCCCCCCAGCCCTTCCTCATGTCTTCCTCCCTTATTTCCAGAGTCACCTGGACGGGGGAGCCTTTGGGGCAGAGGCCCCGACCCACGTCATGGGTTACCGAGCCAGAAGGCTGGGAAATGGTGGAGCTGCAGAGGCAGCCAGGCCGTCTGACCAGTGTCACCCTCCCAGCACTCATCATTCTTCTGCCCGGAGACAGAGCCCCCTGCCCCCTGCCCCGGGCTGGGGAGCCCAGAACTTTCTCCAAGCCCCTGTGCACAGCCCAGCAGACCCACATTCTCTGCCTCTCCCCACGTGCATGTGTTCATAGGCTGCCCTAGAGTCTGCTGGGCTGGTGGCCTCCTGGAACCTTTGCTCCCAGCCAGGCCCAGGCTGAGCCCTTGGGTCAGGCCACTGGTGTGGGCCCCTCAGAGGGATGGGGGAAGGACCTGGGAGGTTGGCTGAGGGAGGGGGACCTTCAGGTACCACATCTGTGCCATCGGCCAACTCCCTGTGGCCGCCATAAACAGCAGCTGGCTACACGAGTGAGTGGATGGGGCTGGCGTGGCAAGGGGAATGTGTGTGCCCTGCATGTGTGCACGCGTGTGTAGATGGTCCCGTGAATGTAAGCAGTCACGCCTCCAGCCTCACCCCCTCCCATCCACTCTCCACACAGCCCTCAGAGATTTTTCCAGCACTTACATCAACCCTCATCACTCCCCTGCCCAGAACCCACCATGGCTGCCCAGTGCCTCAGAACAAAGCCGTGAGTCCCTCCTCAGCCTGGCCCTCGTCCTGCCCCGCCTCTTACCGACCCACGGGGCAGCCCGCTCACCACTGCCAAGCCCTCAGTCACTGGCCCCACACTGGCCCCTGGGCCCCTGCATCCTTACCCCCCACTCTCTGCCCTCACTCACCCTGGGGCATAGGGAGCCTTGGGCTCTGCCTTGATGGGGGGCCCGGAGCCCCCCAGGAAGGGCTTGGGAGCGGCGCCCATGCCGTTGTTGTTGTTGCAGTTGAGCGGGGCACTGTAGCTTGGGGGTGGGAGGGGGCCATGGCGCCCCGGGGAGGGTCCACCCCCAGGGGGGCTCAGGTGGTGGACCCCGCTGGAGCTGGGGATCGCTGGCTGCCCGTGGGGGTAGGAGGCGGCACTGGCTGGAGCAGAGATGTCAGGGAAGCAGCTGCAGAGAAGGAAGGAAGCTCAGCACCAGCCAGGTCCCCAGGCCCCACCCACAGGGCAGCGTGGGGATGACAGAGGGGTCAGCGCTGGGAAAGGATGAGGAGCAGCTTTCAGAGGTGGGGCCGTGTCAGGCCTGCCAGGTGAAAGGTGGAAGCCGGAGGGGCCGGGGGTGGGGCCGAGGCTGTCACGGGGCCACTCACAGGTCGGAGGCATCCTCCTTGCTGATGTACTCCTCCAGGATGCTGGTGTCGATGTTGGAGGGCTCCAGGGCGCCGTTGATGTCGTGGCCTGCAGGGGAGGCACAGATGTGAGCTAGGGGAGGGGTCCAGCTCCCTGAGACCCTTAGGCTTCTGGACCGAGCCCTCCAACTCTCCCAGGCTGAGCCCTCCAAAACCTATGCCCCTAGGCTCCTCCCCATCTGTGTATCCATGTGCCGGGAGAGGCCCTCCTCGTCCACCACCTGACACCCCTCCAGGAGGCACTGATGATGCCTCCCCCGGCCCACAAGGCCACCTGGAGTCTCCAAGGAGTGGAGGGGCCCAGAGCACAGATCTGGGACAGACAAGTCACGTTGTGCCTCTCCATGACCCTTTCTAGCTTCACGACTGAGCAAGTCCCTTCCTGTTGTCTGTAAAATGGGGTAATTGTCCCCCTGTCTTATGGGATGCTGTGAGGAGCAAAGGAGGTACATTATTGGGTCAAGTGGCCAGGGGATGCCCACCACCCTCGAGGACACAGAACTAGACTCGATGACTGTGTCTTGCCCTGTCCTCCAGCAGTCACTTCCAGGTGGCCCAGCTGGTGGGTCCCCAAGAGCACAAGGCCTGGCTGGGCTAGGCCATACATTCTGAGGGCCCAGGAGGCTGGGGGAGCCTCCAGCACCCCAGGCTCCTGCTGCAGATGGAAAGGGGTGGGGATCGGAACCAGGCATGCCCAGCCCAGCCCACCCTCACTGCATACGCCCATCACCCCTGTAACAGGGCCTAGGGTGCTTAGCCTGGGTTTTCCAGAGGAGGAGCAGAGGCCCAGAGAGGTAAGGGCTTGCCCTGGCCTCACAGCAGGAAGGATGGAGGCCTGAGCCCTGCTCCTCCGCCAGGCCTGCCCGCCCTCTCCTGGGCCCTCCCTGCTGGCCCCGGCCACAAGAAGGGGAGGGACTCGCAGAAAAGGCGGCCCAGGGCTCTCAGGCATCAGCAAGGGAGGAGAAGGGGAGGCGCTGGCCTCTCTCCTCCTGGGGTCACCTTGCGGGGGGAGCCAGAGGGCGGGGTGATAAGGGGGCTGACGTGGGAGATGCGTCAACCCTGATAATGGAGGACGGCCCCACCCACACTGCTGACCTGGGCTGGCCAGCCCCACTGAGGCAGGAGGTACCCCTCCCACTGGGCCCCGGAGCCTTGAGTCTGGGGTCGGCACCTCATGCCCCCTCCCCTGGTGAGCCCTGGGAACAGAGCTCAGACAGGTCCAGGAACAAATCCTGGCCCGCCTCCTCCCCGTCGTGTGACCTTGGGAAGGTCACACACCCTCTCTGAGCCTCAGTCTCCTCATTAGTAAAATGGGGACACGAACAGCTAACACGTTACAGGGGTGATTTGAGAATGAAATAGACTAAGGTATGTAAGGTGCCCAGCAGAGAGTGCTAAGCAGATGGAGTGGCTGTCCTCACTTCCCAGTCCCCAGCGCCCTGGGGTCCCCAGGAGCCCCCAGCCCAGGCCCCTCCCTGGCCCCGGCCGGCATTTCAAGAATGCTGAGCCCCGCTTAGGTGATTAATGAGTGGCTAAGCCCTCCTAGGAGTCACGCGCTGCTTGGGACAGGCCCTCCTGCGGGCCCCCACCCCCGGCTCACCCAGCCAGGAACAAGGGACACCCACCGAGCACCGCTGATGGCCGGCTAGGGCCCTGGGTGGCCAGAGCAAGAAGAGCTTCTGGAGCCGGGAATGACCAGTCTGCCTGCCGAGGTTCTGGGGCTCCTGTCTACCTTCTGGCCCCCACCCCATCGTTCCCTGTTTACGACAGGTCTCCTTTGTTGAGCGCCTACTGTGTGCCAGGCACTTCTGGAGCCAAGTACATTGATAATCATATTACATGCTGGGTACCCCGTAGGCTCTTCACGTGCAGTGTGACACTTAAACTCCCAACCTGCAATGGGGACCACGATGACAGGACAAGGATGGTGACAGCGGCTCCTGCTGACAGCACCCAACAGGACCCAGCACTACGCCGACTGCTTTCCAGGGTTACCTCCCAGTCACCCCTGCAGACTTGGTGTTATTAGCATCAGCCCCTTCGTTCAGAGAGGTCAAGTCTCTTCCCCAAGGCAACACAGCAATGAGGATTCAAACCAGGGCCCAGGGACCTGACTCCAAGGGGGAAGGTATGGCTGGTGGTCGCTGAGACTTCTGGGCCTTCCTGGGCTGCCCCACCTGATGGGCTGGGGGGGTGGTTCCCAAGGCAGGATGGAGCCCAGGCGACGGGGAGGGAGGGCATACTGGAGCGTCACCCCACCCTTGCCCCTGAAGCTGCAGGTTTTTGAGCCTGAACTTGGAATCTACAGTGAAGGATGAGGTGACTGAGTCACGGTGTTGCTATTTATAACAGGCCAGGCCCCCTCCTCCCCCTCCTTCCCCGGCCAGGAGCGCTCCTACCTAATCACCCCTAATCCTCCTGCCCACCTCCCCCGGGACAGGGGGGCCTCAGGCAGAGGCATCCTGGGAGACCCTAACGAGAACCAGATGTGGTTAGCGGGAGGGGAGACCCTCCCGTGCCAGGGGCCGGGTGGACGGAGGAGGGAGGAGGCAGCCCCTGGGGAAGGGTGGGGGTGGGCCGCGGGGTGGGGGTTGCGGGGCTGGTGGGCCTCCTGAGGAACACTGACTGAGCCCACCTCTTCTCCTTCTGTGGGAGCCCTGGAGGCCTGCTTGGTCTTCTCCCCACACTGCCCTGCCCAAAGGGTCCAGCTGCCAGGCAGATGCCCCCAGCCCGCCCCCCAAACCACCCTGGACATTTCTAACCGAACATTCTGGGAGGACAGGGTGCAAGTGGGGGTCTGCTGGAGCCCAGGGGCTCCTGAGGCTGGGACAGAGCCCCCAGGAACCCAGGAGGAAGGCAGCGTTGGGGTCCCCCCTCCTGCACTGCTCCCAAAAGAGCCCTGGAACATCCCTGAGCCAACAACAGACACCTGCCAGGCAGGAAGTGGGAGGCTGCCCAAGGTCCCACAGCCAGAAAGTGGCACCACCAGGTCCCTGCCCTCCCCCTCCTCAAACCCTTCAACCCCTTCCCACTGCTCGGGATCACCAGAGCCCACCAGAGTCCAAGGCCTGGCACGAGCAGCCCCCTGCCTGCCCCACAGCCTGCCTCCTGGCAACTCTCCATGGTCTATCCCCTGCCTCATTCCATCCTTGGACAAACATCCCCCTTGCACCTCAGGGCCTTTGCACACGCTGTTCCCTCTGCCCAACAAAGCCCATTCGTATTCAGTCTTTAGGTTTTGGCTTAAATGTAAGTTCCTCCCAGAGGCCATATCTGACTGTCCCATCTCTTGAGTGGCAGCCTCCTTTCTACTTTCTCATCAGGCTCTTTTCTCTCCTGCTTAGCACAGACCTTACAGACGGGTGGAGGGTCTGTCCACCGCCTTCCCACTGTCCACAGCTCCCACCACACCAGACACTTCATACGGCTCCTATTTAATTCTCCTAATAATCCTACCTACGGGGTAGGGTCTCCATTGTACAGATGAGGAAACTGAGGCTCAGAAAGGATAAGCACCGTGCCCGCTGCTTACAGGTGTGGGAACCGGGCTGTGAGCCCCGCCCTGTCCTGCCTCCCTGGGATCTAAACATCTAAGCATACAGTAGGCACACAATAAATGTCCACGGAAAGAATGAGCAGGGTGGCAAGCGGGACCCTGGCACCAGGCGTGCCAGGATCCAGGGACGTGGGCCGGGCCATACTGGGGTCAGGGTCCAGACTAGACAGGGCCCCTCCAGGCGCCCCCGGCCCGGCTGAGCTCTGTGCCCCAGCTGCTCCCATTAATTAGGCTCTTTATTACCTGCTTCTAACAGGAGCCAGGCCGCTGGGGTAAGGGCTGTGGGAAGGAAGCCCCCTCCTCTCCTCTTTCCTCCTCCCTTTAAGGCCACCCGGCTGGGCAGAAGACGGATGCAGGGGACATAACCCAGGTGCAGGATGAGGGCGGGTGGGGGCCCAGGTGGTCCTCCACCCTGGACACCCCCCCTCCCTCCTCGTGCTCATCACCCCCCCCCCCCGCAACCAGCTGTGTCCACTGGCTGAGTCTCGGCCATTGTCCTGGGGAACGGGGGAGGGTGGGGACCCGGCACAGTGGGAGTCTTGTGCCCTGCCCACACCCTCCCCCCCGCCCGTCAATGGGGCACTTGTCAATTCATGCCCCAAACATGGCGGAAATCCCGTCAGCCACGTGGCTGCGGGCAGGGCAGGCCAGGGCCTAAGGATGCTGGCCAGGCCTAGCTGGTCTGAAGCCGGGGCTGACAGCCCCAGCCTGTCCCCCCGCTGCCCTGAGGGTCCACCCCAGGTACCTGAATCGGAGGGCTCAAGGAGGCCTGGCCACTCACGTGGGCCCCCTTCACAGCTGTGTGACCCTCAGCAAGCGCCCTGACCTCCCTGGGCCTCGGCCGCCCTCTCTTGCGAGCGGATCAGGGACCCCTGCGTGGCCGGGTGGTCATGAGCCTCCAAGGAGATGGTGGGAAGCCCCGACCCCAGGAGGCCATTCCTCCATCGACGTGAATTGCTCTGTGTCCATCTCTCTCTCAGGACTCCATCCGCTTCCCGCCCAGGCCGGACCGCTCCTCCCCACGCCTCACCACCTGACTGCCTATCTGCTCCAGGGAGCCTCCCACCTTCTTCTGGGTCCCTCTGAGGCATGACCAGGACCGTGCTGCTATTCTGGCACTTACATGGCACAAGCCAGCCTCCAGGCCTTGGCTCTAGCCATCCCCCGCAGTGGGTAAGCCTTCTGTGACTGCCTCCCTGCTCAGGCAACTCCTCCTCAATGCCCCCCACGACCCCTCCCCCCGTCACAGAGGGCCCCCAGTGCCGAGCTAATTGACATGCTCCAAACTAGTTCACACTGGGACGGGGCACAGTGGGCCCTCACCTCCTTTCTTCTGGACTTTCTATCTTTATTAATATCACCTATGGTTAACAGGTAACTAGCTAGCTGTCCCTGCTTCAGCCTTCCACTTGCAACCAGAGTCTTCTCACTCAAAATGCCTTCAGGTCAGACACTTGATTTTGCAAGCTACCCTTTGCCTCTCTGCATCAAATCTCCAGTTAGCTTGGGGCTGAATGACAAGGATGTGGCTTTTGCGTCATTGCCATCAGGTCCTTAAATAAATCTGAGCCACAGTTGTCTTTGTTCCCTCTCAACTTCTGGCCAAAAATGCAGAAGAGCCCCTCCACCCTGCCTACAGAGACCCATCTCCTCCAGGGGACCCGGAATCTTTAGCCACTCCTGGGCTATAGCTAAGTCCTCCCCTAGTCCCCACACGGCTGCCACCCTGTCCTCAGGTCGACAGGAGGCGGAACTTACAGCCCCAAGATGGTCCCAAGCCGGGTCCAACAGAACTGAGCCCAGAAGCTACAGCCTGTTCTTAAAGAAGCCACGTTGGTCCCCAAGGATCTCTGCTTTGCTCTGGGGGCCCCCCAGCCCTACTCCACGGGGCCGAGGTGGCTCCCATCCGATGCCCCCGGCCCTCTCCCGCAGGGACCAGGGCAGGCCAGCTGGGGAAGTGTCCTCCCCACGGGGGCAGAGTAGACAGCCACAGCTTGGGGTGGGGTCTCGCCCAGGGTCACCCACGCCCACCTGCGCTCACATACCGCACGGCCCACACGGATGTGCACACCCCAGGGCACATTCCCAGGCGCGTATCCACTGACACGCGGGTGATCCTGTCCGTACGAACAGACACATCTACGCAGTGGCACCTGACACACACGTGTGCACACCAGCGTGCTCCACGTGTGCTCCCCCCCCCACTTCATTCATTCAAACAGTTATCTATCGAGCATCTGCTCTGTGTCGGGCACGACACTGGGCTCCGGAGACACAGCCGTAAACAACACGGACAAGAGCTCCTGCCACGTGCAGCTGACATTCTGGAGGCAGAGTCAGATGACAGGATGGATTGGCAAAATCCATAGCATTTTAAAAGGAGACAGATGATGGAGAAAATAAGGCAGAGAAGGGGGTTGGGGTGCCAGGAGAGCCGGGCTGAGTTGCCATTTTAAATAGGATAGTCAGGGAGGGCCTCCCTGAGCCAAGATAAGAAGGAGGTGAGCCACATGGATATCTGGGAAGAGCATTCCAGGCAGTGCAAAGGCCCTGAGGCACCAGCATGCTTGCGCATATTCACATCTCTGACACCTCCCAGACTGGTACACTCGTGCACACAAATGCTCGCTGACCCCATGGTAGGCCCAGCCCGACACACCTCCCCATCAGCTCTAGATGGGGCCAGATCCAAATGAGCAAACTCGGTGTCGCAGACCCCCAACCACCCCACCAAAGGCAGCCCCTCCAAGCTGGCAGAGCAGGGGATGGCGACCCCTCTCCTCCCACTCCGCCAGGTTACCAAAGACCCCAAAGGGAGAACCGTGGAGGGCGAAGAAAGCACAGGGGACTGAGATGATGAAGAAGGCAGTGAGGGGACACCCCCAGGGAGGGAGGGTCCCCAAACTCAGAGAGACAGAGGGTATGAGTGTGCATTACGGGGGCTGGAGGGATGTAGGCCAGATGGAGGGAGAACTTTCCAGTGCTGGGGCTTAGAGACAGAGGGAGGACAGGATGCCCTGGGACCCCTAGTCCACAGTCCAGGTCAGGGGGGCTCTGGACCCAACTGCCCCCCACCCAGGGTTTCACCCTTCCTTCCCCTCCCCCTCCAGGCCTCGGCCCTCTCGGGGTCTTACTGCTTCCACCCCACAACCTTGACCATTGGAGTGAGGGCCCTGAGGCCCAGAGAGGTCAAGGGGCTGAACGGCAGGCACCTGGCACAGCCATTAGCGGTGGATGGGGTCCCTCGGCACGCAGGGAGGAGGAGAGGCCCCCTCCTGGCCCCACTCCAGGCTGGCACCCAACTGCGACAGGCTGCAGCCAGGAGACCCAGGATCCCGTCCCAGCTCCGCTGTGGTTGCCCTGAGTGGGCCTGACACGTCCCCTTCCTCTCCTGCCTGCCTCAGCATCCCCCTCTCAGAAGCAAGGGGACACCACCTACGCTTCTGTGGAACACCAGGACGCCAGGGAGACGACATATGCAAAAGCCTCTGGCCTGGGTGCCGTAGGCAAAAGACGGTCAAGCCCCTTCCCCCTGCCCGCCTGCCCAAGGCCCAAGTCTGCCCAAGTTCCGAGGTGGGGCAGGCCCCGCTGGAGGTCCAGGAACCAGGAGGGGCATGAGGACCAGGTGTGGCCAGACCTGTCACGGCGCAGGCCCCGCATCCAGAGCGTGCTCCACAAGGCTGATGGTTTCCCAGCACCCCTGGAGTAAGGAGCCCAGAGACAGGGAGGCACTTCCCCAAGGCACACAGCCCCAGGCCCCAGCCCAAGCTTCGGGGCACCGACTGACCTACCCCATGGACCAAAAATTCCCCAAAGTGGGGAGCTTCATATCGGCCTTGAGCCTGCTCAATGGGACTGTGCCGGCCTGGGGGATAATCATCACAATCCAGGCTGACATTTATGGGGGTTTCTGCACCAGGCCCTGTACCAGGCCCTTCTCATACCCCTTTACCTAGTCCCCACAGGTCCCTGAGAGGCAGGCACTGTGACCACAGCTGTATTCCCATTTTACAGATGAGAAAAGGGAGGGGCAGCGATACGCCCAGGAGGAGGGCCGAGGGGGAGCCCAGAGCCGGAAACCCCCCCCCCCCCACCGTGAGTGCTGAAGACCATGACACCATCCAACCCGTGCCCCCAGCCAAGGGGCTGCCCACACCACGCAGCAGGGGCTGGAGACCTAGATGGGAGAGGAGGCCCCCCTAGACACGCGCCCAGGCTGTGAGGGAAACTGAGGCCCAGAGAGGGCCGTGAGGAGAAAGAAGGTGGAAAGGAAGGGCAGGCCGCCTGGGTGGGGTGGGGCCACCCCCGGTTAATGATTCGGTTAATCATTTCTGCTCCCCATCCTTATCAGGAGGGCAAAGTCCAAGGGCAGCAGCCAATTGGCGGCCCCGCTGGGCTGTTACCCGGCAGCCTCTGCTGCCAGGGCCCCCAGTCCTGTAAGCCCTTGGCAGTCAGGCAGCGGGTGCCAGGGCCCCAGAAGGAGGCCAGTCAGCCCTGAGTGGCCTGTCCTTCCCCCAGACACCCTGCTTGGCCCTGCCTAAGACCCCAAGGGCCCTCTGCCCAGGCTCCCAGCCTCAGTTCCAGAGGCCAGCAGGTTGGACACAGCCCGCTGCTCTCCCTGCGCTGACCACAGGTCCTCCCAGAGAGTCGGCTTCCTGGGGTGCACCCCCTGCCCCGCCTCTGCTCCCATAGCCACTGTTGTCTCCACTGACCCTGGGAACATTTCCTGCCCGCCCCGCCCCCCCCACCCCTGTGTGGCCCTGCGCTGGGTGTTGGGAACATGGGGATGAGTCAGACCCCACACTACATTTCCCCTCCAGCTGGACTCAGGGACTGGGGGAGGGCGGCTGGGACAGGTGTCCTCCCAGGGTCTCTGGGTGAACCCAGGAGATACCTCATCTCATATCCTTGAGAGTCAGGGGCCGGACTGCCTCCCCCATCCACCTATCCCTGGGTGCATGACAGACAAACAGACAGGCTGACACGGGGCCTGGTGCCACCCCATCATACACCCCAGCTCAGCCCCAGCTCAGTCCAGGGTGGGCATCCTCTCCCACAAGCCATCAGGCGGCCTCCCCCGGGGCCTCCTCCTGCCCTCTGGAGGCACAGCTGCTGGTCCCCGAAGGAAGGCCGCCCTCCCTCCCAAGGGCCTGGTGGCAGAGAGAGAGATGGGGCTAGGTGTCCCCTTTGGCCAACTCCCTTCTCTCGGAGCCGCCATCTTGGCCTCTGGGAAAGGGGGCCCATGTCACCCCCTCGCCCCCACCATCTGGAGCCGGGGGCCGGTGGCTTTTAAACCAGGATCCTGGTGCTCTGGGGTCTCTGCGTCCAGCAGAGAGGTGCTCTCAGGAGACCATGAGTTCGTCTTTGTTTGGTGGCTAAAAAGAATGACCCTGGAAGCCCCTGCTGTGGTCCAGGGCCCCTGGCTGCCCCAGGAGGGGACATGAGGCAGGAGAAGGGAAGTCAGCAGCCCGAGCCACCCATCGGGGCTGGCAGGAGTGAAAACCCGCCCCCTCCCTCCAGCCTCCCTGGTGGGCTCTAGAGGCCGAGTGGAGGTTGCCCCAACCTCGCAGTGCCTTTCCAGCACCTGCTAGAAGCCCAGTTCCCCTCAGCCTCTAAGGCTTCCTCTATACCACCTGCTTTCTGGGGGACACTGGCTGCTGACTCAAGTGCCACATGCCCCTGGAGCCAGGGGCCAGCACCCTCCCCCTTGCAAGCTCCCTTCTTTCCAGGGCTGGGAGACTAGGCTCATGAGAGCTGAAGGCATCCAGACCTTCTCTGCCACCGCCTCCTGTCCTGCACATGAGGAAAAGGGGCCCAGAGAGGGTAAGAGCTCTGCACAGGGTCACACAGCTCTCCAAGGCCGAGCCACCACCAGAACCTCGGAGGTCCTCCCGGGATCCTCTGATGCTGCCTTGTCCCTGTCCCTGACCGGGCTCTGGGTGTCCAAGGCCCCAGCCAGTCAAGACGATGCCACCGCCACCCAGTTACCTGCTGGGAGCCAGTGCATGCTGCCCGGAGGGTCCCCTCTCCGCAGGCCCTGTGCCCGCCGAGCCGGGCGGCTGAAGCCTCCCTCTAGGGATTAGCAGGGCGGTCACGGGGGCCCCGGCTGTACCAGCCTCGAGGGGGCCGCCCTGTCCCAGCCTCCCACCCAAGGCCCAAAGCGCCTTAGCCCCCAGCCCACCACCCTGGAGCGGGGCACA
Organism: Equus asinus; assembly: GCF_041296235.1. Taxonomy (NCBI): domain Eukaryota; kingdom Metazoa; phylum Chordata; class Mammalia; order Perissodactyla; family Equidae; genus Equus; species Equus asinus. The sequence continues at coordinate 39,596,344 of NC_091806.1, read as the reverse complement.
GCCTGGCCCACCCGCACAGGGCCAGACCCAGGACACCACCCTGGTGCGGGCCACGTCAGACGAGGGGTCTCGCGCACCCCTGCCCTTTCAGCAAAGCCCTTGCCCGTCTCCAAACCCAGAGCTGAAAGCATGGACCCGGTCCCAGACCCACTGTCCAGAGGGAGTGACCAAGGCCAAGCGGGGACCCGGAGGAGAACTCAGGGGTCCCCAGACCTGAGTGCAAGAGCACCCATTGCCCCCACACGCTCAGGAACACCATGTCCACACGCACAAAAGCACAACTCCCCACCCCCTGCCCTTTCACACTTACACCCACGAGCACGCTCAGGCTCCGCCACTCCCGGGTGCACCCTGACACTCACGCTGGGTCCCCCCACACCACTGCCCATCTGATGCCCTGCCAGGCCTTCCCCTCCCAAGTGGCCCCAGGGACCCGGGCCCTCGGCGCCCACCCCATCCTCCCCCATCGCAAGCTCTGGGAACACTTCGCCAGCCCCTGGCTCCCCCCGGGGCCCTCCTCGCGGGCAGCCCCACACCCACCCCTGTTCCCCACAGACATTCTTGAGTCTCCTCTTATCTCTTTGGAGGGAGCTGCGCAGCCTCCCCGCCAGGCCGGCCGCATGGCTGAGTCGTGGCGTCAGCCCCCACCCCCACCCACGGCCAGGAGGGAGTTTGGCTCAGGAGTCAGGGAGCCCTGGCCAGCCAGGCCCACCCCTCTGCCCGGGCCCTGGGCTTTGGGAGAGGAGACAGGGGGCTATCTGGAGGAAGCAAGAGGCACTAGCCGGGGGTCATCTGGGGTACCTAGAAAGCTCAGGGCACCTCAAAACAGTACCCCCAAGGCAGGACTTGTGTCCCTTTCCTGCCTCCCCAGGGGCCCCCAGCCCCCATAAGACTCCTGTGGGTTTCTAAAGGATGAACAGAGTCGGGGGAAAACAAGAGTCCTTGGGACTGATGGGGGGCTGCCTGGGACCCTCAAACAGCCCGACAACCTGGGGATCAACCATTTAATCTAGTCCAAAGATGACTTCTTGGGATCTGGGTCTGCTGGGGTGTCCAGAATCCCGGAGAGGTGAGTGCTGAGGCTGGCGGATGCCCTGCCCTGGGCTGCGCAGCAAGCTGGAGGGGACAAAGGCTCCTGCCTCTCAGGTCACAGAGAGAGAGAAACTGAGGCAAAGAGAGGCCTTCTTCTCTCCCTCATGGGACTCCACGGAATCTGGGCTCTAGGCTTGAAACTTGGGCCCCGATTCCCAGCCCCGCAGCCCCACAGTGCCAGCACAGCATGCCCCGTGGGCCAGCCCCGGCCCCCAGGGGTGGGTTCACACTGATGGAAGGCTGTGAGTCCCTGACTTCTGGGTTCTGAATGCACTGAGGAGCAGGATGAGAGCTTAGGGACTGGGGAGAGGGTGGGGGCAGAGGCTGGGCTCCCCAAATTGGAAGGGAGGGGCAGAAAAGGGGCTAGAGGGCCTGAAAAGCAGCAGAGTGGGCTGAAGATGTCAGCCTGCACCTCCGCCTCCCCCTCCCACCCTCGGTCTCATTCCTCCTGAATCCAGCACCCAGGAGGAGGGGGATGCCCTGAGGACCGGCAGATGCTACTCAGGAAAAGGGTCAGGAAGTCGCTTAGACGTGGGAGCAGACCTCCCAAATCACTGTGGGGACAGGGAAGTGGGTAGAAGAAAATATTGTAGGGTCTATGTAGATCCCAGCCCTGAGAGGGTCCCCTCCGGGTCAAGGTCGGGGGTGGGGGACACAGCCAGAGGAGGCACAGCCGCAGGGACAGGTGTGGGCGGGTGACAGAGCCCTGAGGAGCCTCAGAGGGCTAGCGGGATGCAGTTCACAGCTGGCGGAGGGTCTTGGAGTGGCGAGGTGGCTGGCAACAGGGATGCCAACTTCAAGAAGCTTCCAGACCAAGCAGAGCAGTGCAGTCAGGGTGGGGGAGTGGGGCAATCCAGCCCACTCAGCCCAGGGAGGAATGCTGGGGAGGGCTTCCCAGGCCCAGGTAGGGAAGGGGGACAGCTTCAAGGGGCATTTCAGCCTTGGGAGAGGGAGCAGCCTGGTAGAAGGTGGGTGGCAGACTTAAAGGGGGTCCTAGTCTCAGGGAAGCACAAGGGGGAGGTCCCAGCTCCTAGGAGTCAGGCGGTGGGAGGATGCCAACCTGAAAGGCACACAAGGCGCCTGGGTCTCTGGGTTGGCGGGGGGGGGGGGGGGGTCCCAGCCTCTGGGAAGCACGCTGGGGCTGGGGTGCCAGTCTAAGAGGCATGGAAGATGCTAGAAGGTGTGCTGGGGGTCGGAGCCTCAAAAGGAGTCTGGGCCTGGATGGGGTTCCAGGGAAACACAGTCCAGGGTCCCCAGACTGCGGAAGTGCGCTTGGGGTGGGAGGTGTCAGAATTTAGGGGGGACTGCAGGTCCTGGGAGGCACGAAGGAGGACCGAGACTGGAAGAGGACACAACTCCAGGGAAGTTGTGTGTTGGGGGACAGAGAGAGGGCGCCCAACTTTAGTGGAGGTGGGGAGTAACTTCCAGAAGACTCGCAGCCCCGCAGGGGGGTGCCAGCCTGGAGGAGGGCCCCAGCCCAGGGGTCCCAGCGGGGCGAAAGCACAGTCGGGGTCCCAGTCCCCGGGGGAGGGGGTGATCGGCGCCGCCCCCGCCGCCCGCGGTCCTCACCTTCGAAGAAGCGCTGCAGCGCCTCGGTCTCGTCCACCACCTCCATGGCCGGCCCGCCCGGCGCGCGCTCCGCCCCGGCCCCGCTACAGCCCGGCCCGGGGGCGCGGCATCGCCGGCGCGGCCCGCGCGACAGTCCCGGCTCCGCTGCGGCTGCGGTCCCGCCCGGGCGGCCGCCGCGCTCGCCCCCCGCGCGCCCTGGCCCGGCCCCCGCCCGCCCCCCGCGCCCCGCCCGCCGGCCCCGCGCCCCCTGCCGGCCGGTCCCCGAGCGCAGCCCCGCGGCGGGCAGGGCGCGCGGCTCCTGCAGGCGGCGCTCGGCTCGGCGCGGGGTCCCTCCCCGGGGCGCGGGGACCGCAGGGCGCGCAGGCTCGGGGCTCGCGGGGGCTGGGGTCAGCGGCCACTCCGTGCCCCCGCAGTCCTCATCCTCCCCTTGGACAGGGGAAGATCTGAATCTGAGAGTTTCAGAAGCAAACCTCAGCAGCCTCCCCTGTTTCCTCCCCGGTCCTCACCTTCCATCTCCGCGATGCATTCCATGAACGTTCGTTATGGGCCAGGCCCGCCCTGAGCGCTTGGTGGGCGTTAGCTCCTTGAGTCCTCCCAGGTTCCCCTACCCAGGAGGTAGGGTTATGTGCATCTGACAGAGGAGGAAACTGAGGCTCAGGGACGCTCAGCACCGTCTGAGGCAGTGCTGTCCTGTGTAACTTTCCGTGAGCATGGAAATGTTCTCCGTGTTGTCCAATCTGGGAGCCACTAGGCGCTTGTGGCCATGGAGCCCTTGAAAGGTGGCTGTTGAGACCGAGGGACTGACTTTTCGATTTTGTTAAATTTTAATTAGTTCAAATTTAAATAGCCCTGTGTGGGTACGATATTGGACGGCACAGGTCTCAGGGTTTCAAGGTGGTTAGGGGCAAAGCCAATATTCGGAGCCAGATCTGGGCAGACCTGGGAAGCTGCCTGCTCAGCCACTGCTTCCCGGTGTGGTAGCGCCAGGTCTGAAGGTTCCACCTCAAGTGTGTCAGGGGTAAACCCGCCACCCTCGTCCCTCTGCCTCTTCATCCCTGTTCTGCCCAACTGCACAGCCTCTCTCCGCGCTGATCTCTACAATCCTCCCAAATGACTATTTTTAAAACGTGAATCAGCTCTTCTTATTCCTTTGCTAAAATCTGTGGTTTCCCTTTGCACTCAATATCTTAACCTCTTGCCCCGGTTTCCAAGCCTTTGTAGGATCTGCCCCTGCCTGTACCACTGACCTTAGCTCCTACTTTTCTCTCCCTTGCTCACTAAGTCACAGACATCAAGGCCTCCTTGCCATCACTCAGACATGCCAGGCCCACAGCTGCCTCAGGACCTTGGCACATGCTGTTCCATCTATCTACAATGCTTGTCCCCACATGGCTGGTTCCTTCTCAGTAGTCAGGTCTCGGCTCATTCATCACCCCTCTGACCACCCTACCTACAGCAGGTTCCTCCTCCCTAGGCCTTTCGTTCTCACCGTGTAAAAGAGTGTGATTTTGTTTTTGCCGTTATTCTTCTCGCTCTAGAATGGAAGCCCTATGCGGGTAAGAGATTTTTCTGGCTTGGTCATTGCTTTAGCTTCAACACCAAGAACACTACATAGCACACAGTAGGTGCTGAATAAATGTGTTGAATGAATGGACGATGTATCCTCAAACTGTTTCCCTAGACCCTGCAACCTCGGAAGCCGAGAGTTCTGGAATCCCAGACCCAGCGAATCATGTCACTGCAGAGTGGCTCAGCTCGTACCCTCTCGGGATCCTCAGATACAACAAGTCAGAACTGGAAAACCTGTCCCACCCCCCCCACCCTTTGACACATGATGAAACTGAGGCCCAGCGGGGTGAGAGGACTTGCCGGCAGGTCCGGATGCCAGCCTAGCCAGCCCAGAGCTCTCCCCTCTGCCTGCCAGTGGCCCCCCGGGGGAGAGCGGGGGGCCGAGCCGGGCTGCCCAGCAGGGATGGGGTGAGAGCCTGCGAAGCTGCTCCCACCCGGGCCGCCCTCCCCCTCCTCAGCAGCCAGCCATGGGGGAGGGGAGGCCAGTGCCTGAGCCCAGATGTGGCCCAGTCAGCAGGCCGGTGGTGGCCCGCCGAGGAGGGTCAATACCACGACAGTTCTGGGGCTGGGGGAGGGGGCGCCCAGGCCGGCGGGTGCCTCACAATGAGGTTTTGTCCCTCCGGGGGCCGCTCTCCGAGTTGTTGCTCTTAGATATATAGAACGGGACTTTACTGGAGGCCCCAGCTGTGTGTGCTGACCGGCGCTCCCCCCGCAGGGGCCGGGCTGAGAGCAGCAGAGGGCCACACTGAGACGCCCATTCTTTTCCAGCCGATACACCCCAGAGGTTTTTCTCCCTCCGCAGCATCCCTTAAGACAATTGTTATTCTCTGCTCTGCCCCCTCCCCCACCCGGGTCAAGCCTGCCGTGGACCAAGTGGACACCCGCCCATGCCGTGTGATTTTTGAAAATGAATTTATTTTAGGAGTTGCCAGGGACCAGCTGGAAAACCAGCTTCTTTATAAGCCTCCCCCACCCACAGGTCTTTCTGCCGTACCCCAGGTGGTGCTGAAACGCCCACCTTTTGAAGGCTATCCCCAAGAGCTAAGCATCACCCCTAGATGTCTGGGTCATCAAAGGGTGGAGGATATGTGTCTTTTGTTCCCAACACCCCAACTCCTCGGGCTGGCTTAAGTCTCTTGAAGTTGGACATGGTGGGACGGAGCCCCCTGTTAGTCCCATCCCCTGACTCCACTAGGCCACGGAGCAAAGGAGCGACTGTCCCCGGGGGGTTTCATCTCTTGGCTGGGGGAGAAGGGTGGCGGAAACGTCCCGGACTCCAGGGCTCAGCCAAGAGTCGAGGCTGCCGCATTCCAACTCTGTAATGAAATTGGGGCCCAAGTCCGGGTGGGGAGAGGCTGAGGCTGGTGAGGGAGCCCCATCGCCAGGGCCTTGAGGGCTCCATCCATGGAGAGGAGTCGCCACCTGCCCCCTCTCCCCAACAAGCCACAATGAGTGAGGGACCGAGACTTCAGCCCCGGCCCAGCAGACGTGGTTGTCCCCTGTGGCCGGCTCAGCTGTTCTCCCAGGCCTGCCCTCCGGTCCTTGGAGGCCTCCTCTGTAAATCAGCCCGTTGTCCCCACCTCACCGTGTGGGTAAAGTGCCAGGGAAGTCATCCATAAATGGGGCTTCCTATGGTGGCAGGCCAGTCCCCAGCGCCCAGCACCCAGGGCCGGCCTTTGAGTGACAGTAGGGACACGAGGAGGCAGCCCTGGGGAAAGGGAGGCAGGGACTTGAGGGTTAATGAGTAACGGGCTGGAGGGCAGCCCAGGAGAGGGTGGGGCTCAGTCTACCGGCCAGGTGGCCAGGCCTCCCTACCGCAGGACTCCTGGCCTCCCATGGGCCCACACGGCCCTGGCATCGGCCCATTTTGCAGAGGAAGAGAAGAAGGTCCCAGGGGTGGTGAGTGTGGACCCAGGGAGTCAGGGAAGCGGGCTCATGCTTCCCTGGACTGGGGTGAGAGCGCACCCCCAGTCTTGGGGCCTGCAGGGTAACCTCTCTCCCACCTCCCTGCCTGCTGAGCACTGCTCCAGCTCTTCCCAGAATTGCCCCTCATGAGAGCCCCCCCCATTCCACACTCCAGCTGTGTGACCTTGGGCAAGGCACAGAACCTCTCTGGCCCTCAGTTTCTTCTGCTTCTGCTCTACTAATTGGATAGGATAGTTTGCAAACCAAAGGACCTCCAAGGTGGGAAGAACCTCTGAAAACCAGTAGGTGAGGCTGGAGGCCAGGGTTCCAGATCTGCCCCCGCCACCAGAGTGACCTTGAGCAGGGCTTGTCCTTCTCCAGCCTCGGTTTCCTCTTCTGTTCAAAGAGGCCGTGGGTGAAGACAGGCGCTGTTCTATCGCCCTTCCCAACCCCTCACCAAGCAGGGTCACTCTGGACTGGGGTTGGGAGGAGCAGGGTCACTCTGGACTGGGGTTGGGAGGATGGGCAGGGTGGGGAAGGAAGAGATCAAGGTCAGGTCAAAGCTTGGTGGGGCCAGTGCCTGGGCCAGCCGCCGGACTGGCCGGAGGAACAGCGCCACCTGCTGTGTAGAGGGGCGGGCCGGGGCAAGTGGCTGGCAGGAGGCCCACCTGGGTGCTGGAGCAGCTGCCCAGGCCTCGCTGTCCTGGAGCCACGCGGGCTGGGGTCCCTGGGCTGGACAGGCATTTTGCACCCTCCCCGGGAAGCCCTCTTTGCTGAGGTCTCTGCATTTCAGTGCTCCCCGGGGGTGGGGTTAGTGGAGTCGTCCCCCGTGCCCTAGCTCCCAGCCCTGCGAGGAGGGGCGGGCACTGTGGGACCAGCCTGGGACCCTGATGACTGGCTCTGCACTTTGGGGCAGCTTACTCACCCTCTCTGAGCCCCAGACCCCTCAGGGAGGAGAAAGGGGTAACGAGCCCCATCTTTCAGGGCCCTAATGAGGTCATGGACACGGATCCCCCGGCACAGCTCACACAGGCAGGGCTCAACAAGGGGCTGCCCCCATTCAAATGGGGCTTTGAGGGTCTTCTGGTCCCTCACTGAGACTCATCGTGTGGTCCTGGACCAGGGCATCGACAGCGGCGAGAGCCAGTCTCGGAGGTCCTCTGGCCACTTGCCACTGACCTCAGCAGCAAGTCACGCGCCCCCTCCACCCCCACCGCCGCCACCTGCGGGGAAGAGAGGTCACGCAAGGCAGCCGGCACGCTTCTACATCCAGTTTATACACAGCTCTATACAATATACAGAAACCGTTATATACAGATATATTTATAGAATAAGCTATATTAACTTGTCTCTCCTTTTTACAGCAATATTAGTTTGGATCTTTCATACATTAAGTACAAAAAAAGTCAGGGGAGGATGGCACGGAGCGTGCAGGAGGGTCTGTGGGGCCCGGCTGCTCACCGCCGATTGCATATGGAGCTCCCCCGGGCCCCTGCGAGGACAGGCCAGCGCATGGCTGGGAGAGCTTGTGCTGCGGGTCTGGGGGACAGAGTGGGGGTCGGTCTGAGCCGAGCTGGGTTGAGGGGGGTGGCTCAGACCCCCCAAGAGTGGTGTGGGGAGGAGGGGAGAGACCTGCAGCAGGCCCATCCTTTGGGGGTGAGGTGGGGAGGGGGCAGGGAGGGGGCTGACCCGGGGGCACCCAGGGCTGAGTCCGAGCCTGCCCCAGCCCCAAGCCTGTAACCCAGTGTGGCTGCAGCCTTGGGGGCGGGGAGTCTGTCCCTGATGGCTCAGTCCTGGGCAGGGGTGGGCACCAGGCCCCCTCAGAGGTCCCGGGGCCCACCCTGGCAGGGGAGGAATTAAAAGGCCAGGCACCAAGTCTCTCCCTGCTATTGGCCAGGGTGCTTGTTGGAACTTGACTCTGATTTGTGATTTGTCTTGTTTTTAAACTCTGAGAGCCACTGATTCCATCTTGCTTCTGTGCTGGGCCCGGGCTGGGCCAGCAGCGGGGCCCTCAGCAGGGGCGGGGTCCTGGAGCCTGGGGAGGGGTGGGAGTCACAGAGAGTGAGGAAGGCCCAGCTCCCAGGTCTCTGACACCGTCTGTCAGGGTGGGCAGGGGTCCCAGCTGTGTGTGTGGTGGGGTTAGGACGCAGGCCCCAGACACCAGTGGTCATGAGATGGAGGGGGGTCTTGGTCAGGGGGGCCTGGCCGATGCGGGGAGGCTGTGGCCGGGGTGGGGGGGGAGCCTGCCTCCGAGGAGACGAAGGCACAAGCGGGCGGTCTACGCCTCGGCACACACCAGTTTTCCAAACGGGGGTCAGAGCAGCAGGCAGGACGAGGGGAACGGGCGACATCGGAAACTGAGCTGGCCCCGTGCCCCCGCGCGCAGGCCCCCACCGTGGTTCCTTGGCAGGCTGGGGAAGGCAGCAGGCAGGGAGGGCGGGTGGGGTGGGGTGGGGTGTGCGCGCCAGCAGTCCCTTCCTCAAGAAGGGTGCACACTCATGCACATGCACACATGCCCCCGAGAGCATGCACACCTTCCCCACTCGGCCTCTGGGGAAAGGCCGGGGCGCCACCTCCCCACCGCTCCCCCAACCCAGCAGGGGAAAAAAAACCCTCAAACGGGGGCTGTGGAGGCCTCTGGCTAAACCAGGACAGCCCCAGAGCTCCTGGCCCTCCTGCCCCCTCCGGCCCCCCGCCCCCCAGGCAGTGGGCAGAGGGTCTTTGGCCAGGTCCCACAACACTCCACTCTTGGCCCCACTCTTTGCCAACAGGACATGGAGATGGAAGGAGCCCCACTCCTAGGAGAGAGGCAGCGAAGACCAGGAGCTGAGGGGAGTGGAGATGGGGTTGGTTTCAGATGCCAGGGCTGGGCTGCCGGTACACGGTGGGTAGGTGATACAAAGGGGCTACATGGGACCCTCAAGGGCAGGGGATTTGGGCGCCCTTCTTCCTTCCAGGGCACTGACTCTGCAGCCAGGGGTGGTCATACTTGTGTTCTCCACCCTTTGAGTGGCCAGGATCCCTGGGGGTAGAAGGCAAGCCAGGAAGCAATGGGCAGGCGGGGCAGGCCTGGATGCCCAGGACCCTGTGACAGAGGGATCAGCATGAGGGGCACCGAGCAGAGAAGGGACGCTCCTGACCCCACCCCTCTTACACACCCCTCAAGGTCGCTCGGCTGACTTGGGCCTTGTGGAGGCTGTCCCCTGACCTGCTCAGAGTGGGGTCACTGGACACATGATTGGGGGGTGGGGGCTTGCAAGCCCAGGAAACACCCTGAGCGCAGCCCAGCAGCTTCTGTAAACATACACAGCACTGCGGGCCACCTTCGTGGGTGGTCACCCCAGGGGGCTGGCCAGCAGGCACCGGATCTGGGGGGTGGCCAGGGCAGATACCAGCCTGGACCACAGATGAGAATATGTGGGGAGGGCGCTGCTCTCCATCTCGGCCCTGGGAGAGCAGCCAGAGGGCAGTGATGGGGAGTCAGCACGCCCAGTGCCCATCCTGGAACAGGGGGCGCCAGGATGCCCCTGTGGGCCGGTGCTGCGCTGCCCACCTGGCAGGCTGCCCCAGGCTCCTCCCTGCTCCACACCCCTCCCCTCTCTGGAGGGCCTAGATCCCAGCCGCCTTGGCTCTGGGGATCCTAAGCTGAGGTAGGGATGCGGACCCCCAGCTCAGCGGCAGTGCCCCGTGCCTGAGGCTAAACTGGCCTCTGGGGGCCTCTCCTCAAAGTGGCCCGGCCCTGGAGGCAGCCACCAGGAGCCCGAGGGGCTACCTGCTCGGACCCGGGCCTCAGGCGACAGTCGCTCCCGGGGTGCTAGCGTGCCGAGATGACCAAGTCATCCTGCTTGGTGGGGCTGGCCCCACGGCCGGTGGGGGTCGAAGTCCGGATCTTGTCCACTGCCAGGCACTCCTGGCTGCTGAGGCCCGTGGGCGTCAGGTCCATGAGCTCGCCCGAGGAGCTGAGCGGGAAGGAGGGCGAGAGTGAGATGCCGGAGGAGGGGTCGGCCGAGCCAGCGAAGAGCCTCGGGGGCTTGGGCACCAGGTTGGGCTCGAACTGGGCGCGGAGCAGGATCTCTTGCTGGCTGGGGGACTTGGGGCCCTCAGCGTAGTCGCTGGTGGGGCTCTCGGGCACCACCATGCAGTAGAGGTCCTGGAAGGAGCTGCTCTTGCTGTCCAGGTTGAAGAGGCTGTCGATGAACTCGGCGAACTCCAGCACCTGAGGGCTGGGCGAGTCCCCCAGGCGCCCGTTGTGCAGTGCCAGCTCTCCGTGGGGGGCCGCCCCGCCACCCGCCTCTTCCTCCTCTTCATGGGCTGCGGCACTGGGGGGCCGCTCAGGGGTAGCGCCCCCGCTGCCCAGGGCCGCCTCCAGGGGCTGGGTGTCCTGCGAGTGTTTAGACAGGCTGTCGGCCGCCAGCAGCTCGGTGCGTGAGCTCAGGGACGGGTTCTCCTCGGGGATGGCGGGGTCGATGTAGAAGAGGTGGCCCTCGTCGCGCTCCAGCACAGCGTGCAGGCTGGGCGAGCCCCGGATGCTGCGGAAGCCCGAGGAGCGGCGCGAGTCGAAGCTGTACAGCGACTCCGTGTCCGAGAGGCTCTCCATGGTGGCCAGTGGCGCCCGGCGAGCCTGCAGCTCCGCCGCCAGCCGCTCCTGCGTGGACAGCAGCAGCAGCTCCACGGGGTCCTGGCGGGCCGCTGCCGCCGCGGCCACTGGGGACAGCAGCCGCCCCTCCGAGAAGCCCTCCAGGCTCATCTCAGACTGGGACTTGCTCCTGCAGAGGCAGGGCAGGGAGGGGTGAGACTCAGGAGGGGTGGGGACCGACCCCCAGCTCCCCGGCTGGACAACTTGGGGAGGGGAGAGGGGAAAGTGAATTTGGTGGTTGTTCAACAGTTTGGAGCTGGGAATCCTGACTTTTAAAAAACAACTCACAGGAACCCAAGACAGGAGAAAAAAGGGTGGAGGCTGAGTTAAGCCAGGGTCAGGGTCCTGAGGGCCTGAGGCATTGGGCTCCAGGAGCCCTGCTGGGGAACCCTGCACTGGTGCCCCGTCACTGTCCTGATGCGGGCCTGAGCTCCAGAGCCTGGCTGCCCAGGTCACCCATGAGGCAGTGTGGAATGGGAGAGGCGGGGAGAGGGATGGAAGGAGGGGAGAGGGCGGGAGGGAAGGGGGGAGGGGAGAGGATGGCACAGAGCCACCCACACTGGTTGTCCTCCCACCCTCAGGACCAGTACCCCTCTGTGGCCCCTCCAGAGCTCTCATTACTCCCTCCCTCACACTGGGGTCCCCCCGCCTCTCCCGTGGGTTGTGGCCCTCTGCTGGACCGGGAGCCCTGGAGCCCCCCTGGGGTCACTCCGCACACCAGCCTGCAGGGCATGGGGGATGCAGCGACGGCATTGCAGCTGCAAAAGGACACTGGCGCCCTCTTCTGGTCATGCAGCCACCACAAGAAGTGCACAGATGGAGAGACGTCCAGGTGTCCCCACCAAGGGCCTGGGAAGCAGCGGCCACCTTCTCAGCAGCCTGCTGGCCAGATCTGTGACCTGACTCAGGACCCGGGCATGAAGGGTCCTAGAGAGGCAGGAGGATCTCCCCTCTCAAGGTGGAGGAGGACCTCTCAAGAGCCTGATCCCCAGAGAGTGCGTGTGAATGGGGCGGGGAATGGAGCCTGTGCGCACACCTCTGTGTTTACGTGTACAGTGTGTGTACCAGGTGTCTGTGTCGGCCCCCGTGTGTCCACGTGGCTTGGCTGGGCACAGGTATGTCTATGCATTTACACACATGGCTGCCTGTCCAAGCGTGTCCTTGTGTACGTGTGTCCCGGCCTGGTCTTGGTGTGTGTCCTATACGTGCAAATGTCTATATGGAGCTCCCTGTGTATTTAGAGCTACTATTTGTGAGCATATGTATATGCACATGTGAGCGCCAATACAAATGCACACGTGTGTGTCTGTGTGTGTGTGTGTAAGTGCCTGGGTACGTTAAGTCCGTCTGTTTGGGTCTACAGGGGTATGAGTGAATCTCTGCATTTGTGTCCGGGGGGACCATGCGTCCCTAGATGCCCGCTACCCACGTGGGCTTGAGTGACGGCAGGCTGGGGCAGTGGGAGCAGAGAGAGAGCGCGAGCAGAGGGGGCGCATCCGACCCCTTTCGTGCAGGAGTGCAGAGCTGCGTGAACACACACGTGCACAAGCATACACGCTCTGAAGCCACACTTGTGGCCCCCGCATGCACTGTCCAGGGTGGGGCCGGAGTGGGCAGGACGCACCTGATGCTGCTGTTCCGGGGATCCGCGGCGGGCAGCTCCACGGCGAGGCCAGCGGGCACGGGCGGCCCCGTGGGCAGCGGCTGCTGCTGGAAAATGAGCTCAGGCGTCAGGTCCACCTCGGTGGGGCTCACCATGACCTTGGCAGCAGAGAGCAAGGCCGTCTTCCCCTTGTTGTAGTTCTCCAGCACCTGGGGACAGGACAGGAAAGCTGGTGATGGTGGAGGGGTGACAATCATGGGGGTGGGGGATGGCAGCAGGACAAGCCTCTCAGGCCAAACAGGGCCTCCTGGGGTCAGCCGGGCCCCACTCTCCTCTTGCCCCAGTCCCTGCTTCTCCTGTAAGGCCTGGGGCTGGCCCTGCAAGTGTGCCTCACCCCACAGGTGGGCCAGGTTGGAGGTTCCCTTCTCTGGGCTCAGCCTTGCTGTGGCCAGGTGACGGCCGAGGATGCCCTTGCCTGGCTGTGCATCTGTCAGGGGCCAGCTGGTCTTCAGGGCCTCTGAGCTGAGCCTGCCTCAGGCACAGGTCCCTGGGAGACTCCCAAACTCCTCCCCGCCACGGAGCCACACAGCAGTGTGACAGAGCAGGGTGAGGAGGCCAGGACAGGAGTGGTCTTTCCAGCCCCACCGCCACCCAGCTGGGGACTCTGGCTGACCTCTCTGAGCGTCCACACCCTGGTCCGTGAAATAGGGGCAGAGATCCGCCACGCAAGACACCACGGGGCATGGCTGAGTGTCCGCCCGAGCTGCCGGGCTCACCTTGTTGAGCCCCTCCATGACCACGTAGGGGAGGTGCTCATGCAGCATGGCTGGCGAGATGATCACCTCGTTGAAGGCCTTGTTGTCACCCCAGATGGCGAAGTACGTGGGCTCCTCCTGCTCGCAGCAGCTGAGGGGCACAGGGGCCAGAGGGAGGCTGAGGGTGAGTGGCGGCCTGGCCCCGGCCCGCCGGCCCCTGGCTCTGCCCTTTGCCCTTGTGTGGCAGGGCCCAGCTCACAAGCCTTTTGTCAGGGGATGCAGCCCACGCGGGCAGGAGGGTGCAGGCCCAGCCCTCTGCAAGAGCAGGCGTGAGAGATGTCTGCATGCCCGTCCACTCCCCTCTCCCTCCTGCACCCACCCCGGCCCCGCTCCCAGCTCTCTGCCAACTGATCCTGCGGTGAGGCCAAGTGACAACTAGGGTGTGAGCTGGCCAGGGCCTGAGGGTGACCCCTCCGGGGCATCCACCAGTGGGGAGAGGTGCCCTGGGGGGACACAGGGAAGGGCTGACACTGGGGACAAGGGATGGGACCGTCAAGAGAGGAGCCTGGAGTCCTGCCCTGGACTGGCCTTTTGTTCTACTTCCACGGTCAAGGCTAGGGCAACTCCTCCATGGTGGCCCGGGGCCATCATCTCCCAGCCTCTGCCCCCAGCCCCAAGGGGTGACTGAGGGAAGGCCGCCCATCCCCCACACCCCTGGAGGACACAACCTCGGCCCCGGCCACTGCCACCTCCGCAGCTGCCCCTACCAGCACTGCTCCGCTGGGTGGTTGTGGACCACGTGGATGATGCGGCCGGGCGGGTAGAGCGGGGTGCTGGCCGACAGGGCGATGGTCAGGTCGCTGGGGTGTGTCCAGAGCCGCGTGCTGGCCAGGGTGGTCACCTCCACCTCCTCGGGCAGCTCCGACTTGGGGATGCACTTGGTGGCCCCCACGATGATTCGCCACTACGCGGGCAGAAGGGAGACAGGGACGGAGCTGAGCAGTGCTGGCAGGGTGGACAGGGGCAGAGGGGCGCTCAGGAGGAGGGTTCCCAGGGGAGCAGTGGGAGCTGGGACGGCCAAAAAGCTGCCAAGGACAGATGACGTGGGATTGTGGAACTCAGAGCTGGAAGGGGCTGGCAGACCGGTCAAGCCCTTATCCAAGGACGGGGAAACAGGCCCAGCAGGGGAAGGGACTTGTTCTCGGTCATTTCACAAGTCGGAGGCAGAACAGAGCCTGAAGTTCAGCCCAGCTGCACCCGCCCGGCCTGGCATGTCTGGGTTGGTTCCCAGCCACCTGCCTCCAGGGCCTGATAAGTACCCAGGACGGGTCTGATGGGCACAGTCCTACATCCCGGAACTCAGCTCCTCCAGGCAGACATGGTCCCCTAAGGCTTTCTTGCCCTGTCCACCCCTGGCACCTGGCACAGGGCACAGCCTCCCAGAGGGTCACGGGCACCAAGGCTGGGACAGTCCAAACCAGGCCGAGACGGTGAATGGGGTGAGGACCGGCCTGGGGGACCTGCTGGCCCAGGTGGGCCCCTCCTGCCTGCCTCAGGGCGCCTGGCCACAGCATCCCCACCCCCTGGCCTGGCGTGCTGAAGGCCAGCTTGCCACAGGAAGAGCCCCCGGTGTCCTCCGAGGACCTGAGGAGGGACGAGGGAGAGCTGATCCTCCCCTCCGGGCCGCGGCAGAAAATCGGAGCCAGCGGCACCAGATCCCTCCACAGGTGATGCCAGCCTCCCCGAGCCCGGGGCGCCACCACAGGCTGCGGACGAGGCCTTCCCATCACACACTCGAAGCACTGAGCCACGGGGACAGCACTTTCCTGACTTAAGACAGCTGTGTGATGGGAGCCAGGACTCAGGAGCCCCTGGGTCCACTCCTGACTCAGTTACAACTTGCTGTGTGAACAAGAACAAATCTTGCACCTACTCTGGGCCTCGGTTTCCCTGTCTGTACAAAGACAGGCAGGGGTGGAGAGGATGAACTCAGTGATGCTCAGGGTCTGATGGCCCATGACACCAAACACACCCCAGCCTGGTCTCATGTGCCTGGGCCTCTTGTGCTTTGCGCCCAGGAACAGGCAGGGCACAAGAGAGATGAGGGCCCAGTGCCAGTACCCGGGCAGGAGGGAGGGCAGGGGGCTCACTTTGGGCTTGGTGCTCCGCTGCAGGACGTCCAGGAGCTGTCTGCGGAAGCCTTCCAGCTGGGAGAGGCCAATCCTGGGGGAGGGAGCAAGACGGGGCGTCAGCTGGGCTGGCCAGGGACCAGGAGAGGTGCCAGGTGGGCCGCAGCTGGGGCAGGCCCACGCCCAGCCCCCAGGAACACGAAGAGCAGGCTGGCGGGGTCACGGGGTAGGTGGAGGGGAGTCTGCTGAGGATGGGGAGGGGGTCTGGGGCCCCTCGAGCAGACGGTGACTGAGTGAGAGGGATGTGGCGCCGGGGCGAGGCCCTGAGGAGGTAGGAACAGCGCAGGCCAGGCCAGTGGAGGTGGGGAGCGACTCACCTGGGGACGAGGTCTTTGCCCAGAACCACGGCGGTCACGAATTCTTTGGAGTATTCCATGGCGTCCTCACTGCAAGGGAAGCCGGGGGGGCGCTAGGGCGGGGAGGGGCCCTGCTCCAGCATCCTGGCGTTAGTTAGCCTCCTGACCGCTCCCTGCCCCGCCTTTCCTGCCAGTAGGGCTTTGCTGGGGGTAGACCCCCGGGTCTGCCTGGCATTTGACAGAGCTCCACCCATCCCCAGGCCCCATGTGACCGAAGTCAGACTGCCCAGTCTAGCCCCCGCCAACTCTGCGGCCCCACGCAGCTCACCTCAGCAGGCCGCCTGGTGGGGAGTAGGCGAAGCACTTGAGGGTCGGGTACTGGGGACGCAGGAGGAAGGAGAGGATGGCAGCGGTGCCTGCACCCAGGGAGTGGCCCACCACGATCAGGCCGTAGTGTTTGGTTCCTCGGCCCTGGGGACCGAGAGCAGCCTGAGAGCCCCGCCCCGCTGCCCGCCAAACTGACTGTCTGGGCTGACACCGGGAGGCAGGGGGCTCCTCCCAGAGTCCTGGGACCACGTCTGTGCTGGGTAGTTGCTGGGGCAGAGGAAAAGCCAAGCTGGACCCCCACAGAGCCACTTCCTGGGGAGACTACTCTAACAAACTCCTACTGATGCTTCAAAAACTTGCTCAGAGGTTACCTCCTCGGGGAAGCCCTCCTGGTTTTCCAGGAAAGGCTCACTCCCTCCTCAACACTGCAAGTGAACCTGGAATAGACCTTTATATATAGTGACTACACTCTAAGATAATCGTTTTGTCACCTGCCCCCATCCCTGTGCCCTGACAACTAGACTGGGATCCCCTGAGTCCAGGGACTAGTTGGCTTTGGGAAAGGCAGTTGGCAGCGCCTTAGGAGAGTGCCCCCAACCAGAGCAGCACCCCTTCTATCCGCTTTGTAAGTATTTTCTTTGCCATTCTGCTCTCTACTTTGGAAGCTCTGGGCCTGAGCCATCTTTGTGCTTCCAGTGCCTGGCACAGAGCAGGTGTGCATAACCGGGTGGGGCCAAGCAGGGGTGCCCAGGAGGAACTGGTACAAAAGAGAAAGGGGTCAGAGGAGGTGGGAGGGACCGAGTGACGAGGAGGCTGGGAGCCAGGGATCAGAGGACAGCGTAACAGCCCGGCCTGTGGGGAGGGTCCGTGTTCACCCATCCTGTCCCCAACCTATTGCCCTGGGGGAGGGAGAGCCAGGCATGGGGAGGGCTCGGTGGCGTGCAAAACGCCTCACCAGGTCTCGCCCGAAGGCCTGGGACAGAACCATCTCCTGCTCCAGCTTCTTCTTGATGTACTCAGCCGAGAGGACCATCCCCTGGGTGAGGAGGAACAGAGGTGGGTGTCTTATGGAGGGAGGGAGGCCCCTCCAGGACCAGAGACCACAGGGACCAGTGGCTCACTAACCATGTCCCCCTCTGGTCCACACGATCACCCGGCTGTGGGGCTGGCGGACGTTTCATCACACCATTCCCATTTCACAGATGAGGAAACCAAGGCTCAGAGGGGCTGTGTCTACCTAACCAGTGTGACCTCCCAGCTGCCTCGTCAGGCTCTTCTGCGACAGGATGGGGGCCCAGCAGGGCTGTGGGGGCCCCAGCAGGAGGCCGCAGGATTCCTTCCAAAGGAACCCACGCCTCTCTGATCATCTCCGCCGGGGAGACCCGCGAGCAGAGAGGAGCCCCTACCCCAAACACAGGACAGGTCTGCGCGGCAGCAGAGAGGGGAGAAGGCAAGGGGCCATCGGGGCCCAGGAGGAGGGGTACCTTGTGTCCCAGCCAGGTGCCATGGTGCCCCTCCACAGGGAGGCGCTCGGCGTCACCGGTCAGGTCTGTCAGGGCGTCCTATGGGGAGAGAGGACAGGTGGGGGCGGGGCTGAGGAGGACAGGAAGAGGGAGGTGGGCACCCCTCGGGGGGGAGAGGGGGTCCACGGCAGGGGGCTGGGAGCCACTGGCAGGGTACCTTGGGGGACAGGGTTCCCCGGATGCTGATCACCACCTTCTTCTTGTCATGGTCCACGGCCACGTAGAAGGGGGTTTCGTAGACCTAGGAGGAGGTGGCTCGTGAGCCTGAGCAGCCCTGGGAAGTGGCCAGACTCGGGGAAGGGACCTTAAGGAGGTTTTCCCGGCCAGGAGATCTGACTTTGTGAGGCACTGGGCTGCTGTGAGACTGCTGGGGCTCCCAGGGGTCGTGGTAGATCCCTCCGACCAGCACCCAGCCCTCTCAGCCGCTCTGACTCGAGCAGCCCTGAGCGCTGCCTCCAGCCTGCGGAGTCCAGAGGGGCTGCCCCCTCCCCAACCCTCACCACTTCTTCCCCCTCTCTCTCCCCAAACGGCTGGGGCAAGGAAGCCCCAGTACTGGGTGTAGGGCTGGGGTCCGCTTCCTGCCGCAGAGGGGGTGCAGGCCAGGGGGTGGGGAGAAGGAGGGGCCCACCTCTGCCTGCCCCATTGGGAAGGCCTGGAGGCCGCTGCTGGCAGTGCCGGCAAAGCCAAGGGCTCCCACAGCCTGGGAGGACGGCTCGGCACTCCCGGCCCCAGCCCCCAGCCCCGCCTGCGCCCGGAGCCTGCAGAGGACAAAGGCCCACCAGCCCCTCACCGCATCGTGGCAGGAGGTGTAGACGATGTCCACTGCGGTCATGTTCTCGTCCAGGAAGTGGCGCCGGATGGCAATGGCATTGCAGCCACAGCAGTTGTCCTCCTCGATGGTCACTCCAGGGGCAAACCGGGGCCGCGCGGGGCACAGGCAGCACCTGGAGCAGGGGACAGAGGGTTCAGCACCGGGGACCCTCCATTAGAGCAATATCCCCCTCCCAGCCTCTCGGGACCCTGCTCTTGCAGCACCCCCACTGGCCCCTGTCTCCAAACCTCCCTGGTTAAGCTCCACCGGCCGGTTCCCAGCCCTCCCCCGACGTGGCCTCTTGGCAGCATGTGACCAGTGGGCCTCTCCCTCCCCTCAGAAATTGCCCCCCCACTCACAGGAGGCACCTCTCTCCTGGGTGGTTCTCCCTCACTGGCAGCCTGCCTGGCCTCTCCCCGAGGGCCTAGAGGCCAGGTCTGGACCTCCATTTCCCACTGGCTACACCCGCTCCTGTGGGGCCCCATCCACTCTCAGGCCTGCTCATGGCCTCCAGACGCTTCCACCCAACCACCCCCGTCTCCTCTCAGACCTCCCACAGGGTCGCAACCTCTCCAGGTCCCAGTGCCCGATGGCCCGCCCCCACAGGCTCCCTGCAGTCCTCCACATCCCCCGCTCATTGCTGGGCCCCACTCTGGGGCCACCTGACTCCAACCACTTCCCTCGCCGCCACCCCTCCGCCAGCTCCGAGCTGCCATTCTCTCTGCCTCGGGGTGTCGCAGTGGCCTCCTGATTGGTCTCCCTCGCCTACAACTGCCCCCTACATTCTCAACTTGGCAGCTAGGACCCCCTTTACCCTGTAAGTCAAGCCACGTTTCTTCACGCAAAACCCTACAATGCCGCCCGCCTGCCCAGTGGAAAAGCTGTAGTCCACGCAGGGGCCAAGTCCCTGCCCCATCTGGCCCCGCCCAGAACCAAAACAGTGCCAGGCAGACAGCAGGCTCCCAGAATGAACGGGTGAGCGGCTAAGCTGGGCACCCAGCTAGGGGAGCAGCTGCTCCTCAGGCCACCAGAGGGAGCCAGCACCCAACAGATGGGCCCCGGAGCCCTGAGAGCATGTGACCCATGCCTGCCAGCTGTCTCGAGATGACAGCTGAGATTTTATTAAGAATCATGAATTTCAAGGATGCTGAAAGGTTTGTCTCCACTTGAGCGGCACCTGAGGGACTGTTACATACTTTCCAATAGGGAGAGGCCTTGATGAGAAATCCCAGGGTCAGGCCAAGTCTGGGAAGCCACCGGGCCTGGGGTGGGCGACCACTTCCATGCACGCTGGGAGGGCCGCCCAACACTGCCGGGCCAAGCGGGGGTGGGCCTGGGGCTCAGGGTGGGCCCCTTCTCGGGCAGCTGTCTCTGTACCTCAGCCCCGTCCTCTGGCACCGAGCACATGGAAACCACAGTGTGGCCTTTGGAGACAGAGTCCTGGGCTTGAATCCTCGCTCTGATGTGACCCTTCCTGACTGTGAGGGCCTGGAGGGCGCTAGGCCGTCCGAAGCCTCAGTTTCCTCCTCTGTAAGAGAAGCTGCTGACAGCTACTTGGCAAGGCTGGTGTGAGACCACAGGCCCCAGATGCAGAAAGAACACACAACAGGCCCTCGATAACTGCGGGCTCCCCCTCTCTCCAGGCAGAGGGCTGCCTCTGAGTCCGTGATCGGGGGCCAGGGACCTGAGGACAGCAGCAGCCCAGCAGTCTGGAAGGGAGGGGCCCGTGGCATCTTTGAGGGCAGTGTCCCCGCAGACAGGAGGCCACGGGAGCCTGAGCACCCTCAGGGGCAGGGCTGGAGCTGAGTGGGGTCTCCCGAGGGTGGTGGGGCCGTAGGCAGGCCTGGCTGGCATGCTCTGCGTGGGACGGGAGAACCTCTCCCAGGTGAAGGGCGTGGGCCCAAGGGGGGTGGGCAGCCCTCCTTCCTCCCGCCAGTGCTGGCACACTGGGCTGCACTCAGAGAAGGGGGCCTGGCCCTCTGGCCTCTATCCCGACATCCTTGGCTGTAGGCCTGGACTCCAGGCCTGCCTCCTCTGTCCCCCAGGCACCTGGTTCTTCCAGGCGGGGACCCGGCTGGGCCCTCATGGTGTCCAAGGACCCTCTGCTCCCTCTCCCTGCAGCAGTGAGCTGTACAAGACGCCAACATCCCTCCTGTCTACAGGGCACTTCAAGGGCCCAGCCTGCCAGTGGCTCCCTGGCTTCTGAAATATCCTGCGGGCAGGCAGGACGGACACTGCCTGTACAGTGATGTCCCCACCCTGCCCGCGAGTAAAGGAGCAGGGCCTGTCAGAGCCCAGGTCTCAGGACTCCTGGTTCAGTGCTCATTTTGGGAAGCTTCCTATCCGTGGCGGGGACTCCCAATGACGCTGGGAGGAATGCCAGCTGTGTGCCGGCCGGCAAAGATGCAGAGGGGACATGGGGTGCCCTGGTCTGCTCTGCCAGTTGCTGGGGGATGGTGAGAACAAAGTCTGGGAGCCACTCGCTTTCTGGAGAAGTACGGCCCCGCAGGAGGGGTGTGGCTTCCATGGGCCCCAAGGGCAGGGTGTCTTGGACAGAAGCTGCCCGCCCAGCACGCCAGCCTTTCCAGAACAGGGAGCTGCCCTCCTGCCTGGCCTGGGGAGAGGGCGGAGACATCAAGGATGGGGAGGGGCCCTCCCGGAGCTCTGTCCTCAGCTGGCCACTTAGGAAAGCAGAGTCCACCCCAGGCCTGGATGCTGGCTGGGCTGAGGGTGATGTCCAACCGCAGGCAGGTCCTGGGCTGAGGCCTTGCCAACTCCTGGTGAAAGGGTTGGAGCCTTTCACAAAGGGCCTTCTCCAGGCCTTTCCAGAGGCCTCTATGGATTGGACCTCTACCAGGAAAGGCCTTTCTTTCAAAAAGGCAGAGCACAGGAGGGTTGTGGGGAGGAGAGAAGCTGTGGGCAGAGGGGAGGGGTTGAGAGGGGCAGGGAGGGAGACGGGAGGAGAACCAGCAGTGCCAGGTACTGGGCAACATCTCATGGAAACCATGCCAGGAGGTATGTAGCACCATGCCCACTTTACAGATAGAGAGACTGACGTTTGCAGAGGGAGACGAACCTGCCCAGGGCTGCAAGGGACAAAGTCTCGATTCAAAGCCGGAACTGTGTGATTCCAAAGCCAGCACTCCTCCCCACCCAGGGACGATGCAGAACCAGAAAGGTCGAGGTCCAGAGATGGGGCGGAAGAGAAGCAACGCAGGCCGCAGGGGAGGTTGGGCGGGCAGCAGGCACAGGCCGGTTAGGGAGAGCCTCCCAGGGGCAGGCGCTGCCCCATGACCTCAACCTGTTGTCCACACCTGCTGGCCGGCCGGGAGGACGGGACGGGTACTCACGAGCAGGACCGCGCCAGCTGGCAGAGGCCGCAGGCGGGCTTCCGCATCAGGTACATGGGCCAGCCGTAGGCGGCCAGGGCGAAGAGCATATAGTAGCAGACCTCTTTGTAGCGCAGCATCTCTTGCTGGAAGAGAGGATGCGGAGGGCAGTCACCCCCTGCCCTTCCCGCCTGCAGCCTCAAGGCCCCTGGGCGCCCCTCGATGGGGGAGGGGGCTCCCTCCGAGGCTCCGCAGGGGCTGCAGACCCCGCCACCGGCCCTGCAGGAGGGACTGCTCCTTCAGATGATAATTGCATTTCCCTAATTATCTCCACGCAACCAGCGCACGAATCCTCCGAGAGCTGTCCTGTTGCTTCAGTCTCAGAATTAACGATTTGGGGACAGAAAAATGCTCGGAGCCCTAGATCGATTTTCTTGCCCATTTTCCTGAGAAGACAGGGGGAGGCATGGGCAGCCATCACCCCTCCTCAGCCATCAGGCCCTGGGAAGGGACATTTAACCCTGAGAGGCCCTGGGCCGTCCTGCTGGCGGTGTCCGGGCCTCGAGCAGACACTGGAGACACTGACATGCTGGGTGACCAGACATGTCGCCAACCGTCTTGGCCTCAGGGTCTCTGTCTGCAGATATAGGAGACTCCAGCTTGACTCAGGGAGTCACAGGCTCCCAAGGGGCGTCTGGGGCAGATTGGGATCTCCCGGGAGAAAGGCGCCGGTTGGAAACCGGGCGTCTGAGGCAGCGGCTGCTGTTATCAGTCTGCTGGGCAGAGGGAGCGGGAGGCACAGGTGCCCAAGCGAGGCGGCTTCCGCGTCCCGGGGCCCCAGGCAGCAGAGGACTCCTGCACTTACACTTAGAGGGAATTAGTCACCTTGTAAAAGTTACAGAGGGCCATTAGTCATCTTGTGAAGTTCAAGAGGCAGCCTTAATCAGGGCCCGGGGCGGGCTGGGGGGGCCGTCCCTGGGCGGGCTCCGTCTGCTCTTCAGGAACCAGCCAGAGAAGGTAATTATCCTCCTGCGCTCCTGGCAGGGCGGGGCACGTAGCCTCTGGCAGGTGGCAGCGGGACCCCAGCCCCTCGAGCCATGGCAGCCTGACCCCTTCTCGCCTAGTGGTCAGGGGTGGAGGGAGGGGTGGTGAGAGCGAGCCAGGGCAGCCCTGGTCAGCGGGGACAGGCTGTTTTCAGAGGGGACACAACTCCTGCTTTGGGGGGTGGCGGCAGATGGAGAAATGAGGCTGTTCCGGGCACTGAGGTGCAAGGAGTGGATCCTTCTAGTAGCGTCCCGACTGGCACCGTCGTTTACTGGCACCACGCTGGGATCGGGACTCAGGATGGCTCATCTCCTCCCCACCAGGGCTCTGGGGGGAGGTGTGCCCAGCGCCACCTTATACCCACAGGAATGGGCTCAGAGGGCATCAGGGACTTGCTCAAGGTCACAGCGTGGAGCTGCTGCACACCAAATTGGTCTACTCTGGAGGCAGGGCTGGCTGTACCCCCACAGGGCGGGTCCACCTCTACCTGTGACACACATGCTGGATTTCTATTAAAGGTGCCGGCGAAGAGGTTCAACTCCTCAAAAAGGCTTAAAAACCAAAGTGCTATGTCTCGCTGCCTTTTTTTTTCCTGAGGAAGACTGGCCCTGAGCTAACCTCTGTGCCCATCTTCTTCTGTTTTATATGGGGGATGCCTGCCACAGCACGTCCCACAGCATGGCTTGATAAGCAGTGTGTAGGTCTGCGCCTGGGATCCGAACCAGCGAGCCCCGAGCTGCCAAAGTGGAACTTGTGAACTTAACTGCTACGCTACCGTGCTGGCCCTTTACTGCCTTTATAACAACCACAGCAATAATAATACCAGCTCACCCTCATGGAGCACTTTGTCACCTTGAGAGGCTGGGACAAGACATTCTGAGCACGGACAGGCAGATTTGGGGGTTTCATTGTAGGACCAGCATGATGGGGAGATTCTCGGGAGGAAGGTGGCGGTAGCTGAGAAGAGAAGCTGTCTGGAGAGCTGAGGGGGGACTCGGGACAGAGCAGGTGTGGCCGATGCTGTGACTGCACAGGTCATTCAGCAAAGGGAGACAGGGATCCAGCCAGGGCGCTGGGGCGTGGGGGTTGGGGGGAGGTGTGGTTCTGACTCACCGAGTTCTTGAGGTCGAGGTACTTGGTGTTTCTGGTCACGGGCATCCCAGACAGGAAGGCCAAGATGTCATTGTTGGCCTGTAAGACAGGCTTGTGAAGGTGGCTGCCCAGATCCAGCTGCATGGCTGAGAGGGGCATCCAGGCCCCCGGGCTCTACGCCCATCCATTAGGCATCATCCATCAGGCCCCTGTGGTTAGAAGGCCCTGCGGCCAGCCTGGGCAGCAGCCACACACGGCCCAGCAGAGGGAAGTCACTCAAGCAAGAGCCGTGAGTGGCTGGCTGAAGGGATGAGCTGGGGAAGGGAGGGGAGCGAGCATCACGGGGTGACCTCCGGGGCCCAAGACGGTGCACGGAAGCTGG
The DNA here is from genome assembly GCF_041296235.1 of Equus asinus. Classification (NCBI taxonomy): domain Eukaryota; kingdom Metazoa; phylum Chordata; class Mammalia; order Perissodactyla; family Equidae; genus Equus; species Equus asinus. The sequence goes on along the minus strand of NC_091806.1, from coordinate 39,572,222 downwards.
GCAGCGGGGGCAGCTGGGGCGGCGGGGGCGCCTGGGAGGAGGCCGGTGTGGGGAGGCTGCCTGGAGAAGGGCCGGGTGCTCACCTCGTCCAGCACGGCGTTGCGCTTGGCCCTCTGCCGCTGCCGGAGCAGCACCAGGCCGGCGATGATGTCGGACGGCACGATGTCGAGGTCTCGGAAAAACTCAGCGAAGAGGTAGGCGATTTCCGAGTAGGCATCCTGTGAGGTCCAGGGAGGCAGGAGGCAGTGGCAAGGGAGCAGGAGAGAGGAGGAGAGACCAGGTGTGAACCCCCGGGGTGGGGTGTCCTCTCCGGGCCCCCTCCCCAGGTTCACCCCAGCACCTCCTTGGCGCCAGCTGGGCCCGACCCCGGGCGGCCCTCTGCAGCCCTGACCCTGAGGGCCCTGTCCTGGGCTCTGGGCTCCCGCCGAGCTGGCAGTGGCTGCCTGAGACAACCCCTGACCCTTCTCCGTCCTCCACCTCCCGGCCCTCTTCTGTCCTCGAGCTCCTATGGCACTCACCGTCGACCACGCACAGATGCCAACGTGAGCCACTTCCTGTTCTTTCCCCAGACACTAGGAACCAAGCCCTGCACGGCCCGCTTGTTTCTCCTCCGGCCTTTCTCTCTAGCAGAGAAGCCAAAACTAAGCTCCTGGCTGCTTCCTCCCCGACTGAGTTTCTTCCCACCTCCCGCCAGCCGTGACCTTGAAAGGCCCCCAAAGGGCTCTGTGGAGCCCCTGGGTCTCAGGCCCCCTCCCACATCTGCCCGCGGCTTCAGGCTCGGGGACCCCCACGTGTGCCAGGAGAAGTATGCGATGCTGGGCCAGTAGCTCCTCTGGCTTCCCCCGAGCCCTGTCCTCAGGACAGCCCTGCCTAGGAGGCAGCCCTGCCGGCTGATGCTGAGTCTTCCCTGCGTCACCCCAAGCAGGAGGCTGGGACCTCTTCCCTAACCTGCTGGAGAGGCCGTGGTGGGAACAGACTCATGGCAACTGGCTCTCTCGCGCGGGGCTCCTGCCCGGAGTGTCTGGCTTTCGTAAGAGAAGAAAAACCCAGGGATGCAAACTCGAACACTTAATGGGGCCAAACAGAAGCTGCTACTGCTCAGCTCCAGCTGACCAGCCCTGTGAGGGGCCCACGTTGCCAGATCCAGAAATATGGAAGTTTACACAAACGCCCTTGATTTTTAAATGTTGGCATCCAATTCAAACATTTAAGCAACACAGCCATGGACTGATCAAAGCGTGCTCTAGGGGCCGGCCCAGTGGCATAGTGGTTAAGTTCACACGCTCCACCTCAGCGGCCCGGGGTTCACTGGTTTGGATCCTGGGCATGGACCTGCACATGGCTCATCTAGCCATGCTGTGGCGGCATCCCACATAGAGGGTCTAGAAGGAATTACAACTAGGATGTACAACTCTGTACTGAGGCTTTGGAGAGAGAGAGAAAAAAAAGGGAGGAAGACTGGCAACAGATGTTTGCTCAGGGCCAATCTTCCTCACCAAAAAAAAAGAAGAAGAAGAAGAAGAAGAAGAAGAAAGAAAGAAAACCATGCTCTGGACTGGACCCCTGGGCTATCAGTGTTTGATGGGACCCAGGGTCTGGGCCCCTCTATGATGGGCTGCCTTTCCCCCCCGCCCCTGCTTTTTTCTCCCTAACTCCCCCCAGTACATAGCTGTATATTTTAGTTGTGGGTACTTCCAGTTGTGGCATGTGGGACATTGCCTCAACATGGCCTAATGAGCGGTGCCATGTCCACGCCCAGGATCCAAACCGGCAAAACCCTGGGCTGCCGCAGCGGAGTGCACGAACCCAACCTCTCAGCCACGGGGCCAGCCCCTGGGCTGCCTTTTCACCAGGTTCCAGCAGCAGACTCTGCTCTGTGCCAGGAGGGGTGGGCGTGTCCCCGTGGGCCCTGGCAGTGGCGAGGAGGCTGCTCCCTGTCTTCCGCCTGGTCTGCCTGTGGCCCAGGCCCTGGACTATGACCCCTCAGGACTCCCAGAGAGGCCCGTGGGGGGCTCCCCGCCCACCAGGGAACCTCGGGGGCTTTCTTACACTTGATTACTCACTCTATGGCTCACCAGGGGCTGTGGATGGGCAGGAGCCACTCAAAGCTTCTGGTGGCTTCCGTGGAGGGCACTTTGCTGTCTGGCTCAGGCAGGACTGGTCTCCTGACCTCAGTGGCTCTGCCACTAACTAGCTGTGGGACACTGAGCAAGTCACTCCACCTCTCTGGGCCTCAGCTGCCTGATCTGCAAAATGAGGGGTGGCTGGATGATCTCTAAGGGCCCTGCCAGCGCTAGGGGCTCCATCTTGAGGACCCTGCCTCCCTCCCCTGGGGCCGCCCTGCTGCCTTCCTTCTGCGGCACGCTCTTGTGAGAAGCCTGGCCCCTGTGGTTCCCAACGCGCCCGGGTGCGGAAGGCTGACTGCGCGTCAAGGACCACACTGAGCACTTCAGAGCTGTGATGGGTCTTCCAGAGAAACCCACAGCTGGTGACACGCTGCTTCTTGGTCTCCGGGTCGTCCTGATCTTTGAGTCTCTCTTCCCCTGAACTAGACCCTAAGTTCCAAGGGGTCTGTTCCCTTGACAAAGCGAGGGGTGGCCAATTCACATGCGTGGGAGTCGCTCAGTGAGGAACAGCTCCTCCCACCAGCAGCTGTCCCCCTGCTCCTGCTCACGGCCCAGCCTCCCTCCACCAGCCCCGCCCCACCCGGCCCTGCTGACAGCGGGACTGCAGCCCAAGGGAGGCGACGTACTGGTACTTACTGACTGCGAGTCCTTCGTCCTGGTGCAGCAGAGGAACACTTTGAGCCGGCGTGACCAGCTGGTGGCCTGACCCTCCTCTAAGCGGTGCCTGCAAAGGGGGACAGTTGCTCTGTGTGAGGTCAGGGGGCTAGATCAGAAGAGCCAGGGCCCGGATGTAATGGAAACAGGGCGGCCTGTTCCCAGGACCCCACCAAAGGGCTCCCCGGCAGGGGGTGTGGGGGAGGACAGGGCCCAGGCCTGGCCAAACTGGGTGGCCAGTGACCTGGCTGTTGGCCAGCAGAGCACTCCTGGGGGGCACTCCTGCCATCGGCCAAGGCCGGGACTGAACGCCAGCATGCCCGGGGGCTCCGGAGCTGGGAACCCAAAAGTGGGCGCTGCTCTGAGGCCCAGGTGTCCTAGTCTCCAACCAAGAGCCCTGGGAGATGGCAGCAGGGTGCTGGGCCTCTGACTCATCCCAGGGCCTGGAGCAGACCTGCTTCCCTCAGAAAGGATTTCAGATACTCACCTTCTCTGTGCCTGGGGGAAGACGAAGGGGCTGGAGGAGGCCCTGAACATTAGAAGGGCAGGGCCCCACCCTTCACTGCACGTCTGGCCCTGTCCTTTCCCACCCCCAGCCCCAGCCCCAGGGAGTCTGGATGCTCGGATGGGAGTCAGGGCACCAGGAGTCTGCACCCAACGGCAGAGCGACTGGCCAGTTACCCACGGACGCCCTTCCGATGCTGGTGCCAGAAGCCGGTGTGTTTCGGGCATAAAGATAACAAATGCAATGTTAAAAATGCACATTTCAAGACTGAGCAAGAAGGGGCCCACTTGCTCTTATGACATGCGCCCTCCTGCTGGCCCCTTCAGAGCCTGACGCCAGCGGGCAGTAGGAGGGAAAGGCACAGGTGACCCCGAGGGCATGCAAGGCACTTAGCATCCATCAGGAGTGACAAGCTGGGCCCTCCTTCCCGAGCTTCTTGGCTCCTCTCAGCGGCAAAAGGCCGCTTCCTGCTCCCAGCCCTGGCTCCACAAGGCAGCGGGTGACAAAGACGGTGGGGAGCCACAGGGCCTTCCAGGGCTACCGGGGGCCATTAGGAAAGTGTGCAAAGGAATTGCTGTTTCTGGGATCTGCAAGCCCTAACGGACTCGGGTAACCTTACATCCTGAACCAACGTCCCACCTGCCAGCTGCTTGATGAAGGGACAGCATGCTAGGCAAGCTGGGCTCCCCAGGCATCACATTCTTAAACCCATTCTAACCTAACGGGGCTTCTAACTTCCCCGGGAAGTTCCAGCTGATGGAAGCGCTGACCTAACACTTGACTGCAGTACCCGTTCTGCCCACCAGGGGGTAGGTGGAGCCGGTGACAGGTTTGGTCTAATGCATCAGTCCGGCTCCGGAGATGAAGACGGGGAGAGACATATGAAATCTGCACAGAAAGTTCGTGGACCAGCACCCCTCTGCCCAGTGGCTCAGTATCATGAAGGGAGAATAGACACTCCTTCTGCAAAGATCCAAGGTCGAGGCTCCAGGGAGTAGTGCTGGGAACGACCCATCTCCCAAGCCCCACCAGGTTTCACTGGAAGGAAAAAGGGACAAGGACTCGAGCATCTTCCTGACTTCCAGAAACTAATACAGCCTGTCGGTGAGGCACAGCGGGTCTGTGCGTGTCCCCAAACCTGGAAGTGGGTGAAGGGTCAGTGGGCTTGAAAAGGTCCCGGTTAGAAAAACTGTCTGCTGGTTTCAGAGCAGAGGGAGGGCGACTGGAGAATGGCCTGAGAGGTGGTCATGTTAACCGAGGCATGCCCAGCCCCGCCCAAGAGCTGGAGGAACCCCAACAGGTCCGGAGACTGCAGGAAGAGCTTCTCATAAAAATGACAGCCGTGGGCCAGCCCAGTGGCGCAGCAGTTAAGTGTGCCTGTTCTGTTTCGGCAGCCCGGGGTTCACCGGTTCGGATCCTGGGTGCAGACATGGCACTGCTTGGCACGCTATGCTGTGGTAGGTGTCCCACATATAATGTAGAGGAAGATGGGCATGGATGTTAGTTCAGGGCCAGTCTTCCTCAGCAAAAAAAAAAAAAAAAAAAAAAAGAGAGGAAGATTGGCAGCAGATGTTAGCTCAGGGCTGATCTTCCTCAAAAAAAAAAAAAAATGACAGCTGCCACCAGCTCCCACTGCCAGCTGCCCTGGGCCCCAAAGGCAATTACCCAGAGTTAGGGAGGGGAGACTTTTTTCCAGGGCCCCAGGAACCCAGAAACCAGGTCGGGTGGGGGGTATGTGCTCAGAGTGAGCAAAGTGGGAGGGGTGGTGGCCACCAGCTGTGCCGGGAGGGAAAACGGGCTCCCGGGCCTTGGCTCCGAGACCTGGCATTTCGCGCTGGGAGGTGGCCAGCCCAGGCGCGGGTGTGGCTCCTGCTGCGGCGCTGAGCTGACGTGGAGAGCCGGGGGGAGCTGAAAGAAGAGGCCGGGGAGGGTCGGGTGGGGGGATTTCTGCTGGACTTGGGGGCCTGGGCAAGCCGCTCCACTACCTGAGGGGTCCTGACCCTGGTGCTGGGGGCTGGGGATGGAGCGCTCCACCGTGACCTTGAGAAAGGTGACCTGCCCTCTCTGGGATATGGACTCATCCATAGAATGGGTCTCACTATAGCACCAGGGCCGGCGAGAGGAGGGAGCCGACTGCTCGTGGAAGGGGCTCAGTGCAGGGGCCTAACTCACGGTGGGAGCTCGATTATTGGGAGTTCCTGTGACCCACCCTGGAAGCCCCCCAGTCTTTTTCTTTCAGTAAACGGGAATTACTGAGACCCTGTCTGAACGCCTTCCCTCATCTTCTCTGCCATGGCACAGCTTTTGCCCTTCTTCAAGCACCATACCAAATTTACCCCCTCCAGGAAGCCTTCCTTGATTAACCTCCTCCAGCCCCTTGAATCCTAGAGGCAGCCTAGCTTAGTGGTTAAGCACAAGAGCTCTCCAGTTAGACTCCCTGGACTTGATCTCGGCCCCATCATGTACAGGCTGTATTATCTCAGGCAAGTCACATAACCTCCTTGTGCCCCAGTTTCTTCATCTGTATTACGAGGATGATGGTAACAGCTACCCCATAGAGTTATTGTCAGTTAATATCTGCAATGCTTGGTCGGTGTATCCACCCTTCCTGCTGTTACCATCATTGTCGTAGCACTGAAGATGAAAACAAGGCTAACAATGGCTACCGTTCACTGAGCAGGTACCAAGAATGAGCGTTGTGGGAACCACCGTGTACATATTATCTTATTTAAATCGCACAGCAGAAGCACGAGGCAGGAACTGTCATTATTCCCAATTTACAGACCAGGAAACAGAGGCTGGGAGAGGCTGAGCCCTTGACTGTTCACAGGTTGAGACGCAGCTCGGGAGGCGCGGGGCCAGCCCCTGCCCTCCCCTCAGCAGACCCACCCGCCCCACCGACTGACCGCAGGTTGTAGGTCCGCAGGTTGCGCTGCCTCCTCTTGGTGGCTCTGAGCTTGACGAAGGTGCGGCCCGTGGGGTCGAACACACAGAGGACAGTGATGCAGACGCTGAGGATGACCACCCAGTTGCAGACGACCATCCCTGTGGGGGCAGCAGTGGGACACAAGAGGTGCTGCGGACATCTCCCTGGCTCACCAGCTCTCAAGAAAGGGGCGCTGGAGCCTCTCTCCCCTCAGTTGCTTCTGAGGCCCACCAGCAAGGTCAGAAGCCCCTGGCCGCAGCCTCTGGCCACGTGGCCATCCCTCGCTGAGCCGTGACCCCAAGGCCCACCCTTGGCACAGAGCAGACGGCTCTGTGGGTTTCCAGCGAGGCATCGAGGGGCCCTCAACTGTTGCCCTAGGCGGCTGTGCCTCCTGCTGCTCCCCCAGACCAGGGTCCCCCGAGGGGGGATGGCAGATCACAAGGAAGAAGGCCACAGACCGCCCAGCCAACCCGCCGGGCGTCCTCACAGAAACCGTTTCCTGCCGGTGGTGCCCAAGCTTCCTCTTCTCTAAACCGGCTCTGTCCCTTCCACCCTGGGCTGGCAGACATACCGAGGGTGACGTTCTTGGCAGTGAGGTCATTACAGGAGGTGTAATACTGAGTGAGCCAGACGATGCCCACGATGGCATAGATGAACTCGATCACCAGGATGGCTGCAAGGAGAGCAGGGCCCTGGCTGAAGGACGGCTACCGTCTGCCCTCCAGGGAGGCCCCGGAACCCTGGCCTGGTCCCTCCTACTGCGGGGCCTCCAACCAGCTCGCTAGCAGGGGCATGGGACCACCCACCGCCCCCTGCCACACAGGCCACGACGGGGACGGGCCCAGGGAGGTGGCTGTCCCACCACCATTCTGTCCTGTTGTGATGCGCCCACCTCCTGTCCTAGCTCACGGGCCCTCAGGCCCCGACACCTCCCCAAGAAGGTGACCGGATGATGACAGGCATCTCCCTGTTCTTTCACGATTTTAGAATGACATCCACGAACTCCGGAATCAATGTATTTTAGGCAAGTTAACTAGCCTCTCTGAGCTTCCGTTTCACCGTCTGTAAAGTGGGGGTGACAAGGACTACATTACAGGACTACGTGTGCTTGGTGGAAACTGCTGTTTCCCAGGAAGAGGGCTCCAGCACTTGAGGCAGGAGGAGGGAGGGAGGGAGTCGGGGGGAAGCTGGCCGAGCCCTAAGCCCAGGGCTGACATGGGGTCAGGGAGGGGGATCCGGCAGCCCCGGAGGAGACAGTGTTGGAAGAGCTGGCTCCACAGGCAGCACCATGTGGCAGCTAAGAGCCCAGACTTTGGGGCCAGACAACCCAGTTCAAATCTCAGCTCGGACACTCACGCATTTACTAACTGTGTGACCTTGACCTCCCTGGGCCCCAGATGCCTCATCTGTAAAACAAGACCGATCACAGCTCCTCCCTGAGTTAACACGGGGGGAAAAGGGCTTAGCACAGTTCCTAGAAGCACAGTGGACGTGTTCACTAGGAAGGACCAGAAGCCCAGCAAGAAGACAAAGGCTGGCCCCCCAGGGAGCTGGGTCAGGCCCGAGGAATCCCAGAAGAGGGGACAGTTTGGGGAAGGGTCACAAAGCGGCTGAAGAGATGCACGTGACCAGAACAGAGGTTGGCAAACTTTTTGTGTAATGGGCCAGAGAGGAAATACTTCAGACCTTGCGGGTCATGCTCTCTGTCGCAACTACTCAGCTCTGGTGTTGTCACGGAAAAGCAGCCAGAGACTGTGAGCACACAGATGAACGGGTGGGGCTGGGCTCCAAGAAAACTTTATTTACAGCAATAGACGGCGGGCCGGATCTGGCCCTCGGGCTGTGGCCCGCCCAGCCCTGGTCTCGAGAGTGAGCCCAGTCCGTCTGCTGGTTGGCCGCTGTACAGCGGTGCTGGCGGAGGGCCTGGCCCATTGCATGTGCCCAACACACGCCGGCTGAATGCAGCATGGAGCACGGGGGCGGGGGGCCCCAGCCGAGGCGGGCGGCCTTACCCAGGCGCACGTAGAGCACGTACTGCATGGACTCGCGGGGCTCCGTGGAGAGGATGCCCCCGCGCATGCTCAGCCAGATGATGGCCATCTCGGCGATCATGCAGCTCAGCAGGATGCCCAGGTAGCCGCGGCCGTGGTCCACCAGGTTCAGGGAGCAGGCCTCGTGCGGGTTGTAGACCAGGCCGAAGAGCACCACAGACAGGATCACAAACCTGGGGGACACCCGCGTGAGGGCCCGGCAGCCTGCGCGCCCCCCACGGCCCCTGCAGGCAGGCCCTGCCCACGTGGGTATCACCCTAAGGGGGTCGGGGTTTCAGACACCTCCTCCTGGGAGCGTGACAGGGTCAGGACAGACGGCCGGAAAGCCGCCTTCCAGGCCTATGTAGGTGTGGCCCCGAGACTCACCAGGTGGTGTGCAGGAGGAAGAGGAAGATAGCTGGCAGGACGAGGTCATCGCTGCCCACAGACCAGCGCCGCCGGAACACCACGATCCCGGGCATGGCTGGCTGCTGTGCGGAGGCTCAGCGGGCCTGACACTCACCTCCTGAAAGAGAGCAGAGGACCCTGTGGCTGCCCGGGCCGCTGCGGAACCGGGCCACCTCACTCCCAGCCAGCTGTGCCCAGCAGCACAGGCATCTCTCCCAGGCCCCACAGCCTAGGGGCTTCCAGGCCACTGGAAATACTGACCCATCCCTGGGCAGGACCGCCTCCCGCCCTATCTACCGCCCAGAGCCAAGAGGAAGGACCTCAGCAGCCACAGCGGCTTTGGCGTGAGGTCTCTCCTGCACCCCAGACTGGCACTGGCCCCATGGGATCCACTCTGCCTGAGGTTACTCCAACAGTGACTTTACAGCTCCATTCAAGACCTGGGCTCACCCCTGGCTCCCCACGTAGGATCGGGGGAGTCCCTAGGCACCCTATGGCCTTTCCTCAAGGAGACGTGGCCCAGTGTACACATTGCCGGGGAGAGGGAGGGCCCCCCAGACCAAGCACGAGCCAAGCAGGGTGGGTGGAGGGCTGAAGGCCATGGGGAATGTGGGGGTGAGGGCATGCATGGGGCTGCAAGCATGGCGGGTGGGAGGGCCAGCACAGAGTGGGTCTCAGTAAGTATCTGTCGAATGAGGTCTTCGCTGTCTTGCTTTGCTGGAACCCCGGGAGGATGCTCTGTGACTCGATTTTGCACCTATCAGACAGAAGTCCCAACCCCAGCTAGGCCTCCTGGTAGGGGAGGACAGGGTGGACATAGGGGGTCAGGAGCATGGCTGGGGCACCCAGCCCCACTGCCGGAAAGGCCCTGGGTGAGCCCTGCAGGGTAACCCACCCTCCCGGCAACAGCACCTCCCATGCCACCCCGAGCCAGGCAGCCTTTACTGCCCACTGCCCAACTCTCTGAAGTCACTGAATTCAAACAGCCACAGGCAAGCTTAGGGAGGAGTGCCCAGGAATCTGGGGCCCGCACTCCCTAGGGCCCCAGGAATGAGGACAGTGGTGCAGGCCAGGAGGCTCCCCACAGGGAGTTGGTCCAGGAGATCCCAGGGAGGGGCTCCAGGGCAGCCCTGTGCTGAACTGTGCAGAGAGGGGCTGGGTGCCCCATGGGTGGGCAGCTGCCCCCAGGCCAGCAGGGGCTTACATGGCACCTGGTCCAGGGGCAGGCGGTCAGTCCGGGGAAAATGAGTGTCCACAGAGACAGGCATCACTCGAGAAGGAAGTGGCCGAGCCTCCCCCGCTGGTGGGCAAGGCCCTCAGGGTGGGCGAGGGGGTGTGGGTCCGGGTGGTGGGCCGGCATGGCCAGCCCGACCCGTCTCCGTCCCCCTCTCCCTCTCTCTGGAGCAGCCACTTCATCCAGCCGCTGCCAGGCTGCTCCCGGGGAGCTGGCGGCCTGGCGGGCGGGCTGGCAGGCTAGGCTGCTGGGGTCGTGCCTACTCCTCCCCCCACTCTCAGGAAGTGACATCATCCCAGTCTCTCCGAGGAGGAGTCGGAGCACGGATTCTGGGAAGCAAGGAGAAGGATGGAGAGCGCGGGAGCCACATGGTGGGGTGGTTGGGGGCGGGGGCGGGGGGGTTCTGGGAACGCAGGGGCCTGGGGCTCCAGTGGTGTGTCTGTGACAAGCAGCTGACAGCACTGCTTCTTTTCAAAATGACGGGATGGGAGGGGCCGGGACACCGTGGGTGGCAGCAGGGCTGGAGCAGGACTGCGCTGCCAACAGCTGGTGTTTCAGCCGCCAGTTCTCTACAGCCCCTCCCATCTCCAGGTGGCTCTTGGAGGGTAAGGTGGAATGTGGGGGGGGGCATGCTCAGGGTGCCCCCCTCACATGAATGGAATGACTGAGAGGTCTGGCACCAGCAGGTTCCCAGCAGATGCCGTAGCTCTGCATTCCCTCTAATCAGGCCAGCCCAGGGGGCGGCGGGGGAGGAAGTTGAGTGCCGACCCGTGGAGGGGCTGGCGGGCGAGGCTCTTGCCCTTGCCAGCAGCCCAGAATATCTGCTTCTCAGGTTTGGCCCGCAGACCGCCCTCCCAATCGCCCGGAGGGGCACGCGCCTCTCATCCCCACCCTTCCCCTCTTGGAGTCTGGAGCGGCTAACACTTCTTCAATTCATGTGTACCATTCACGCAACACCCTCAAACTCACACACAGCCCCACACGTGCACACGGCCCCGCCCTCCCCGCTCTCAGGCGGGAGAAATGGGGCGAGCCTGGCACGAGGCCCCACAGAGGCAGCCAAGGATCTGTCAAGACCCTGGAGTGATGTGGCCAGTGCAGCCTCTGCCCCAGCTGTGGTCAGTGCCAGAGTCCACCCAGATCAGGTGGCAGGGCTCCTGCGGGCTGACCCCACTGGGCACCCCATGACAGGCCTGCATCCAGGGCCAGCCCACCAGCGCAGAATCCCAGGCACGGCGCTGGGAGCCCAGGCTGCCTGGCTTCAAACCCAGGCTCCAATACCCACTAAGCGTACGACTTACGAGTCGTGCCTCAGTTTCCTTAGCTGTTAAAGTGTCGCTTATCCCCACCCGCTAAAGTTCTGGTGAGGACCACGTGGCGGAAATGTCTGCGGACACCCTGGCCCTGCTGGATACACCAGTGATGCCTCAGCGGGGGCGGGGGGCGGAGGAAGGGAGCCCGAGACCCTGATGGACCAGCCACCCCTCCCCTGCCTGGCCAGTGGCTCCTCCAGCTGGTCACCAACAGGTCATGGTCTGGGGTGGGGGTGACAGGGCCTGTGCTGCTGCTGGGGGAGGGTGAGACGACTCGAGTCCCTGAGGGTTCATAAATCTCAGGGCTGCTATTTTTGAGGGCCTGAAAGGCGCCCTTTCTCTGAGACCCCGGCCCTTCACAATGGGGGCCTGTTCCCCTGCTGGGATGTGATTTCATCTGGAGGAAATGTCTCAGGATGGGGAGGGCAGAGGCTACTTCCTGGCGTGGGGCTGCCACAGAGTCCCCCCCGCCCCCCCCCGCCCCTGACCGCCAGGGCACAGGGTCCCTGCCTTCCAACAACCACAGTGGGGGGCACACAGCCTCGCCTCCTTACCCCAGACAGTGGCACTTGTAGGACAGGCGTGGTGTCCCCTCCAGCAGGGAAGAACAGGGGCTCTGCTGGCGGCCCCTCATCACATGGAAGGAATGACTTGATCAGCCCTGGGGGCTCCTTTCTCCCCCACCCACAAAGCCCAATTTCCCTGCTGGTGATTCAGACCCGTTGGTTAAGCAGTAACCATTCTGGGAGTTCCTTTTTCTAAAAATAGAAAACTCTTTAAAAATGCACATGCTGTCCCCTACTTTAAAAACCATCCATGGCTCCCCCTGGCCTTCAGGATAAAGTCCAAGCCCCCTAGGCAGCAGCTAAGGGCCGCAGTCACCAGCAGTTAGGCTGTGCAACCTTGGGCAGGTACCTTGCCCTCTCTGAGTCCTGGAGCAGGAAGCTACTCCCCAACCTGTGGGGACAGACTCTAGCGCAGATCCCCCCGGCTGCCGCTGGTTCCTTCTGGCTGGGGAGGTGCTCCAGTCCCTTCTCACACTGCCCCATCCTCCTTTCCCAACTCCTCCAAACTTGCTGTTCCCTAAAAACATCTCACTGGAAGATTCCATGCTTCGCTTGCCCCAGTTCCTCTGCCAGGCAAAATCCCACTCGTTTTTCTAGGCCAGCCAAAAGTCACCTCGTCTCTGGAATGCTCCTGGCCAGCCCCACCCACCCCACCCTTCTCAGGCGGAACAGGCTGCTCCCTGACGGGACCACCCCAGACCCCTCACCCCAGTGTCGCGCTGGGCACACTGTCTTACAGCAAACCTGCTGATTCCTTGCTGCCCATTCCAGCCCCGGCTCAACTCAGAGTCCCTGAAGGCCAGGGTCCCGCAGCACCGTCCATCTTCACACTGCCCTCCCGCCTCTGGAGGGTGACACAGCCAACCTCGAATCCGGTCCTTCTCCTCGGGAGCAGCCTGGGCCCAGGCCCAAAGTACTGCTGCATCCCCCGAGGCAGCTGCACCAGCAGGCCAGCAACAGCTCGCCTCCCTGTCACACGGGTCACACGGGTCCTCTCAGCCCACAGCCTCCGCCCTTCCAGATGTGCCCCAGCCCAGCTCCCCTGATGGCTCAGGAGAACCATCTTCCCCTCCTCGGGCTTTCTTAAGTGTTCTCGGGCTTCCGTTTCTTCTGTCTGCAAAACCAGGGGAGCACCACCCCCTCAGGCTGTATGGAGAACTCACTGCGATGATGTCACTAAAGGTTTGCACGGGTGCTGGCAGACCCCACGGCTCCATTTGCGGTGGCTTTCCCGTTAACAGAGCTCCTGAGGGGCTTTTGGGGGACTTGTTGGCAGGGTGACCTGTGACCTGGCCCGGGGGTCTGGGCAGGCGCTGCTGATGCCCACGACTGGCTCCAGCTGATCGGGAAGGACTGGCCGGAGCAGACAGAAGCCCTGACTGGGTGACCTGCCCCCGCCGTGGGCCTTGGGGGGCTGCCGGCTAAAGCACCCCAGGCTGGGTCTCCTCCCCTGATCCTAACGTCCCCTTGGGCTTGGCCGGGGAGCAGGTTTCGGGGAGAAGAGCCCCTGGGCAGCGGGTCCCAGCCGGCGGGGTGCCCAGAGTCCCCAGGGGAGGGAGGAGGGCGTGGGCTGCTGTGGCCGCCTCCAGGCGGCCCGGCACAGAGAGGTCAGGCCTGGGGCCGGTGGGAGATGGGAGCCGGGCCAGGTCACGGGAGTCAGGCTGAAGCCGGTGCCCACAGGGCACAGGATGATGTGCTGTGGGAGGCCCGTCCACTGCCACCTCCAGCCTCTAGGTCAGCCCAAGAGGCTTCTGACCAGGCAGAGGTGGCCAGGGATAGGCTGGAGACTGAGCCTGAAGGAAGGGATGACAGCCAGGTCCAGGCCACAGGGAGACATCTGACATCAGCTGAGCGCCTCCTGTGTCCCAAGCCCCGGACTAACCACCTTCCAGCCTGTCAGCAGCGATGCAGAGGAAGTGTCACTCACACTTCACATGCTCAAAACACAGGCTGTGTCTGAGCTCTGGCTCCGTACTTACTGGCTGTGGGACCTCGGACAAGTTACTTAACCTCTCTGTGCCTCAGTTCCTCATTTCCACAATGGGGCTACTGAACACTACCTAGGACAATGCTTCAGAATTGTCATGAGGGTTCAACGAGTCACACACCTAAGACAGCACCTGTCACATAGTGAGCACTCCTCTGTGATTATTACTATGGAAGAACGAGGAGACGGAGGCTCAGGGACTTCGCCCCAACACCTTCCGAGCGGCAGGAGGCTGAGCAGGCAGGAGGCCCGGGTCCTTCCTGCTGTCGTCCGAAGCCCTCACCTCGGGCAGGAATATCCGAGTTAGATGGGGCCTCAGAAACAGTCTGCCACCCCCCTTTTTGGGATAAGAAAACTGAGTTCAGAAAGGCCCCAGAGGCCCCCAGCTTTCCTGTAACACCCATCCCTGCAGCGTCACCACCAGGTGCTGGACACACGGTCCCGGAGTCCCCGAGCCGGCCCCCGCCCTTCTCCTTCCCCGCTGCACAGCCCCCTCGAAGCCCCCAAGAGACACTGCTGTCAACAGTGTCACCCAGAGAGATGGGTGACAGCCTCTCTTGCACGCTCCTGAAGGTGCGTAACCCTCTCAAAAGCCGCCAAAACCCACGTGAGCTCCCTCCCGGAGACCAGTCCACAAGAAGGCAGGCACCACTCGTGCAGCTCCAGACGAGCCTCACGGCCGGTCTCTGCCTCCCCGCGGGCCCCCAGCGCTCCGCAGCTCGGCTGGCGAAGGAGACAAGGCTCTCAGACCCCAGCCCACCTTCCCCGGACCCCTAGTCCACCCCTGCCTGCTGAGGCTGGTGACGGGGTCAGGCCTGGCCACATCCAGAATGGCCAGTCCCAGACCGAGAGCAGCGTCCCCAGGCCAGAAAGTCACCGCCCCTCCAGCCCTGGGTTTCTTCTGAAGAAGGAGGAGCCTGGGCTAATGGGAGGTTTGTATTTATTTGTGTTCACAACCAACAGCTGCATGTGCCTTATAGGACCCACAAACAGGGAAAAGGTAGAGTATACATTTAAAAACAAACAAACTTCAGAACAAAAACTAAATAAATTAAAATAGGAAGTCGGGGAATCTGGTGTACACATGCAAGACATAAAGGCCCACACAGGAGCTACACGGAAAACTATCATTAGACTGAACTTCCTGGTGGCCAAAGCAAAAAGGGAATCTGGGGAGTCTGTAAGGGCTCTTTCAGGGTGTTTTGATCCTTGGTGGCCGGAGGCGAAGGCCCAGGACTCCCACTCCCGTGATGAACGGGATTCCCCCTGTGAGGAGGCTTTGAAGTTAGAAGGAGCTCTCAAAGAGGTAACAGGGACAGGCACCTGCGGCCGGCTGGCTCCTCCTGGTCTGTGTGGTTCCTAGGGTGTCTGGGTTGGGCAGTGGAGCTTGTCAAGTCTTACGAGGGCATCTAACTCAGGGGACTGATGCAGTGAAGCTGGGCCCCGGGCAGCCTGCAGGGTGCATGGTAGCCGCCAGAGGCTCCATCTCAGCCAGGGCGGGCTCACCGACGGGCCACTCTCCTGCCCAACAGGGCTGGCAGCCGCCTCCTGCCTTTTAGCCGGGGCGCTCAAACCCCGACTCCTCCACTCTCAGCTGCGGGGCCAGTTAGAGAGCTGGTGAAGCTCTCTGCTGGCTTACGAGGCTCACGTGGAGAGCACGTGCAGAGGAGGGACTGACCCAGGACCAGAACTGCTCACGACACTGCAGCGCAGTTCCGGGTGATGGCGGGGAGACCTCGGCCCACCTGCAAGCTGGGGACCCAGCCACTCACCTCCTCTGGCATTCGTCAGTTGCCTACCACGTCTGGGCCTCCCCTAAACCCTTTACAATCACAGCTCATTAATCCTCATGACAACTGTGAGGGACATACTGCTGTAACCACATTTTACAGATGGGCTGAGGGACTTGGCCTGGGTCACACAGCCCGGTCCCAGAGCCCGCAGCTTAACCGCTGCATGCTGGTTCTGAGGAGCAGGATTCTGCTAAATGCCTGTTTCTGACCCCAGAAGCTGGCCTCGAACATCCCCTCATGGGGTGAAGAGGCAGGGCCTCAGGGCCCACAAAGAGCTCTGAGTCCCCGGGCTCCAGACTCCCGGTCGGGGAAGGTGTGGGTGTCGCCCATTCTGCAGAGGAGGAGAACTGAGCCCAGGGGGGTCCCGTGGTCTGTCCTGAGTGAGCGGGCTGTGGGGCTGCGAGACGGCACAGAGCTGGACACTTTGTGTCACCTGTCCCAGCCTCATCGAGACATAGGGGTATTTTCGAGCTCTAGAGATGAAGAAACAAGCTCAGGGAGACGTGCTGGCTTGCCTACAGATCCCACAACAAGGAGGCAGAGCAGGGACTTCAAGGGCCTCCTGGAGCCACTTGAAAGGGAACAACCTCTCCGGCTGTGGGTCCGAGTCCTCATCCCACGCACACAGCCACAAAGACCCACACGCTCCTCCCACCCCAATGTCCCTTCTCCTTCCCAGGTCCGCAGAAGGCCCTGGAAGGGGGAAGGCGGCGAGGGAGGTGACAGAGAGAAAGCACGCGTGGGCTGGGGGCCGCGTGCGCCACCAGCCTGTGCCCGGGTGTGCGCAACCCAAGTTAGGGGCCCGAAAGCTGTCGCTTTTCACGCATCAGCTGTGCCAGAGCAGAAGGCAGAGCCGCGCCTGCCCAGGGCTGGGGCCGGATTTCAGCAGGAGACGGGTCCCCACACGCCCAGGCCCTGGGACTAAAACAGCGTGCCTGGGAGGGCCGGGGGCAGGACAGAGACGCCACCGCCACTGGGTCCCCTCTGCCCCCAGGGTCTTAGACTGACAAGCACCTTCCCCACCCTCCCCCTGGGATGGCCTCGGAGGAGGTGTCTCGTATGCCCCTCACTACAAGCCGGTGGGTGTGTACGGCTGCTCCTGTGTCACAGCATTTACCACACGCCAGGTCCTGTGGCAAGCAGTTCACAGATATTACTTCCTCTTATTTAATCTTGTTAAAACCCTATGAGGCAAGTGCTATTCCTAGCCCCATTTTACCGACGAGGAAAAGGAGGCCCAGAGAAGTTAAGAAGTTGCCCAAGGTCACTCAGCTGGTAAGCGGCAGAGCCAGGCCGTGAGTGCTCCAGCCCCTCCCGAGGAGCCCTCCTCAGGGCTCCATCTATCACAGGGGCTTCAGCTTCTCGTTCTCACGCTAATTATCTTCCACTCGTCTACAACAGGCAGAATTTGCCATCTGCCACTGGCCTTGACACTGACACCAGCCAACTCCCAGGAAATCAATTGGGCCCGTTGGTTTCCTGCTAGTTGTTCTGGAAGGGCGGCTGGCTGGGGACGGGGAACAAGGAGGGAGGGCCAGGAGGGAGGGCAGCAGGACCTTCCCTGGCAGCCAGGCCGCCCTCCTCCCCCCACCGCCCTCCCCAGGTCCTCCCTCCGGGGGCTTCATGCCAGGGCTCCCTCAGGGCTGGGCCAGAATGGATCTGTTTCCAACAGTGGAAGAGGTTCCCCAGGTCCCGGCCAGGCCAGGTTTTGTTTCTGAGTCTCCCCTGGAGACCATTTATTTTCCTGAAACTAGGAACAGGCCCTCATCCCACACGCATTCCAGTGCCTGCGGCCCGGAGGGGCGGGCTCGGCTGGCCCCATGGGCGCTGCCTGGCCGCCTGGGTCACCAAGCCCCAGGCTGCTTCCTCCTGCCTGTCTGCAGGAGGACACGGGCAGGCGGGCACCCATCCCCAGTCTGCTTCTATTTGGGCAGAGTCCTTCCTAGGCCACCCTGTGGTCTCCTCACGCCCTAACCCATCTCTACCCTGCTCTCTGGAACCCTCCTCTCAGAGGCGAGCGTCTGGGTGGTGGCGGCCACCCAGTGAGCCCACGGCTGCCTGCCACCAAGCCCTGGGGCTGACTCCTGGTTCCATCACTTCTCGTTGTCTGTGACTGTCACTTCTCTGAGCCTCAGTTTCCTCATCTGCAAAATGGGATGATGAAGGTACCAGCTTCACAGGGAGTCACACGGAGAAAATGAAATAATGCATGTCGACTCTCGGCTCACAGAAAGCATTAGTGGCTTCGTTACTATTTACTAATCACCTCTCCTGATGCTCAGAGCTTTTCCTCACTACGCCGAGTTCCTGCCCCTGAGGAGTGGCAGGGACGCTCGTCTCTCTGGCATCTAAGTCAACCCTCCTAAAGAGAAAGGCCCTGCTCTCTATCCCTGGGGACCAGGCTGAGCCACACCTGCCTTCATCCTCGACAACCTACGTAACGCCCTGACCTACCTTCTTGGGCAGGGATGGTGGCATCCCCGAGGAGACCCACCCGCAAGGCTGAGGGTTCGCTGGCCCTCCTCCTTCATCCACCACAAGCCGGTGGGATGGGCATCACCATCCCAGGGGCAGCTCAGCCCATGGACCTCCAGCCCAGGGCCACGCCTTGCTCCTGCCAGAATGCCCCAGGTCTGTCTGTTCAGAGTTTTCAGGGTGTCCCATTGTAGGCCCCCTCCCAGCTCAGTCCCAAGGGGCACAGGCCCACCGCTCATGCCCACTGCCCAGTCCAGCCTCCTCCCGCTCCCCCATGCTCCCCCCGCCCACCCCCAGGCTCCCCCAGGGCCTCTGCTCTCCTGTGAGCCATTTGCTGGGAGCCCCCACCAGGCAGTTCATCTGCAATGCTCAGGCCGGCTTCTCAGAGCTTTCCCGAGAGGAGACTCCTTGTCCCGGGTGCTGGCAACACCTCCTGGCAACACCTCCGAGAGGAATTAACACCTTCCACGTCATTAGGGGCCCCCTAAAGAGGCCGTTAATGAGGATGCTAAGTGGGCACACCTCGGCTGACAGCTCCCTCTGGGAACCCCCACCCCCAGGCCCAGCATACCCTGTGCCAACGGTGTCCTGTGTGCCGCCTCAGGCTGTGGGTCGGGCCTCGGGCTCTGGTCTGCATGGGGGGAAATGCTTCCCAGACTCCAGAGGCTGCATGGGCCATGGATTGATCTGCGGAGGGGTCACCTGCCTGGGCAGCACAGCCATCTAGGGCACAGGCCGGCCGCTCGGGCTCTTGGGTTTCACTTCGACCATTCCCTGGGCATCGCAGAAGCAGGCGGGGATCGAGTGACTGCGTAACACAAGCTCTTCCCCAGGGGAGGAGTTCTGCAGCTCCCGTATGCGACAGGAAGGGCCACCACCCCCGGCCCCCACGGAGCACGAGTGGAGGTGGCACGTGCTGCTTCCAGCAGCACATGACCCCAGCACAGACCCTGCCCCGAGACCCTCCTCTCCTGTGCCCCATGAGGGGGTGTCCGCGCTCTTCCAAGTGGGTTTCTGGAAATGCTTAGGCACCCCCGGATGACAGGAGCTGGTCACAGCAGGTGGGGTCTGCAGGCCGCCTGTCAGAGCAGCTTTTAGCTGTCACACGTATTGGGGTTCCTCGTAACACTGCATTTTGAACTCAACAGCTTCAGTGCTTTAAAATGTCTGAGAGGCAGTGAACAGGATGACCTCTCAGGTCCACTCTGGCCTTGACTTTCAGAGTTCCACTTGCTGGTGGGTGCAGGATGGCCGAGGCGAGAGCCTTGGGGCTCCAGGCAGGAGCCCAAGCAACTTCGACCATCACAAGTGTCTCCTGGCCTGAGCCACAAGGGCAAAAGGGGTCACAGAAAAACCTGACCCAGGAGCTTGGAGACAGCACTGTGGCCGACGCTTCGGTCTTTCAGACCCCCTCATTCCCTCCCACCTCCCTGGCATGACAAGGCTGGACCCAAGCTCAAGGGACCACAGGCCTCCAAGGAGGGATGGGGGCTCAGAAGGCCCTCTGCGACCGGGTGGAGGACACGGCTAGACCCGGCTCTTGTCCCAGTGCCTCTGTTCACACAGATATCACTGAGCACGACCTTCAGAGGACAGCGCAGAAGCCACTTCTCAGTACGCGTCAGCCACCATTTCGTCATCTGTAAAACAGAGATGGTGATGACAGTGCCTCCCTCTGGGACTGCTGTGAGGACAAAGTGAGTTCAAAGTTGTAAAGTGCTGCGGGCATTAGCTACACACACACAAAGTTTACAGTCTTAATTAAATCAATCCCCTCCTCAAAAGCGGGTTATGGCTCTGAAACGCCCTTTAAATCAGATTACAACTCCCAACCGTTAGCCATCAAACTCTCCACCAGCCACGGCCCCGCTCCGTCCCTGCCAGCAGGCACGGCCATTTCCTGCTCCCGTCTGGTCTGCGTCTCCCACCTGCTCATCAGCTCATCAGCGGAGTGAGGGAGTAAGTGAGCCCATGCCGGTGCTTCCTGCTCTCCAGATGGCCCACCCACTGCAGGGGCTCCTCCTGGGAAAGCCCGGGGGTTGTCCCCAGTCGGCCTTAGGCCTCAGCACTGGTTGATGTGTCCACAACAGATGAGTGAAGTCAGGACCCACTTTCCTGCAGGCTCCTGGTGCACCTGCCTCGCCTTCTCCGCTCCCAAGGGAAAACCTCGGCCTCCCCCTGCTCCCCTCCCCTCCCTGGGGGATGGGCCCGGAGGCTCTGGGCAACGGAGACTGGCACTGGTGGGGAGCCCAGGAGGGGAGCACTGGCCCCTACAACGGGGGCAACCCCATCAGGCACCTGATAAATGTCAGCCTTCTGCCCACTCATGCCTGGGCAGGAAAGAAGGACTTGCTTGTATGTGGGGTGCAAAGGCTCGGAGAGAACAGGGCCTTGCCGGCTGGACCTCAGACTCCAAAGTTTGGCATCACTTTCCTTCCCAGAGGACTCACCCTCGGGGCCTGGGGCACCAGCCTTGTCACACTGTCACTTCTGTGGCCTCTGCTTCCCGGTCTGCTCCCTGGGTGTGGCAGGAGGTGGAAGTGGGGCCACACACATGGCACAGCCCTGATGACCACAGGCTGGCACTGCCGCCCTTCCAGCCCTGAGTGGCATTCCACTACTGCTTAACAAGGTCACGGCAGGGAGGGAATGGGCATTGGGGGGGGGGGGGGCTCCTCCCCATCAACCTGGGGCAGGGGCCCACGGTCCGCCCCATTAACTGCCTGCTACTAGTGGGACGAGCCAGGCCTTTCGCTGACCCCTGCGGGCCCCAGGGAGGTCAGCGAAGCTGCCCGTGACTCCAGCGGATGAACCTTTCCACGAGAGCTGACAGTGCCACAGAGAGACAGCAGGAGGGCCGTGTGCCGAGTGCTAATGGGCTGCCCACCTGGGGCCGCAGAGACAGACAAGGTCCTGGCCAGACGGGCTGAGGCCAAGGCTCCTGCCAGGCAGAAAGTGGCATCTCGCCTCCTCCGGGGCTTCGGGAGGCAGTGTGACAATGCCTGCTCCCTCAGCAGGCCCAGCCCTTGCCGGCTCGCCCCAGGAAGGCTCTGGAGTGGGGGGTAGCAGTGAGGGCGTCAGCCAGAGCCTGACGGGGGGATCAGAGTCGGGGGCGGCCTGCGTCATCGCTCCTGCTGACTTCCCCTCCCTCAGTGGCCACTGGCTGCTATAAATACCACTCCTGCCTCTGGATGTTGCGGGAGGTGACCTAGAATCTGGGCTCTGGGACTCCTGGGTGCACCCTCTCTGCCAGCGTCCGACAGAGCCTGTCCGGCCAGAACATCCTGGCAGGCTGGAAGCCCACTCCCATGGTGCACAGGGCCCCGCCAGGAAAGGGAAAACCCCGACACGGGGGGAGCCAGCTGTGGATGCCCAACGCCGAGTCTCCTAGGACCAGCATTTCTCCTACCTTCATGGCAAGCGCAGAGGACACCGGCCCCCGGAGAGCAGAGGCCTGGCGGCCCGCAGGGGAGACACAGCGCCCAAGGCAGCCCGCTCAGCCAGGGACCACCCAGCGCAACCGCGGCCTCCAGCTCAGGGGCAGAGGCTCCACAGTCATCTGATCCTGGGCCCTCACCCCACCTTCTCAGTCCCACGGTTCCTCTGCAATTCGACCTGGTTTCCAAACTTGTCATCGCCCTGGAAGCCCGCTGGGACATACTCTACTTTGACAGGGCGCTCGCCTGCTCACTCTTCCAATTGGTACCCTGCTTCTCAAGGAGCTCTTCCCCTCCTCGACAGACCGCAGACAGGCCCGGGCCCCAGACCCCAGGCTTGGCAGACCCGGGAGCACAGGACAGGAGGTGGCCCCGGGCCCGGCAGTTGTGGACACCAACCCTCGTATGTAGCCAGGGTGTGGTTCCAGACCCCCTGACTTAGGGCAGGGCCAGGATCTGAGGGGGAAAAGCTGGAAACAGCTCCAGGGGTGGGTTCTGGGCGGTGTGGACACAGGTGAAATCTAGTGAAAATTAAATTCACGCATGCAGCCATTCTCAATCCAGCTGACAAATAAGCAGAGTGCCAGCTACATGCCAGGGGCCACAGCAATAAACAAAAGCCGATGTGGGGGCGGCCCTCACCGAGCCGACAGGCAGGAATGAAAGAGAGACTTCAAGCTCATCCTCAAGCACAACAACAAAAAACTCTACGGCATGTGCTCAGAAGCGAGGGCCCAAGTAGGGAGGTGAGGGCACCCGCCCTTGGAACTGGGAACAGGAACTGAGCTCTCAAGCACAAGGAGTAAAGAGGCCACAGGAGAGGGCAGCGGGGAGCTGCATGGAGGATGCCCCTCGGCATGAAGACCACGGTGGATGGAGCAAAGATCAGACCAGACGGGAGCCGAGAGGAGGGCCGAGGTGGAAAGGCCGGCGGGGCCCCGTGAGCCAAGCCCAGAGTCTGAGCTTTACCCCCAGAGCAACAGGAAACTACGGGCCAAGACAGGCAAGAGGGTGGAGAGGAAGGGGCCCAGACTGAGGGGCAGCAGACAACAGTGCCAGGGGGACGGGCAGCAAGGGAGAGGGTGCTGCCAAGGATGCCCCAGCCTAACAGCCTGCACAACTGGACAGGCAGCGGGGCCAGCACTGCATGTGCCCTCAGCGCCCTGGAGCACTTCCTGCTGTCTCTTCCTGCAGGCAGGGAGAGATGGACGGCGCCCTGCTTCAGGGATCCTGGAGGCACGCCAGGGGAATGGAGGCCTGGGGCAGCCTGTCCCCAGGCCAACAGCGACAGCCTGGGCGTCGGTCCAGCAGACACCAGTTCAGGGGTGGTCACCAGGCTCGGCTCCCACATTTGAGGGTCCCCACAATTAAGCTGGAGGTTGGAGGCATCTCCCCCTCAACACTGAAGTCCTTCCTCGTCCTGCCACCCGGCTCTGACCACGAACACGGCCCCACGGAGGAGGCCTTCACCCAGGCAGAGATCTCGGAGCTGACGGAAACCATACACGGGAGGGGAAATGAAGGCTGGGAGAGAGGATGTCCCTGTCCCACCCACCATTTCCAGTCACTGCACAGAGCTCAGCACACGTGGAAAACTCGCCTCTTCTTTCCCTGGCCTGCCTGCCCTCCCCTCCTCCCACGCCGCCCCTGCTAACGGCCCTCTCTCTGTCCCCCAGACAGCCAGGCGTGTCCTGTCTCAAGGCCCAAGCCCTCACATGCTCCCCTCATCTCTGCGTGGCTGGGCCCCTCTTGTCATTCAGTTCCAAGCTCAAATGTCCCTCCTCCGCCCTTCCCGCACAGTGTCAGGTGCCCCCAGGCCTCTGCCTCTCATTGCTGTTCTATGCTCCTCAGCACTTGCCACCATCTAACACTCTCTAGTTTATTCGTTTGGTAATAAGTTTACTGTCTGCCCCTCCCCACCGGGTGTGGCTCCCAGGGCAGAGGCCCCACCTGTCTTCTTCCCTTTTGTGTCCCCAGCACCCAGCCAAGGGCCTGGCAGGTGGCAGGAACCCATCCAGTCCTTGCTGCCTGAGGAGGAGCCACGTCTGAGCACGGCCCGGGGGAGCCAGTGCAGAGCTGGGCCCAAAACCCAGGACTCCTGACTCCCAGCCCTGGGCTCCTCCCACACCCCCCGTGGCCCATGCCCCAGATCCAGGCTCAGTCCTGAACGGCTCTCCTGCGGCAACAACCACATCCGGGGCTTCACGGCAGCTGGACAGCATTCTGTGGGCAAGGCAGGGAAGAAATGGGGCACCTTCGTTTGGCTGATGTGGAAACTGTGGCGGGAAGAAGGTGTTGGATGATTTGCCTGAGGCGACACAGTGAGTGGTAGAGCCAGGACCATGACCAGTTATCCCGGGAGGTTCTGCTGCCCAAGGGGCTCCACGGCACCAATGAGCCTACCCCCCTCCAGCTCCCAGCCCCGCCTCGGCCTCCTGGGCATCTGTGGGAGCGTCACTTGTGATGTCCACTTTGCAAAACACGCCACTAGAGGGAGGGGGCATCTCCCCAGGGAGAGCACGGAGGGCTGTGCTCTTGGGATGCAGCCGGGTACTCCTGCCCTCTCCCAGAGACAGGGCTCCCCATGAGACCACCTGGCCAGCTTGCAGCCCGGGGCTGCCAGAGGGGCTTAGCAAGGATCCCGGGCCCACTGTCAGTAGAAGAAAAGGTAGGACTTGGGAGACGAGCTCCCCTCTCAGAGCTTCAATGTCTTCATCCAAAAATGAGGGGGTTGACCAGAGGATCTCCAGTTTCCCTAGGATTTTTTTTTTTTTTTTTTTTGGTGAGGAAGATTGGCCCTGAGCTAACATCCGTTGCCAATTTTCCTCTTTTTGCTTGAGGAAGATTGTTATTGAGCTGACATCTGTGCCAACCTTCCTCTACTTTGTATGTGGGATGCTGCCACAGCATGGCTTCATGAGCAGCATGCAGGTCCACGCCTGGGATCTGAACCCGCAAACCCCAGGCTGCTGAAGAACTTAACTACTATGCCACCAGGCAGCCCCAGGATTCCCTTTTTTATTCCCCCTGAACGCTCCACAAGCCTTCGGCCTCCGCTGAAAAAATACACCCCATGGAAGACTCAGAAATACTGACAGTACCACCCCACGGCCGCCCAGGGAGAGAGACGGGCCAGGAATCACCACACCACGGCCCAGCGTTTTAGGGGCACCAACTTGTGCAGGCAGTCAGGACTAGGTTCAAAACCCAACACATCACGGACTTGCCCACGACCTCGGGGAGTCTCCAAGCCTCGGTTCCTTTCCAGACAGTGGCCTCCCTCCCCGTGCCCCTGATGTGCTCTCTGCCAACTTCCTAGGATTGTGAGAACAAACAAGACAGAGGAGGCTTCTTAGGAGGAAAGTACTATAAAAAGCCTCAGGAATATGATTACTTCCCTTTACGACGGAGCCCTGGGCTTCCCAGCCCAGCCCGCTGGGGCCTCATTCGGACTCTCCCAGCTTCCCGCCTTCTCCCAGCTCACACCTGCGCCATCCCGAGGAGACCAGAGGAAGAGAGCAGGTGGCACTGGCAGGCACGCCCCTGCCCCAGCATCTCCCCCAGAGGCAGCGGGCTGAGGCGTGCGGCAGGGGCTGGATTCCGGACCCTCAGCCCGCTGTGTGCGGCCCCTCCACCGCCCTCCGTGCAGGGCCTCCTCCCAGCTCGTCAGGGACTGGGGAGGGTGTGTGAGATCACGTCTGGGACGGGCTCGGAGTTCCTCCGAGAGAAAAGCCCAGAGAGATCCAGGGTGGGATGAATTATGCGTCAACGTGCTTATTTATTAGCACTTGGCTTGCTGCAGGGGACAGTGGGAAACACGTGGGGCTTGGTGTCAGAGAATCCAGGCATGGCTTTGGGCTCGGCCACAATAGGTGGGCAAGTCACAACCTCTTGGAGCCCCGATTCCTCTACAAGGGGGATAAATAACATCTGAGTGACGTTGGTTACAGCGGGACACAAGCAGCAGTTTCCTTACCTGGAGGTGGGGACTGCGAGGGCACCAGCCTCACAGCGTTGCTGTGGAGTGAGGCTGAGCGCTCGCCAGGGGGCTGCGTGAGCACCACGCGCATTAGGGACCCTCAGGGCTGCTGGGGAGGAGAGAGCGGTGTGGTCAGAGGTCTGAGGGTGGGGCTACTGTGATGCTGCTCAGGCCGGCAGACTCTGGGTCCACCCCCAGGCCAGCACCCCGCCCTGACCAGCAGCAGGAGAGAGGGCTGTGCAGGGCCCGGCAGCCACAGTGACCTAAACGAGTTACAAACCCCAGGAGACTAGTGTCCCTCCTTCCTCCATGTCAGTCCTGCTCCCCAGCTAAGAGGTGGTGGTGGAGGGACCTGGGGTCCCTCACCAGGCCAGGCTGCCTCCCCAACCCCAGCACACAGCCAGCACGAGAGTAACCAGGCAACTTCTGATAGCTGTGCCCATCTGGAAAGGCTGTCCCCAAGCCTGAGCGATGACACTCTCCCAGCTGCCCTCTGTTTACAGAGCTCTTTGCCCAGGGAGGGGGTGGCACAGCCTCTTGGTGACCACCTGCTCGTCCTCACAGCTTGTCTGACAGGTACCAAGAGGTGGAGAAACCACGGCCAGAGCAATGGGTTTGCCAAAGGCCACAGTGAAAGCAGGGTGACCCCCATGGCAGTGTGAGATCTCTCATCCTCACAGGACCATAGCCAGTCCACGAGGCCGGCCACAGGCGGGACTGCAGGGAGGGAGGCCCCAGCTAACGCAGGCCACTCCGTGGGTCCCAGCTTTGGGAGAGGAAGGGCTCCCTCTTCCCAGGGACGCCAGATGCACCTGGCCGCTGTTTACCTAATCTGTTCCCCTTGGCCCCGAGGACCAGGCCCGTGGCCTCAAGGAGCCGCTGGCACATTCCCCGGTCAGGGCCTGCCCACACAGGGGCGAGCTCGGTCAGCCCATGGGGAGGATGGGAAGGCCGCTCTCAAGAGGGCAGGCGGAGGGGCGGGCCGGGCCGGGGAAGAAATCAAGTTCCTGGGGCCGATTCATCTGAAAGGCGCTGGAGGCAGGGCAGGGACCGGCTGAAACAAGGCAGGCTCTCCTCACTGGAGGGAAGGGTGAGGGCCGCGGCCAGGCAAGGCAGCTCCAGGGAAGAGAGGGGCAGAGGTGCCTTTGCGGGGCACTCCCGGCTTGGGCCATGTGCTCCTCTGCCCCGGCCACACAAAAGTCCCATTGACACTGCCCTTCGCCCCCATGCCCCAGGGCCAGTGCCCAACACAAGGGCTCTGGGGACCTCTCCTGCTCCTTGCTGACCGTCCAGCTGCTGCTGCCACTGCCGCCCTGGCACGCGAGGCATGTCAGGCCCAGCACTGCAAAGTCACATGCTGTGCGCGGGCGAGGCCAGGCCCCACTGGGGCAGCACCCGGGCTGCAGGATGTGGCGCTTATGGGCACTGTGGCCCTCAGTTATGCAGAAAACCTGGAAGCCTGGAAGCAGCGGGCTACCTGCCTGCCACCCTCGCCCAGCGCCACCCATCTTCCTGAAGGGCAAATCCTTGGGTAAACAGTCAGCCAGGTGAGAATGGCACAGCAAGCATGGGGCTGGGAAAAGCAAACACCGTTGGCACCTCTGTGCCGGGCCCACTGCCCAAAGTGACGGTGCTCGACTGCTCAGAGTGGCCTTGCCTGCGGCTGCCACTGGAGCCCCCAGGGTGAATGGCTTGGCCTTCCCCTCCCCTCCCCCCAGAAGCCTGAGTGTGTGTTGAGGGGGAGAATGGACAGGGCAGGAGTCCTCAGGGGGCTGGACTTCCGATGCTCGAGTGCCACCCCCCACGCACACTGAGCCTTCCTTAGGGGACAGGGTAGGTGACCCAGCAGGAGGCATGGGCCTGGAGCCTCTGCTTGGCCACATCCTGGCTGGGTGACTTTGGACAAGTCCCGGGACCTTAGGGCCAGGGATGCCCACGGGTGCGGCTCCGTGAAGGTTAAACGGGACGAGGCCTGTGTGGGAACACTTAGCAAGGCGTGTGGCACAGGAGAGCATCTCGATATGTGGATGCTCTGCCCAGCACCACATGGATGTGGGGTGGAGCCAGGGCATGTCACAGAATGAGGGGCAGTACTGTGGGAGTCTGGGCACCAGGGCACCACATCGTCCAGGGGCATGCAGCTGCTCCATGACGCCCTGGCCTCTGCCCCCAGGCCGTCTCACCTGTTGCTGCACGAGCTGGGGCTGCTCCACCGGCAGGAGCTGCTCCTGCTGGCCCCACACTCTGGGCAGCCATGAGCTGGGTCCCAGATTCCCTCCAGTTGAGAAAGGCCTGTGCCACCATCAGCCCCCATCCAGCGCTTCTGCTTCAGGCAGACCTCAGCCCCCAGGCAGTCAGAAGAGCGCAGTCTCCTCCTTGAAGACCCCACCCTGGGGCTGAACTGCACAGGCTGAAGGGGCGGCTTGGCCTTTATCTGCTCCACCGCAGTCGGGTGCTCTGCAGGCCTCTGTGCCTTTTCACATGCTGCTCCCTGCACAGAATGCCTTTCCCATCTTACTCTCTGGGAACACCTTGGCCTTCCAGGGCTTAGCCTAAACACCTCCTAGGTGAAACCTCCAGAAGCCTGCCAACCCCAAGGCAGGCCTGATCAGCGCCCCTCCATTCCTGCCGCAGGAACCTGGTTCCCCACCAGGCCAGGAACTCCCGGGGCGTCCTGTGTCCTTGGCACCGGGCACAGAGCCTGGGGACTTGCAGCTGCTCAAGAAACCAGGCCCTGGGCCCAGCTCCCGTGTTCCGCTGAGATCACGCTGCTGGCCCCGTGGGCCAAGGAGACTCAGGCAGCGTGCGGGAGGCAAAGAGGACTGAGCTTCCTGGACGAGGCAGCTGGGGGCTGGCGGTCTCCTCTCCTCTGGAAACTGTCCGCGCCCTGAGCACCAAGCTTCCCCCCAGCCGGGGTGGCTCTGGGGGCTTGTCAGCTGCCTCCCCATCTCCAAAAGCAGAAACCAAAGTTAACAGGAGGGGTGAGCAAAGGGAGGTGCAAGCGGAACCGCGGGGAGAAGGGAGTTGTGGCTGCCATCTGCTGAGAACGAGATGTTTGGAGAACACGCGCTCCTCGGCTCTGAGGTCTCCCAGCCAGCTTGCAGAGGGTGGGCCGCCCCTCTGCAGATGGGAGCCGGCAGTGCAGCCAAGCTGAGAGGTGCCAGGGCCCCCGCCTGCCCGCCCAGACCCTCCACTGCCCCCGTCTGACCTCATTCTCAAGCAGATCGGGGCAGGTGTGAGGCTGGGGGGGAAAGGATGCTAGCTCAGGACACGAGCCACACCGCCTCCTCCCGGGAGCCCCCCGCAGGCTCTGGGGAGCCAACTCCACTGTAATGATGATAATAACTCAAACGTAATGATAATAAGGGCAACAATACCAGCTATTGTTTAACAAGGGCCCAACTGCCTGCCAGAAGGCCCTGTACTGGGAAGGTCTTGCCATTATCTCACTTCACCCATCACCTGGGGAGCAGGGAGGAGGAAACGGAGAGTCCTCACTGCAGAGGCACCTGGCCACGGAGGCCCATCGGGAGAAGGTCCTTGGGCCCTGCCTCGCTCTCTGAAGCTGGGGGCTTAATAAACAACAGGAGAACATGTGGCAGGGAAGGCACCTGCTGAGCCACTGACTCACACACACTGTTTAGGAAGGAAGGTGAGAGGCAAGGATGCAGAGACTTGCCCCAGGCCACACTGAGGTCAACGGCGGGCCAGAAGCAGAACCCGGAACCCTGGCCTCAAGCCCGGCTCCCGGAGCCTCAGCCGCTCCTGGTCAGAGCTGTCCTCTGTCCTCAACAGAGCTCCCCTTGGAGGGCTTAGACGTGCCTGAGGGCCCATCCCAGGGCAGGCCAGGCCTCCCTCGTGCCCCACTTGTCCATGCGGCCCACTCAGGCTGCAGCCAGTCAGCCTCGATGCTCCTGACTGCAGCAGTGGGCCGAGCTCAGGGCCCTGCCCTCTGGGCTGTGCCCCCAGCCCTGTCGCTCAGGAGGCTGGGCCCACGGGCCACATTCCTTCCTTGGCCACCCTGCCCTGAGCCTGCTCACAGAGGGATTAGCATGGCCAACGGGGCCGGACATGCTTGCAGGGGGTTAGGCAGCCTGCTCGTCAGGGACGCAGGAGCTGCCCCGTGGCTCCTGGCCAACAGAAACTCCTGCATTTCTCACCAGGCCAGGTGGGTGAGTAGGGGGCTGAGAAGTCTGCCCGCCGAGACCGAGCCATGCCAGGGTCCCACATGTCACCCTGCAAACCTCAGCCCTGGCAGCCTGGCCCTGGGGGTGGGGGTGGGGGGCTGCTGGCCCCTGCTATTCCAGCCTGGAGAGGTCAAGGGGTGACTCTCCCTCCCATCGGCAACAGGAAAGCAGGGACCCCTGAGCAATCACCCAGGACTGTGCATCCCATCCCGCCCCAGAGCCAGCTCGCCCCACGCGGCTCTGCTGCTGCCACCCCCACAGGCCTGGTCGCAAGCCGCACTCCACATTTCTGTCTGCTCCGTCCTCCCCCAGCCCCCCACGCTGTAACTACGACACCTCCACCCCACTGCCTGCTCTCCGCCGAGGCGGCACAGGCAGCTGGGGGCCGGGAGGAACCGAAGATGCGCTCCAGGGCAGCAGGGGGCCAGGAAATGCCGGACAGACTCGTGTGAATTCTTCCAGGGGGAGAGCTACAGTCTTGTCCCTTTCTGCAAGGGTCCTTGGCGCCTGGCCGGGTCACTGTGCCGGCCTCATTTCCTGCCTCTCATAGTCGGCCACCGGGGCGCCCTGTTTGTGAAGTGCCCGCCGATCAAGGGAATCAATGGCTCCTCTATTCTCTGCCTCTCCTGGCAGAGGACAGGAAGGGAAGGCCTTTCGCCCTTGGGGGGAATCTTTTAGGGAGGCAGGGAGCAGCCCCCCTGTGTTCAGGACCCTCGATGCCTCGCTGCTCCTCCTGTGCTGGGAAGTGGGGGCGCTGTGCTGGATGGGGAGTGGGGCGTGGGGTCTCCCAGGCATGGGGGGAAGGCAGCCAGTGGATCTGACCTGGGGGACCTGCCTATAGCCGGCCACAGGACCCCTCGGCCCCCACTCCCGGTTCCTGGGACCCCCTCCACGTGAGTTGCTGTCGCTACCCAGACACCTTCACAAACGACTCCTGCCTGGGCTGAGGCACAGCCAGGCCGGGGTGAGTCAGCCAGGGAAATCCCAGCCCCGGCGCCCGCCGCTGGGTGACAGTTCCGCTGACACCTACGGAGTGGGGCGCCCAGCCCCTCCTGGCAGAGGGTGAGAGGAACGCCCGGGCTCCCCCACCCCCATTTCCTGCTCCCTGAGAGGGGAGCCCGGCGGTGGAGGCAGGAAGGAGCCGTCCCAGGCTTCGCTCTGCGGCCTCTTCAGGCCTCTGGTCCCTCACTTCTTGGCACGTCAGTGAGGGAGGAAGTGGAAGAAGGGTCACCACGGGCCCTGCCAGCCCCTGCCTGGTGCCTGTGACCCCAGCAACTCGGTATCCTGCTTCCCAGGGGCCTCAGTACACCCAGAGTTTCACAGGGTAGGGGTCGTGGACGCCCCACATTCCTGTGGGGCCCTGGCCTCTGCTTCTTGTTCGGGCCCCACCTCCATGCTGCCCTGGACCCGAGGAAGGGGAGGGTCAAGGCCCTCCCCAAGAGGAGGGGCAAAGAGGAGGACAAGGCCAGGACAGGACGGCCTCAAAAGGGAAGAACAGAGAGGACAGGCACAAAGCCTGCTCCGGCAGGACCTCCTCTCCCTCAAGAAACCTGGCAAGGTCCCCATAAACCTGCCAGACCGGTTGGTGTTAGCGGCCGCCTCACTGCTGTCGGCTCCCTAAGGTCACAGGGGAGAAGACCTGCAAGATCCTGCTGGAGGCAACTGCCAGCTGGGTCTGTCTCCCTGGACATTCTGGCCAGTGTCTCACAGTTGAACGCCACCCACCCCATCTCTCCATTCCCTTCCAGCCTAACACCTGCCCAGGGAGGGCCACCTTCTTCTAGGCATAGGCGAGGAGAGCGAGGAGAGGGTGATGTTCTGAGCATGCCCCACTCACTGCCTTGCGTGGGCTCCAAGACCAGAGCAGGGGGAGAGCAGAGCCAGGGCCTGGGAGTTCCAGCCGAGGCTTCCGACGCACTGGACGGGACCTCCAGAAGGAGCTGCCGGAGATATGAACACGAAGATGACAAGCCCCATCCTTGAGGAGCTCATAGTGCAGAACGACAAGGAAACCCACATGCAGGCCAGTGAGGATGGAGCTACGATGCTGGGGGGGAGGCCCCACAGCAGGGACAGCGGCTCAGCCCGAGGCAGACAGAGAAGGCTTCCTGGAGGGCGCTGACGGCTGAGCAGGAGTTCACCACCAGGCAGAAAGAGGGGGAAAGCCAGGCTCGCTTGCTCTTCTCTCCCCTCCTCTCGCCTATACACAAAAGCCCCCCAGAATCCCTGAGAAGGATGTACCTTGTGCATGGGCTGGATCCCAGCCAGCACAGAGGCCTGATGCCCTCACCTCTGCCCTCTCAAGGCTCTGTGCTGAGCACCACCATTAGCTCCCAACTCCAGCCTCTGGGTTGCTGGCAAAGCTGGTTCCTGCAGGCTCCCTGAGCCAGAAAAACATGCTTGTGAGTGCACAGAGGGCATGTGGGGCTGATTCCTCGGTACCACAGGCAGACAGAGGCTTGTTGTTACCTGGGCAGGTACCCAGAGCCCCTCCACAGGCGGGGGAGACAGAAGCTCAAGTTCAGGTTGCCCCAGCCCCTCAGCTTTGATCTTTCCCTCTCCACGCTTCCTCCTGAAGAGTGGGCCTCTTGCAGTTCCCAGGCACGGAAGCTGGTGGTGAGAGAGACCCAGAAACCCATCCATTTCTTTGAAAGAAGACTGAAAAGATGTGACCACACAAACCCCACGGGTTTACTTAAATGTCTTTAAAACAAATGGCCTGAATGGATTTCCCCCACCATTCCTCCCCGCGAAACCACTCAACGGAAAGGAACGGCTCCAAGGGCAGGAGGCTCAGGGGCTGCTGCGGCCTGACAGTAACGGGGACTCGGCCGGCAAAGCCGGGCAGGGGGCCCTGGGATAAAGGCAGCTCTGGTCTGGAGAAGATGAAAAGCGGACGCCTGACCACAGGCAGTGCGAAGGCGACAAAGCGTTTGCGGCAGGCAAATGTCAGATCCAGGAATGTGCAGGTGCCTGTGTGCCCTCTGCTATGGGTCGGTGGCTGACTCTCCTTTCCAGCACCACGGGTCTCCCTTCCTCCTGCTCCTCCCTTCGTCTCTGCCTGGAGGGCCCTGCCCTGAGCAGCGGCTTCTACACACACTCATTGGGCAGCTGGGACAGACAGGTGGGGTATTCTTGGACAGCACAAATTGCTTAGAAACTAGGCAAGGGGGCAGGAGTCGGGAGGCATGTGACTCCCCAGAGATTAGAGCCGGAAGGGCCCTGGGAGAATCAGAGTTCAAGCCTCCCCAACCCCCTGAACCTTAGAGATGAAGACCCTAAGCTCAGAGAGGTAAGCTGATGTGCCCCAGGTCACACAGCACTAGTTCTCGTCCTCTCCTTGGCTGTATTCCAACCCTCATTCATTCAACCATTACTTCCTGAGCACATCCCTGTGCCCAGACTCTGAACTCAGGTTCAGGCATCCAGGTGACACCCTGATGAAAACTCAACTCTCCTCCAGACGCTTGCGAGCTGGGGGGCTTCCCACCCCTTGGCTCTCCCCTCCCTGCTCTTTCCTCTTGTGCAAAGTGGAGGAAATGCTCTTGCCATCACCACTGGAGACTCAAAGCAGAGAGGAAGTAAAAACGTTAAAGAAACAGTGCGCAGGACTGGGGACCACCAGACGCAGCCGGAGGTGGGGGGGACCATGGTGAAAGTCACCCAGTGGGTAGGTCGAACAGGAGGAGGACCGTCCTGGGAGTCTGGGCTGCCACTGACACCTGTGGCTTGAGGCCCCTGGACCAGACAAGCTTATCTACACCTACTTTTTTCTTCTTATTGCAAAATACATTCTCTCTAATAGAAACAAAAAAGAGAGAAAGAAAATAGAAATCGCTCATGATCCCAATAGGAAAATTATTAACTATTAACATCTGTCTAGTCTTTCTTTTTCCTCCGTCCAAGTATAAGATCATTCTGTATCTATCGCTTTTTTTCACTGAGCTGGAGAAGGTGAACATTTCTCTTTGTTAAACCTTTTTCCCAATCTTCTCATTATGGTAGAGAAGTCCATGTACACGGCGTACGTGAGTTTATTCGACAAATTCCCTACTGGAGGCCATTAGGCTGTTCCCTCCTCTCGCTGTGACAAAGTCCCCATGGCTGAGCCCGAGGCCAAGCAACTCCGGGATGCAGGCGGGACCACGCTGGAGCCTGGGGCTCCCGACCCCCCGTCTAGTGCTCTCTGTCCCCAGCAGAGGCAAAGCCTTGTACACAGGGTGGGGGGTGGGGGGTGGGGGGCGGGTCTTGCCCTTCTCCATAGCGCTCAGGCTCGGTGAGAGAGTCCCAGTGACTCTCAAACTGGAATGCCCAGTGAGGACATGATAAATGCAGATTCCCTGGCCCCACCCAGCAATTCTGAATCGGTTGGTCTGAGGTAGGACCCAGGATACTATATTTGAGCAAGCCCCACCATGGCCAAGCCCAGGAGATTTGGAGGCTGGGCTTACCCATCCTGCACTTGGAGAAGCCCTGCTCTAGAGGACGCGCCCCACCAGGGCTTCTCCTACTGGAGGGAGCAGAAGCACCCAGAGCAGGATGAACCGCAGATTCCAGGGCTCCACTCCCAGAGATGCTGATGGGGCCAGAGGGGGGGGCACTGAAATTCTGCATTTCTAACCTGATCCCAGGTGAGGCTGTTCTGGCTCATGATCCACACTCAGGAGCACTGAGCTAAAGCCACATGGGCCCTGTGTGCAGATGCCAGGTGGGTGCAGGTGACAGGCACTTTGCCTAGATGGGTAATCAGAGCCAGCACTAGTAGGCACTGCCCGTGGGGCAGACACTGTGCCCTGGCCACCCAAGCTGTGGTCTGTGGGCCACCTGCTCACAGGAGCTGATGTGAGGCCCCATCCAGCCTCCATGGGAATCTGCACTGGAAGCTCCCCAGGGATCTGTGTGGCCATGAAAGAAGCCCTATACTGAGCCCTGATGAGCATCATCCCACGTCATCCTCCTAAGACGCCTCAGAGATAGGTCGGTGATACCCTGAGTTTACAGGTGGAAACTGCAGCTGAGAGGTTCAATGACTTGGCCAAGGCCTCACAAGTGCCACCAGCAGCAGCTGTGACACGGAGCCAGCCAGTCCAGCTCCAGAGCCTGAACTCCTAACCCCGCATCCCAAAGCCCCCATGGCTTCCGGTTCAATCCCCACCACCGCTCGGCTGGGAGGCTCGAACTCTGCACCTTACAGACGGGACCTCGGAGACCGGGGGACGTCAGGCCGACTGCTCTGACACTCTCCCTGGGAAACGGGGGACCTGGCGCCTACCCTGTCTGCCGTGTCCACGCCCATGTCCGTTCCCTCCCAGCCCCCTCCGTCTGTGGCACGGAGCCAGAGTGGGGGTCCTGCCTCCAAAGCCAGCAGGCTCTGCAGACGCGGTCGGGGGCAGGAAGTGGGAAGTGGGGCGGAGGAACCAGGAGCTCGGTTTGGTCCGAGGACATTCTTTTTTTCACAGCCAGACTCAGATCTGTGTGCCTCTTGAAAGGAAGCACAGAATAGCTGTGCTCAGCCCAATGGGGCCGGCCCCTTTCAACCTTCCAGTGGCTGCCATTTCCAATTACAACTTCAGAGGGCTCCTATAATTTATACGTCCCAGGCTGTATCGCTCCAGCGGCTTTATGATGGGAGTTCATTACACCATTAAGGTTAAACTTTTATAAAGTACTGAGCAGGTGGTGGGCTGGGCGCCCGGCTTAGTTCCCACTGCCGGAAGCCCGCTGAATGGGGTTCACCTGGGGAAGGGAGGGGGCCAGGCTCTCTAAAGGGGCCAAGAAATGGAGAAGGCGGCTCCGGAGAACAGGGGCCCTCCATGAGCCTGTTGATTAAACTGCATGGCAGAGCAGGCAGGCAGCAAGGAGAACAATCTCCAAGTGTTCAACATTACTGGCAGGGGGCACGTGGGGCGAGAGGAACAATCCTGTGTGCGCCTGGATGCCGCCTGCCGAGGCGGGTGAGGTGTGGGGTCGGAGGAGGTGGCCACGAGCCATGACGGCCTCCACACGGGGAAGGGCAAGGGCTTCCTGGGAGCGGGGCAGGCTGGTCCACTCAGCAACAGGGTGGCCAAAGGCGGCCCTCCTTTGTAGCAACCGGTTCTTCCCGTGGCTCACAGGGTCCTCAGACCCGATGCCAGTTGGTGGGGGGCAAGAAGGAGCAGGGGCCAGACGGCGGTCTGAGTCCCATTCTGCCAGCTGCAAATATATGGCCTCTAGCAGGTTCCTTCAATTCTCCAAGGAAGCTGAGGCCCCTGACCTGTGCCTCTGCTGGAAAATCCATGGGCCTCCCTCCTAGGGCGGGTGGGCACCGCCCTGAGCACAGAGCCAGGCGAGCGCCAAGCAAAGGAGCCCAGCCACTAGGTTTTGACGAATTATGCCGCATCCAGCATGAGAGCAGGGCGGGCAGAGGGGACTGACTCCCAGGAGGTGTTTGCTGTTGTTACATTTGTGCTGTTGTTACATTTGTACTGTCTGTCTGTTATGTGTCAGTCTCTAAGTGAGGAGCTCCCTAAGGACCAAGTGGTAACTTTTCTCTGATTCCCAGCTCCAGGCACAAGGCTTAGCTATAGTAGGTACTTGTTAAATGTCCCTGAATGAACGGGTGGATGGGAGATGACAAGTGGCAAAGCTGTTCTCTGCTCCACAGTCTGGCCCCGTCCCAGGGAAGGTGTCCGAGGATGAGCAAGTTCTTTCCAAAGGTATGAAAGTGAAACAACCTCTTGGGAAAACTTCCTTGACTTCCCAGGAGGAAAGAGACTCCAGGTGCGGCAGGTTTTCTGGCTCTGGGACGCTGGCGTTGACTCTGGCCCTCCCTGTCTGCATGTCCTTGGAACCGAGGAGGATTCGCCAGGACTGGAACCTCCAGCCTCAGTTGGGGCTCTGTGGCTCCACAGGCAGGGTTCACCATGGCCCCCAGTCCAGCTCCCCTTAGAAGCACTGGCCTCCTTTTCCAGTTACCGGAGACGCTGCCCCAACCAACAGGCTCCCAAGGGCTGGAGAGGACGAAACACGGCTCTGGATTTGTCAAGGTTGCCAGTGTTCTTGGCTGTGAGGCCAAGTGTTGACCCCTACTCTCAGGATGCACAGTCTGATGCATAGGCCACCTTCCCATAGCCAAGGGGAGCTGGAGGGGCCGAGGGGCCGCCGCCTGGCACGGGAGGGTCAGACAGTCTCTGAGGAAAGACAATGGCTTCCCCCGACGGCCTCAGGAGAGGAAAAGGTGGACAAAGAAAAGGCAGCTGGATGGAAGAGGCACCAAAGGGAAGGAAACCAACACAGGAGAGGAACCAAAAGGAACGGGGGGCTGGGGCCAGCCTGGGTGGGGTGTAGGGCGGGAAAAGGGTAAGATGCCAGAGGGATGGTGGGACACTGCCAGCTCTAAGAAGTGGCCCGGAAGCCGGAGGGGAGTGGAGGAAGCCCAAGGGTCCAGCCTGCGTTGCAGGAGTGGCGCTGGGTTGCCTGGCTGCAGAGGAGCCGCTGCCTCAGAAAAGGAAGCGTCCTCTCATCTTAGCACCCGCCTGGCAGACAGAGAACAGTCGAGAGAAATCCCGATAATTAACAATAGTAGGTAACGTTTATAGAGAACCTCCGATGTTCTTGGGCATGGCAGAACTTCCAAGGTGGTGTCTCATTTGATGCCGACAGCAACCCAGGGAGCCATATCCCATTAGATCCCCCATCTTAGAGATGAGGAAACTGAGGCTCAGAGAGGTTAAGTGACTTGCCCAAGCAGCAGTGGACTCAGATGAAGCTCCGTCTTTAGGCTAAAGTCCGTGCTTGCAGGCCTATGCTGTGCTTAATTTGAAGAGAGAGAATGAATCAGAAGGGAGTGATCAAAGGAACAAATGGGGGCAGCGTCCTGGAGACCAGGCAGTCCTGAGTAGAGGAGGTGGGGAGGTGCTCACTGGGAGCAAGCGCATTGGGGATGAGGGCCCCTGCAGCCGAGACCGGCCAGGACAGTCCCCTCGGCCGCGGGGCACTGGGCTGCCCCGAGATTCTGGAGGCTGCCACAAAACCGCAGCGGGGCAGCCATCCCACGGCAGTCCAGGAGCCTGGATGAAGGGGGAGCTGGCTAAAGGGCAGGCCCCCGGAGCCTGACGTAATCCCCGCCTGCAGAAGGCGGAAACTTGGGAAGTGAAACAAACCGTCACTGAACAGCAGCCCGGCCACGGCTTTCCAACGGCAATGCCAAGTGTGCCTCGCCCCTACCCACAGCCCGGGGCCTCTGACCTCCTCTTCGGGGCCCGGGGGGAGCCCCAGCAGCACGCGTCGAGCTGCCCAGGCCCAGCCGGGTGCTGAAACGTGCTCAGAGTGAAGCTGATGAGAAGGCAGAGGATTCCGAGCCAACGCCCTGGGAACCCTGCCACGGCGAGGCTGACAGTCTCACCGCTTTCCGGAACAGACGCAGAGTTCACCTCTTCACCAGGCTTTCCGCATATTTTGAGGGGAGGTCCCAGTGGCTGCTTGGCGAGCTATGCTCCTTCCTCACCAAACGCAGCCTGAATCGACCTAGTTAGGCTGCCCAGGAGCGTGGGAGATGAGGTTGGGGGGAGCCCAGAACCCCAGGCGGGCCCCTGGCACATGCACACAACCCAAGGCCCCAGAGCCGGAGGGACAGCCTCCAAGGACCCAGGCACGGGTCAGCCAACCAGGACACCAGACAGGGGCCTGGCAGCCCGTTTAGGGACCTCTTGCCCAGCTCTTGGCCAAAGAGGGTCCTCGAGCAGGTCCTCACCAGCTGGCAAGCCATGGAATTCACTAGCCCACTCGGTAGCTCAGGGAGTGGGTGCAGATGCCCTGGCCTGGGTTTACATGCCTGGCCTCAAGCACTCCTGGCCTTCAAGCCGCCTCTTGAATCTCACGCACAAGCAAATCCAACCCCTGATTAGCACAGCGTCTTTCCCATCAGCATTGCCTTTGAGCACAGGGCCAGCCAGTGAAGGAGAGAGAATAAATATCATTGCTGCTATTACACCAACGGGGCAACTGAGGCTGAGACAGGCTGCGTGACTCATCTGAAGTTGCCCAGCAGAGCCAGGGGCAAAATCTGGGCTCGGCACCCTCCACATGCCTCGCTGTCTCCCTAAAATCACCCACCCCGAGTGAGTGGGTGCTCCTGGTCCCCAGGGCAAAGGGGGGAGGGCCGATGCATGTGAACACTCAGGCAAGACGGGCGAAAGGGGATGAGCCTGCAGGATGAATACACAGATATCTGATACGCACACAGGCCCCAGGAGATGGAGAGAGATGGGAATTAGAGCGAGAATCGGACGAGGAGCCTGCACCTCAAGGCTGCTGGGGTCCAGATCCTGGCCCTGCCGTCTATGTGCTGAGGGCCTCGAGCATGTTTCTAAACCTCATCTACAAAATGGGCAATACGTCCTGCCTCTCCGCGTGGTTATGAGGATTAAGCGAGCTAACGCATGAATTAGCTCGCATGGCATCTGTGCTCACTAAGTGCGATTTTGCCATTATTGCTAGTCTTCGATGAGGATATGGATTAGCGAGGGGAACAAGCCAGGGACATTTAGGAACACACACGCTCTCAGGGGGCACCAAGGCCGCGCCCCCTCATGCTAGACAGGACAGCCCTGGAGTTCAGTGGAGATTAAGAAAGGCGTGGTGGGAGAGATGGGCTGTGCAGGGCCTGAAGGAGAGGTAAAGCTTACAGAGGAGAGGGAAGAGTCAAACCCTGGCTCCCACCTACTTGCTGTGCGTCCTTGGGCAGGTAACTCGACCTCTCTAAGCCTCCTGTAAGACAGGGGTTGGAGGGATGGGGGAGTAGAGGCAGGACGTGCTACAAGGAGTACATGAGATCCTCCACAACAGCGGCCCCTCCTCTGCAGGGGTACATTCCAAGACCCCCAGCGGCTGCCTGAAACCACAGACAGTACTGAACCCTATACAGACTCTGCTTTTTCCTACACGTACACACCTATGATAAAGTCTAATTCACAAACTAGGCACGGTAAGAGATGGACAACAATAACTTCTCTTCTGCATATCCCACAGCCACCATCACTGCTCGTGCACTTTGGGACCATTATTAAATAAAATAAAGGTGACTTGAACACACGTACTGCGATACCACGACAGTCGATCCGATAACCACGATGGCCACTAAGTGACTGACACGCGGGAAGCATGCATGGCGAGTGCGCCAGACAAAGGGATGATTCATGTCCCGGGCAAGGAGCTGGACGGCAAGAGATTTCACCACGCTACTCAGGACGGCGCGCGATTTAAAACTTATGAATAGTTTCTTTCTGGAACTTTCCATTTAAAATATTTGGACTGCAGTTGACCCTCCTGTATTCTGCGCCGGGCATCCTTACTCGGCATTCACAAAATGGAAACTATTGTTACTATTACTGTTATTTTGTGGCTGAGCAAAGTCTACCGGAGACAGACACCCTGGGGCCTTCCCCGACCTCCAAACCTGAAAGCCAAGGGCAGGGCTCTGTCCCCAGGGTCGGGGCTGGAGGTGGGGGACAGAGGTGCAGCCCCACAGAGCTCCCCCAGGCCCCCCCCACCCCCAGCCTGCCCAGCGGGAGGTGCAGGGTAGCCTGTACATAATGAAGGGGCATCAATAATAAATTAACCTCAAGGAAGTCCAGGAACATCAATCATAAATTAATTAAATGGCTCCAGGAGAGCAACGACAGGCCTCTTTGGGATGAATTAGAGCGCGTCCTGCCTCACCTTACACAGCCTCGCCCACCCTCCCCGAGCCCGGCACAGGCTCTGCAGCCGGGAGCATCTCCAGGTGCAGGAACTGGTTCTTAGGAGCAGCTCCCGAAACACAGGTGAAGACAGGCCCTGTTTGCCTCCCCCAGCTCAGAGAACTCTCACACGCTGAAAGGGTTTTGATGAAACTTCCCAGAATAGTAACCTCCTGGGCTGAACTCAGGCAGGCAAAATTTCAAGGGGTAATTTGGTGAGAAAATGATCAAACGCCAGGAAGCGCGGGCTAGGCACGCTGGACGCCCCTCAGCGGGCCCTGGCGGATGAGAACGGCCTTGTGGGGATCCTGGAAGGCCTCCCACTCCTGACCGGGAACCTACCAGCGTCCAAGCAGCTGAAAGTCAAGGGTGGGGAACACACCCCAGGCTGGGACTCGGAGGCCCTGCTTGGATTCCGGGCCCACCTCTTACGGACCAAACTGACAAATCTCAGGGCTTCCGCCTCCCCTCCATCAACAATCAGGCTGGTCTCCCCCTCCTCTCCTCAGGGCGGCCACTGCCCTGGTTCAGACCCTCCACACCTGGATACTGCCCTGGCCCCCAGCTGGCCTCCCCACTCCTGTCCCCAAGAACCCCCGGGGCCTGCCGCCAGACGCCTCTTCCCGGGAGGGCACCAGCCCCCACACCTTCACTCAGAACACTTCAGCGACGGTTTCCCACAGACCCAACTTCCAGCCCTACAGTCGTGGCTCTCGGGGACCCAGCTCCAACTCACTTTTCAACAACATTTTTCATTACCTGGCCTACACTCAAGCCAGACCACAAACCTACACTCAGCAACCCGCTTCCCCAGCCACAGCCCCCGTTGCTGCCGTTTCCTCATGAGCTGGGTGGCCCAGGTCAAAGGTCATCGCCACCCACCTCTCCCGTGACCTCCCTGGTTTGAGTCACTCTCTCCTTTGACTCTGGGGGCATCCACCTCCTGAACCTCCAGCCTCGACCTGTGTCTCCATCTCCCAGCTTCTCAATAGACTGTGAACACTTCGAGGGCAGACTCTCCACCTCACAGGCTCTGGTATGGCCAATCCATCTTCACCGGCCTCACGAACCCCACCCCTCAGTGGGTGTGCGAGAAATAACTATCCACTGACTCCGTGTGGAAACGTTCCCCAGGGGCTGAGACGTTATCTTGTGTATGATTCTGTTGACAGATTGGCAAGATTCCATCCATGCCAAGGGGAGGGTGGAGCTGACTTCTCCTTGTCAAGAAGGGGGACAGGACCTATGACATCTTGCCTGGTGCTAATGTATGCAGATCATGATGGAACCGCTTTTCTGTGGAAAAGGTTTCGATTGCCAGAGCAACAACATTCGCTGAGGGTGCTCGCTCTGTGTGCCAGGCACTGTAGGTCGTGGAATTCTTACAACCACCCTGGTTGGGGGGGGGGGTCTCAGTGTCCCCATCTTATGGATGAGGAAACTGAGGTGTAGAAAGGTACCAGGATTCAAATCTGGGTCTGCATGACTCCAGTGTTGTAAGGCCCGTGGGCTATAATGCTCTCTTCTGTCACCGGGTGGACTGTGCCCAGCTGACTGCCCGGTGGGCTTGGGGAGAGCATGGAAGCAGGCATGCGGGCCTTCGAGAGGCACAGCTCCACCCTGGGCTTCCTTCTAAGGAATACTGAGCAAACAGAGGCTCCTCTCGTAAGAAGCTCAACAGGAGATGTGAAACCCCACTCCCACCCTCCCGGGGCTAAAAGGCCACCGCCCCCCTGCTCCCCCTGTTCTCTCCTGCTTTGAGGATCCCAGCAACGCCCAGCTCCACACACCCACTGACACCAGGCCAGCCAGACACAGAAGCCCACAAGTTCCCACACCGCCAGGCGCTCCACACCCCCTCAGCCCTCACTTCCCACAGAAACGATACGGGCACACGCGGCTTCACACACGTGCCATCCCTGGGCAGCCCTGCGGCAGTAACAGCCCCACCCCTGCGCATCCCAACCCAGAGCCTGGGGAGGACTTGGGCATCCCCACCAAACACCTTCACCCGTGGCCACAACGCTCCCCTCCATGTCACCTCCGTGGACTCCTTCCTCGGTGGCCAAGAAGTCCCCATGGGTAAGGTTCCTGGGTCTCCCTCGCCTGCACAGACACAGGCCCCCGTCCACCCCAGAGAAATCTGGGCCAGCCAGAGCCAGTCTCAGAGAGGAGAAAAGAAAAGGGAGAGAAACAGTTTTCAGGCCTGCCTGCCGGGAAGGTAACCACATCCCGCGATGTCCTGGGCTCCGCGGTTCTGAGAGATTTATCTCTCTCTGACCACACGCTCAGTGAAACTTCCCCCAGCGCTACTTACCCGGTCCACTAGAGCGTGATGCGAGGCTATTCCAGGGAGACACTGAACTCAGGTGGAGCGCTGGGCCCACAGGTGATTAAATCGAGGCCCCCTCTGGTCCCGGGGAGAGGGGCTGGGGTAGGAGTGGCTTCCACCGACAGGCTGTGCCTTCAACCGTGGCCGGCTGGCCTAGTGCTCTCAGCTCTGGTCCAGAATCCTCGGTCCAGAGATGCTCGACTCCCTGGCACCCTGAAGCAGAGCAGCCGGGCATCATGATTTATGAGGCTGCTGAGGGAGGAAAGGTTGCCAGGCTCTGACTTAAGCAACTTTCGGAGAAACGTGGACAGAGAAATGGGAAGAGGACAGAGGAGCGGGGTTGAAAACATCTCAACTCCAGGGAGCTGCTTGCCCTTGATGTCCACTCCTACGTTCCTCCCTCTGCCCCAGCTGGAATCTGCTCAAAATCAGCGTCTGTGCACGACGCCGATGAGGGGTGGTGATCTGGCTGGGCTCCCAAGCCCTGAGGACTCGGAAAAAGCCTGAGCTCTGCTTTTGGGGAACAGAGGCCACCTCCCCCTCTCGGCCTGTCCGATGTGCCCCACCTTCCCCCCAGCTCTGCTGGGCAGAATCCCAACCACCCAAGCAGATGGCAAGGGGTGGCTGCAAAGGGCTCCTGGAACCCAAAACCATAAGGCTGAGCCTCAAATCAGAACAAACAGGAGGAGGTGTGCAGGGTGAGCTGAGGAGACGGGGCATGCTGAATATTCACAACAGGGAGGCCTGAGGCTTCCTCCTAACGCACTTGCACTTCAAAGAGCTCTGCAGGCAGGAGCTGAAGTGCCGGCGACTCCCGGAGAGGCAGAGAAAGGGACTGCGGGACAGGCCTCAGGCGCGCCTCAGGTGCCCCTCGGACGACCTGGGGACCAATGGCCAAGGAAGCACTGGCAATGCCAGGCAGTGTCCAGGCGACAGCCACTGGGCAGAGCGAGTCCCTTGGCACGGAAAAGTCAGCTCGCCAGCCTGGCAGGGTCGGGTCCTCCTTCTACCCACATAGCTGGACAGTGCAGCCTGGACACAGGCAAAAACTTTCTGTCTTGGGGAGCAAGCTTGTGAAATGGGTTGCTGGCTGAAGCAGACTGTCACATGGAATGATCGAGAAACGGGCCTTCCAGTGTGAAGCCTCCTAGCCATGGGGGTCTGTAATTCAGACTCTGCAGCCCATTGTCAGGAATTCGGCCCCTGGTGGCAGAAAGAAATGCAATATGCAGCTACCCTCATCTTCCTCACCTGGGAAGGCCCTTCAGATGGAAGTGGGCTCCCGCTGGGGAGAGATGTCCTGGGGAATTCGTGCCACACCTGTCTGCCCTGGGAGGACCCCTCTGAGGGTGCCCATCACCCTTTCTCCTTGCCCCATGTGTCCGAGGGCATCCCCCACCACCCCTAGCCTCCTGCCATCCAGCCTCAACCTGCCTCGCAGGACCACCCAGCCCCGCGTCCACCCTGGGGGGCCTGACCCACTTCTCTGTCCTCAGGGCACAGCCTCAAAAACGCTGATGCGGCAGTTCCCCGCCCCCATCCTCAGAACCCGGAGCCAGAGGAAATTCTCAAGAGAAAATACACACTTCCAAGTCTCCCTCCCACACAGGTACCCCAGATCTGTCAGCCACAGACACCTCCCAGACCCACCAGGACCACCAGGCAGGTCTGCAGCCCGAGCGAAGGGCATCCTCTTGCTTGGGCCACTCCTACAGGACTCCACAGCCGCTGCCGCCATGCTGGGGACCGTCCTCAGGAGACCTGGGGCCTGGTTCCAGCTCAGCAGCTGACTCACAGTGTCCACAGATCCCACCCCCCCCCCCCCAGGAGCCTTTACGCTCAGGGCCTCTAATTCTCGGTGACAGGCCCTCGACCTTCCGGAAGCCTTCCTCCCCTGTCACATTCCATGCCTCCATTTCCTATCACCTCCCTCTGTGGTCTCTTCACCTGACAAGAATCCCCGACCTTTGCACAGCCTTTCACTGTTGACAAAGGGTTTCCACCAAAGGGTGCCCCGTCCCCCTCCATCCTCTACAACCACCTGGTGATGTGGCTCTGACAGGTAAAGTCACCTGCTCAAGGTCACACAGCCGAGACCGGAATTCAAGTTTTCTGGCTCCAAATGCACCGGACGACACTCCGGCTTTAAGGAAGCTCAGCAGCACCTCTAAGCACCCACCTTGGCAAATGA
Organism: Equus asinus; assembly: GCF_041296235.1. Classification (NCBI taxonomy): domain Eukaryota; kingdom Metazoa; phylum Chordata; class Mammalia; order Perissodactyla; family Equidae; genus Equus; species Equus asinus. The sequence continues at coordinate 39,527,361 of NC_091806.1, read as the reverse complement.
GCTGTCACGTGCCACCCTGGTCTCCCGTACCCTCAACACTGTCTTTCCGGACTCAACCCAAGCTCACCCCATTTATTCTTCCACCCTCGAATCCACTTACCCAGGAGATCCACAAACACCTAAAGATTTCCCCCATATCCCAAGACTTCTCCGGAGGGGTCTGTAAATTGCCCCTCTGTGGAGTGGAACACCAGGTGATGCTGAGTGAGACCCTCACCCAAAGCTTCTCAAAGGACTGGTGAGGGCAGACACAATCCAGCACACTCCCCATGGCTGCAGACTTATCTTTTCAGCATCCCCCAAATGGTCCTCTGGACCCAAAGGCTTCCAAGCATCCAAGAAGAGAGGCAACTCCCAGGCACTCCAGAGGGAACCAACAATCCAAAGAACAGGCAGGGCCTGGCGACTACAGAAAGCTGGTGCACCACGCCGCTCCTGGCCTGCTGACACCGGTCAATCTCAGCCCAGCACATTCTCGTGACACATGTTCAGGGATGGTGATCACCCCTGAGAACCATCCGTCCCCCCCTCCTTGCCCAAAGCTGGGTGAATTCACGAGCCCAGGACAAAGCTGGTACCTGGACAGCTTTCTCTATCTGGGCCACCATCAGGGTCCTCTTGAAGAAGCAACTTCTGGCGTCTCTTTTTAACACATGAAGGATGCCAACCTTCTCCCAGCCTTCTGCCCTCCTTGGTCCAGTGTACCCCATAAGCACTAAAGGTGGGCCCCACAACAGAGGCAATGCCCCTCCTCATCACCAGAATGGGAGGATGGGGCTCTACTCTTCCCCTCCACCAGGTCTCAAGGCCATGGATTCTCCCCTCACAGGGCCAGGCTGTGCCAAGTCCATTTCTCACGGCCACGCTAAGAACTCCTGCCATGCTGAGGACACCAATTCTTCAAGTCCCCCGTGCCATCACTCCAGACCGTGCCAAGGCCAGACCCCTCCAATACCCCAGCAACGGCAGCACTTTCTCACACCCATGCCAGGGACACCATGTGTCCACCGCCACCCCGAACGGGTCTAGCGCTGAGCCCATCACCTACTTGCATAGACGGCTGCACCAGCCTCATACCTGGGTGGCCACCACCACGCCAAGGTGGGGGTGAGTCTTCTGCCACCCGTGCCAGGAAAACCACATTGCCTGTGCCAGACCCACGCTACCCACGTCCGTGCCACGGGTGTCACCATCCCCACCGCGGCGCCTGGGGCTGCACGGATCCCACACCTGCCACGGGCGCGCGTGGCAGCCGCACCTCCGCCCGCGGACACGTCGGGCCGGCCACCGCGCTCCCCGGCCCCTGCCCAGCCCCTGCCCAGCCCCCCGCGCCCGCGCCCGGAGCCCGGCCCGCCGCGCCCGCCGCCCCCCTTACCTCCCGCCCGCCGCAGGGCTCGGCCCGCCGCCGCCGCCGCCGCGACCGCCACCTCCATCCTGGGCTCCCCAAGGCCCCGATTCACTAACGCCGCTTCCGCAGGGCGCCGGCGCCGGCGTGAAGGCCGCCTCCGCCCCCCGGGGGACGCTGCGTCCTTTACGTAAACCTCACACCGCCGCCAGCGGTGACCATGGCGACGGCCGTGGGGCGGCAGCGCCCCCTGGTGCCAGGGAGGGGAGCGGCGCCGAGGCCGGAGGAGCGGAGCCTCCCGAGGGCGCGGGCCCCGCGTGGGGGCGGTGGGGGCGGTGGGCGCCGGGCTACTGCCGCCGCGGGGGCTCCGGGGGCGGCCGGGAGCGGGGCAGGACCCGCAGCGCTGCGTGCGGGGAAGGGAGCGCCTGGGTCCCCCTCCTTCAGGCCCCGCGTGACCGGGTTTAGCGTGGGAGAGGCAAAAAAGCAAGGAGGATCACTGGAGAACTGGTTCATTTGGGGGGAGGAAAGAGAGGGACGGGTTGTACCTCCTCGGGGTGACCCAGCGCGCCTTGAGGGGTCAGAGTGTTTCATCATCTGTGTCCTCCCCCATCCCCCACGCCCGCAGTGCCCAGCAGCGTGCCTGGCATCCAAAGGGCACTTGGTCCGTTTTGAATTCCTGGGGAAATGAAGAAAAGCGCCCCTCCTGTTCCGCTTCACACACGCCCGTTCATTCAAGCTGTAAATCATGTAACACACCTTTGCTGGGGGGGGGGGGGGGCGGGGGGCACAAAGAGCAGAGGAACCCAGACTCCACCCTCAAGGAGCTCAGTCTCCGGGGAACTAGACCTTCACGATGCAGGGTGCTTGTGGTGTAGTAGGAGCTCAGCAGAGAGGGCTGACAGCGCCGTTAGAAGGTGCACTTAAGCCAGCCTTGGGAGAGGGGGTTGGGTCTGGAGGACTGGATGATCCCCTGGCTCTCAAAGGTCAGAGGCAAAAAGGGACGGTGTGTTTTTCGGAGGAGGAAAGTGCCTCTAAAATGTTTCCTGGGCCCTGTGGTCATCCCAGGGAAACAGGGCAGGCAGCAGCAGCTTGGTGCAACTAGGAGCCATGGTGCAGCCTAAGGAGCTGTGTGTAAGGGGGACTGAGGCGGGGTCTCGGCCCGAAAATTACCTGGACATTTGGGTTTCAAGTGAGCCTCTGAGTCCAGAGCAGCCTTCCCCTCTGTTGAAGCAGGTGGCAGCTACCTCTGGAAGGAGTTCTGGATTATTTGCAGTTATTTTGAAGGCAAACTCCAGCTAGGGAAGAGAAAAGAAAATGGAGAGGGGACCAACGGTAGGATGACTCAAGGGGATTCAAGAAGATGAACCCTCCCAGCCTCTGGAAGGGCAGGGATCAAGGAGGCTGTAAGGACTGACTGTAGCGGTAGCAGTTTAGGGACTTTCTTTCTAGATCACTGCAATTAATTAGAACCAAAACTTCTAAACTTAATGTCTCTTGGTTCAAAGTTCTAGATTCCCAGAAGAAAGAATCTTATTGGTCCAGCTTGGGCCATGGTCAACCACAGTAGCTACATTCCACCCTGTCACTGCCATGTGCATGCAAATTCACACACACACAAACACACACATCCTCCTTCCATTCATCCAAAGTTGTGCTCACCAGACAAGTTCCAATATTCCGTGGTCGCCCACCTTCAGACCTGATGTCATGCTCCAGATCCAAGTTGAGCATCTTCAAGGTGATGTCCACACTTCTCCTCAAGTTCTATGGTGATGGCATCTGGGGACTTAAACAACTGAATTAAAGGGTATATTTAACCCCCTAACAACGTGTCCTTTGTACTTTTTTTATTTTTTAGGAAGATTAGCCCTGAGCTAACATCTGCTGCCAATCCTCCTCTTTTTTTGCTGAGGAAGATTGGCCCTCAGCTAGCATCCGTGCCCATCTTCCTCTACTTTATATGTGGGACACCTGCCACAGCATGGCTTGATAAGCGGTGCATAGGTCCACACCCGGGATCCAAACCAGCGAACCCCAGGGCGCCAAAGCAGATCATGTGAACTTAACTGCTGTACCACGGGCCGGCCCCATGTCCTTTGTACTTTTGCTACTCAAAGGGCAGCATTGGCTGCACCATCCGGGAGCTTATTAGAAATGCAGAATCCCAGACCCAACAATCTCGGCAGGTTAACAAGATCCCCGAGATCTGAAAGCACATTAAAGTTTGAGAAGCACTGCTATTATAAATACTGAAAGAAAGGAAGAGGAAAGATATGGAAAACGTTTTTATTTATTTTTCACTTATTTTTTTTTTGAGGAAGATTAGCCTTGAGCTAACTGCTGCCAATCCTCCTCTTTTTGCTGAGGAAGACTGGCCCTGAGCTAACATCCATGCCCATCTTCCTCTACTTTATATGCGGGATGCCTACCACAGCATGGCGTGCCAGCGGTGCCATGTCTGCACCCAGGATCTGAACCAGTGAACCCCGGGCTGCCAAAGTGGAATGTGCACACTTAACCGCTGCACCACTGAGCCGGCCCCTGAAAAATGTTTTTTAATTGTCATCACTCCTATTGAAAAAGAAAAGAGGGGAGGGGTCATTTCATCTTCAGCAACTCTAGTAACCAACAAGAAAACACAGGTGGAGGCTGCAGTCTTTATTTTTGCAACTGACTGCAAACTCCTAAAACGTGTTTATGATTTCCTGCCTCCGATTCCTTATTCCGCGTTCCACTTGCCTCCTGCCTGCATCTCATTTCGTCAGGATTTTTTGCCTGGTGGCCTGACCTGAGTCTTTATCCTTGAGGGCCTGATCCTGGCTGTAAAGCTTCACAGCAGGCTTGCATCTAAACTTACTACTGGGCACGATGATGTAGGAGGTCCTCCATGGGGACCCTGTGTGTGTGTGTGTGTGTGTGTGTGTGTGATGAAGATCCCCAAATGGCCAGGTGGCAGTCTCGGTTTCTAATTCAGTGCAACCATTATTGTGTCTCCTGTTGGAAACATCCCTCCTTTCAGTTCCAAAACCACCAGACCCTGAAATCCCGGAGTTGCCTGAACCGGAAGCAGACAGCAGACATTTTGATGATGGTGAGGGTCACCATTCGCCCCTCGTTCCAAGATCCTTTGGAAGAAAGGTACCATAACAGGGGTCTGGTTCAGAGCACATGTTCCCTGGGGGCCTGACCTGGTCCAGCTGCCAGGCTGCATCCTCTCCCCTCTATGCTCTGCTTGCCCTGCCCTCTGAGTGCCTTCAGGCCCGATTCCGACAGAGTTTGGCCAGGTGTCTTTGCAGACAGCCACCAGCGTTGTGGGTAGACTGGAGCTGGGGAGGAGGACAGGAGTGAGGGCACCAGAATGGGCGACAAGCCATAGACTGGTCCTGCTCCAGCTGCCCGGCTGTGCTCCCTCAGTTCGGTGCCAAATTCCCACTCTGGCCTCAGTTTCCCTCTGGGTCCCAGTGGGGATAATAACATAGCTCCTCCTCCCAGGGGGGCTGTGTGGATTAACTAATTAATGAGCGTGACATCGTCTGCTTCCACAAAGGGGCTGATTAAATGCTGAGTGTTGTTATTAGAGCGATGGAGGGTGTGTGACAGGCAGAGTCGACTGGAGACAGATCTGCTCCCCTCGCCTCCTCCCCACCCCCTTCCTCCGTCTGCCCCACACTCTGCAAGCTGAACATCTTGCAAGACGAAACCAAGATGATTTTTGGCACCCCCAAAGACAGTGTATAACTTTTGCGCATTTCCCCTGTACTGGAACGTGAGTCACAGCCGAGCTTCGGAGCGTAATCTGTCTCCGACAGCTGGCACAGCTGTGCCCTGGCCCAGACTCTCGGCTTCCAGCAGCTGCAGAACGAGATGGCTTGGCCAGTGATTGCTTCAGGATAGAGGTGCCTGCAGAAAGACAACTGCAGAATTCCTGGGCTGGGCACCAACCCCCTCATGACATTGCCCGGTGGTCCCAGGGACTGAGTGACCACCTTGCCTCACAGCCTGAGGGAGGGAGAGCCAGCATGGCCCTCTGGCTTAAGGTTGGGGGAATTCAAAGCATGCAGGATTTTAAAGTATAAAGTATCTGCTCATGGCCCTGGGAGATCTGATGACTATATTTTAGCTTGGATGCAGGATATAGGATGACAAATGAAATCACAGCTCTGGGTCATGGTGCCTTTAGCCAAGCTTGTTCCCAGATGCAAAAGCCCAGAGACCCCTGAGTGGAATAGTGAATGTGACTTTCCCAGTAGCCGATGTGGGATCGTTGTCCACTGCCAGGTGCTAGGTCCCCCATCCCTGAGTGTTGTAGGGTGCCAGCTCCCACCCTGAGTCCTGGTACCCGTGACGGGGTGGGTGGGAAGGAATGGCTCAGTCCTGCCACCAGGTAAATAAGTCTGCATCTGACAACCAAGGGGAATGTTGTTTACCCAAATAGCACAAACTCAGCCTGCCTGGGGAGGCGGGAGCAAAGCTCTGGAGGCTGAGCTGTCAGACTCCCACAGGGAGAGAAATCAGCCAGTTGCGAGGTCTAGGAAATGCATGTGAATTGGGGTTTGGGGTGCCTGGAGTCAGCTCTGGATCATTCGGGGCATCTCCTAGTGGGATTTCAGCCCTTCTTCCCTCTGAAAACTGTTGCTCTCCCTGCCTTCTTGTCCCTCCTGCTACAAGATACAGGAATGGGTCACAGAGCAAATAGCCTGGAAGTGGGAGCTGGACCACCCAGAGATCAGCCACCACTGGGACGTGCTCAGGTCCTGTGCAAGAGGCAAGTTGTTTCCTCCCACCAGAGGGGAGCCTACAAGCCCATACCTTTTACCTGAGTAAACACAATTTGCAGTCAGGGTCTCAACAAATCTATGTGATAAAGGGGATGGTGATGGAGGAGATGCTGGAGGAGGTGACAGTGATGGTTGTTTGGGTGGTCATGATGATAGAGAGGGGAGAAAGGACTGATGGCTTCCAAGGGGAAGTTTTGGGAGGTTTTTCCATTCCTGCCTTATCCTCCATTCACTGTAGTATCACCAACACTTTCGCTGTAATGCCCAAAGGATTAGGGGATCCTTGCATCTCATTAAACCAGCCTATTTGTAAGTGTCTGCTCTCTGATGGGCATTGTAGTAACTAGTTTTTCTCTTTGGGGCGATGGGGAGTTGCGGGAGTGTAAACACAGATGTCTCAGGGGAAAGCCTGCGTGCTTACTGACTAGCGTGATTCATCTGCGCTTTCTGGACACCAGTAACAAGAGCAGAGAGTCTGTCCTCTTGAGGGTGTTCATCCATCCACCCATTCACCCACCCAATCATACTCCCACCTGGCTCTTCACCCACCTGTCCATCCACTCACCCATCCCTCCACCCAGTCTGTCCATTACCCAACTACCTAGTCATCCCCTCCTTCATCAATCCACCCTCTCCTCTATCCACTCACTCACCCATCCACACATCCATCCATCCAGCCAGCCAGCCATCTATCTGCCAACTCATCCACACATCCATCCATCCAAGCACTCATCCACACATCCACACATCCGTCCATCCTTCCACTCATCCACACATCCAGCCATCCTTCCACTCATCCACACATCCATCCATCCTTCCACTCATCCACATATCCAGCCATCCAGCCGTCCATCCATCCAGCCATCTGTCCACCCACTTATCCACTCATCCACACATCCATCCATCTATCCATCCACCTATCACTTTAATCATGTCCTATTGATTCCTCCTCCTAAATATCTTTAAAACTATCCACTTGTATCCATTTCCGCTGGTATCACCCAAGTCCAGGTCACCTTTGTCTCTCTTCAAGGCAACTGCAACAGGTTCCTAACTGCTCTCACTTCTCATCTGCTTTCCACTCCACAGATAGTGTGACCTTTTATAAATGAATATCAGATTACATTGTGTCACTCCTTAAAACCCTGCTGTGGTTTCTCATTCCTCTTAAAATACAGACTCCAATCTTTTTAGGTATGACATATATAGTAAAGCATACAGCTTGGTGAACTGCCACATATGTATATACCTGTGACCACACCCAGATGAAGATACAGAACATTTCCACTTCTCTGCCCTTCTATGGTCAATACCTCCTCCCCAAAGTAACCAGTATTCGGACTTCTATGCCATAGATAGGTTTTTCCTGAACTTTCTAGTAATAGAATCATAGAGTATGTGCTCTTTTGTGTCTGCCTTCTTTTGCTCAACATTATGTCTGTGAGATTCATCTATGTTATTGTGTGTATCAGCAGTTCGTTCTTTTTTATTGCTGTGTAATATTTCATTAGATGAACATACCATGATTTGTTTGTCTATTCTGCTATTGATGGATACGTGGCCTTTTCCAGTTTGGGGCTCTAATGAACAAGGCTTCTAAGAATATTCTGGTACAAGTCTTTTGGTGAATATTGCACTTAGATCTCTTGGGTAGTATAGTAGGCAGAATAATGGTCCCCCAATGACGTCCATGTCCTATTCCCCAGAACCTTGAATATGTTAGATTACATGGCAAAGGGGCATTAAGGTTGCAGGTGGAATTAATGTTGCTAATCAACTGACCTTGAGATGGGGAGATTATCCTGGATTAGCCGGTGGACCCAATGTAATCACCCAACTCCTTATCAGTAGAAGAAGGAAGCCGAGTGAGAGAACCAGAGAGATGGCAGCTTGAGAAAGACTCGACCAGCCACTGCTGGCTTTGAAGATGAGCCAAGGAACGCAGGTAGCCTCAAGAAGCTGGGAAAGGCAAGGAAATGGGTCATCTCCTAGAGACTCCAGAGGGAACACAGCCCTGCTATCACCTTGATTTTAGTCCAGTGAGACCCGTTTTGGACTTCTGACCTTTAGAACTATAAGATAATAGATTTGTGTTGTCTTAAGCCACCAAGTGTCTGGCAATATGTTACAGGAGCCCTAGGAAGCTAATACAGGCGGATGCCTAGGAGTGCAATTGCTGGGTCAAAGGACGGACTGAAGACTCAAACTCTTCTCATGGTCTCCACCATCCACCGTGTCTGGCCCGCCCACGTGTCCACCCGTATCTCAGGCCACTCTCTGCTCTGCCCTCCACGCTCCAGCCAAGCTCTTCCTCAAAGACTCTCTGCGGGGATGGCCCGCCCCTCCCCCACTCTTCAGCGATCACTTCCCAGGATGCTTCCTCGAGGTCGGGTTCCCTGGTGCTGACGTGCTCCCCAAGCACCCTGTCCCTTTCCTTTGGGGCACTTATCAAGGTTTGCCATGCCGTATTCATTTAAGCAGTTGAGTTTGCCCCAGACTAGAAGCTCCATGTGGCAGGGGCTGGGCCACCACTTTGTCCTCAGTGCTTAGTGCCTGGCACAGAGTACGGCCCGCAGCAGCTGCCTGCTCCATGGTGAATGAACTGTTTCTGTTGGATAGGGAGGGGGAGTTGTCGTCTGGGGGCAGCGAGGATGTCAGAGAGAGTGCGGAGAGGAGGAAGGAGGAGGAAGGAAGAAGCTACAAGGACAGACGGAGAGAAAGAAACTGCCACCCTGGAGATCCCCATGGCCCAGGTTCTGCCTGCAGCTTCAGTCTCATTTCTCCTGCTCACCCAGCATCCCCAGGGCGAGAAGACTCTTGAAAACTGTTCATGTGGATCAAACCCACAGGAGGGAAATGCCGCTCTCGTAGTGAGAAAGCCCTGTCTTCGATGGCTTTCCAGGGACCTGTGACTCATGTTTACTGCCTTGGAAACTGTCAGCCAGCCCCCTGAGGTGGGAGGGGTTTTATGAGTCTTGAGGTGACCAAGACTCGGAGAGGGGCGGTGAGTTGCCCAAGGCTCCCCGACATCTTAGAATCAGACCTGAAACTGGCGTTCTTGACTCCTAGCTCGGTGGTGGGGTGGGGTAGGGTTGCCAGATTTAGCAAAAAAGAAAAAACAAAACAGGACACGCAATTAAATTTGAATTTCCGATGAACAACAGATAATTTTTTAGTATAAGTACATCTCAAATATTGCACAAGACATACTTATACTAAAGAGTTATTGTCGTTCATCCGAAATTCAAATTTAACTGAGCATCCTGGGGTTTTTTTTTTTGGTTTTTGGGTTTGTTTGTTTTTTTCGCTGAGGAAGATTTGCCCTGAGCTGACATCCGCTGTCAATCTTCCTCTTTCTGTATGTGAGCTGCCGGTGCAGCATGCCACTGACAGACGTGTGGTGTAGGTCTGTGCCCGGCAACCAAACCCCAGGTGCCAAAGCAGAGCGCACTGAACTTAACCACTAGGCCACCGGGGCTGGCCCACGAGCATCCTGTATTTTATCTGGCAATCCGGGGGAGGAGGGTAGGACTGCAGTGAGAGAGTGGGGATCAACCTCTGCTTCACTACCAAGCAGGCCTTTCTGGGGACCCGAGTCCCCAGGCTGTCCAGAACGCAGCCTGTTCATCCCTTGGACAGAGCTGGCCACCCTCTGACCTCTTTGGCCTCCTTGAGTCCCCCTCCTTGGCCTCTGAGCAGACCCCAGCCTTCTGCCGGGTCGCTGGTTCTCAGCTTAGTACATGGGATCATTTGCCCAGGCCCAGGCTGCACCCCAGGCCCGTTACAGCAGAATCTCCGGGGCTTAGACTCAGGCATGAGGAGTTCAGAAAGCCCCCTGGTGCATCCAGCATGCAGCCGAGGCCGAGAACCCCTCAGCCAGCAGGGCCCGCATCTTCCCTGCTGAGTCGTGTTAGTTCCGCCTTCGCCCACTGGAAGAGCTGCCCTTTTGCAAACCGTTCTGCCAGGGCCCGCCCTGCCCTCGGCTCTCTCGGCCCTTGCTGGTTGATTCTCAGGAGATTCGGTTTCAGAGAATGACTGTTTCTGTCTATCCCCAGGCTCATCAGGAAAGCAGGGCTGGAAGACCCTCTTCTGGATCCCTGTGCCCCCCGTGTACTGACCACAGGCGACGGCATCTGGAGGACTGGGGGAGCTCCTCGGGGTTCCGGGGAAAAGGTCAGGCAGAAAGCAGGTCGTTCTTTGAGCTGATTCTTTTATTCTAGGAGCCCAGTCCTCAACGCGGGGTTGAATCTGTCAGCTGGAGGGATCTCTGTAGCTGCCCATACTTCAACCCCACAGCACATCACGTCCTTGTGATTGCTCACCAGGGTCTGTCTTCCTCACTAGACTCAACTCCAGGAGGGCGGGGGATGGGTCTGTCTTCTTTGTCCCCAGACCTAGGCTGGTGGCTGGAGCAGGGGCTCAATTAATATTTGTGGATGAACCCTTGGTAATCGTGAACTCCAATCCCACCCTTGTACAGATAAGGAAATAGAAGCACAGAGAGGGGAGAGAACCTGCCCCGGGTTGCACAGCATGGCGGAGGCTGGGTTAGGACTAAAATTCAAAGGCTCTGATTCTCATGCCAGGCTCTTTCCCCCTGTCGTACCACCAGGAGGGCCCCCACCTCTACTCCAACCCCACCCCACTCAGCCCCGTTCTGCACCATCTGCCGTTCATGATCACCCACCCCCCTACATATACACACAGACAGACGCTATCTCTGTCTTCTCAAGGCTTCCCTGGCTGGAAGGGTCAGGGTGACCCTGGCAGTGGGTGGGGAGACAGGCAAAGGAGGAGGAGAGCTATATTCCGTGCGAGACACCGGAAACCCCCTCTAGCCTGAAGCCCAAGCCACCAAACAGACTTGTAGGTGAAGAACTCCTGCAGAGTATGGAGGGAGCTGGGACTTCTATTTTGATAGGCCTCTTAGAGTGGACTTTGCCCTCTCTCTGCTACCTCTTATCACTGAGAAAGGACTGTACTGCCACCAAGATCCCAGAGCCTGCTCCACCCCGCCCCCCCCCCCCAAGTCATGAAGCTGGCAGGTCCACAAGCAGCATCTAGAGCCAAGTGGAGCCCCTTCTAAAGTCTAAACTCCTCCTTTACTGGCTGTCAAACCCTCTTTGAGACTCAGTTTCCTGGACAGGAAAATGGGTCTAATAGTATTGCTGGGGTGGGGCGGAGGGGAGGAGTCCAGGCTTGGCACAGAGTTGGTGCCCAGTCAAGATGCTTTCCCTGAGCCCTTGCCCTGGGGTTTCAGGGACGTTCTGACCGTAAGAATAGTTAGCAGAAACTCAAGGCTGATCCCCAGATTGCACAAACTGATGTCACCCATCCCCTCCTGAGCTGTGAGTCAGAAGGTGGCCTTTTTCTGGCCCATGGCCCATTGGTTAAGTTCCTGCACTCTGCTTTGGCAGCCCAGGCTTTGCCAGTTCAGATTCTGGGCGCAGACCTAGCACCTCTCATCAGGCCATGCTGTGGCAGCATCCCACATAGAAGAGCTGGAAGCACCTACAACTAGGATATACAACTATGTACTGGGGCTTTGGGGAGAAAAAAAAAAGAGGAAGATTGGCAACAGATGTTAGCTCAAGGCCAATCTTCCTCAAAGAACAAAAAAGGTGAAGTAAAAAAAAGAAGGTGGGCTTTTTGGTAAATTCATGAAGGATGACAGCTTCCTAATGGACTCCAAAGGGACCAAGCACCTTCCAGAGACTTCACTGCCTTTTGAAGTCGATGTCAAGAAGGGTAAACCAGGGAGCCAGCCCAGTGGCATGGTGGTTATGTTTCCGCGCTCCACTTCAGCAGCCTGGGGTTTGTGGGTCCAGATCCTGGATGCCGACATACACACCACTCATCAGGCCATGCTGTGGCAGCATCCCACATACAAAATAGAGGAAGATTGCCAAAGATGTTAGCTCAGTGCCAATCTTCCTCACCAAAAGAAGAAGAAGAAATGTAAGCCAGCATGTGCACTGCAAGGCCCTGGAGGCAAGTTTGCAAGGGTCTCCCTGGGAGAGTAGCCATCAGAGGGGACAGAATCAGACAGGCTGCAGTGGCGGGCGTGGTGGACCCAGGAAACCACAGCCCAGCCTTGGATCTCAGATACCCTTTTCTTAGTAGTTTAAAAAAAGTTGTTTTTGTGGTTCAATAAACATAACATAAAATTAACCATTTTAACTATTTTTAAGGGTACAATTCAGGGGCCTTAAGTACATTCACATTGTTGTGCCACCATTTCCAGAACTTTCTCATCATCCCATTCTGAAACTCTGGATCCGTGAAACAAGAACTCCCCGTTCCCCCTCCCCCCTCGTAACCACGTGCTGCTTTCTGTCTCTATGAATTTGACTGTTCTGGGGACCTCGTATAGGTGGAATCACACAGTATTTGTCCTTTGTGTCTGGCTTATTTCACTTAGCGAATGTCTTCAATGTTCATCTATGTTGTAGCGTGTGTCAGAATTTCCTTCCTTTTTAAGGCTGAATGATGTTCCATTGTATGGATAGACCACATTTCAACCATCAGCGGGTGTTTGGGTTGTTTAAACTTTTTGGCAACAATAATAATAATGCTCTGAATGTGGGTCTACAAATATCTGGTCAAGTCCCTTCTTTCAATTCTTTTAAGTGTATGCCCTTGTCAGAAGGTAAACTGAGGCACATCAAAAGTTCTAAGAGTTCATTTGAACAAACATTGATTCGAGTCAGGCAGCATCCGGTCTAGCAGACAGGAAGGAGCTCCGAGGAGCTGGAGAGAAGGAAAGACGTTTATAGGCAGAAGGAGCGGGAGCAAGAAGTTACACGAGGTGAAAAGTGAGTTGGTTGTTGCAAAGCTACTTTCCCTCAGAGGCTGGCAGGTGTCTATGAGGCAGGTCACCCAGCTAGCGCCGATCGGGCGAGTCCTGATGGGTTGGTTAAGATTCCATCGCTGGGAGGGCCGAAACCGTAATCAAGCTAAGTCTCAGTTTGGTGACGTGGGCCTTAGCATAAGCAACTCCATTTTGGGGCCTGTTGTCTTGTTTTTAAGACCTAGAAGTGGAATTGCTGGATCGTTTGGTAATTTTATGTTTAATTTTTGGAGGAATTGCCATACTGTTTCCGAATGCCCATTTTGCATCCCCACCAATAACACACAAGGATTCCAATTTCTCCACATCCGTGCCAACACCTGTCATTTTCTGTTGGCTTATTTTTTATAATAGGCATCTTAATGGGTGTGCAGTGGTATCTCACTTTGATTTCCCTGATGATTGGTGATGTTGAGCATCTTTTCATGTGCTTATTGACCATTTTTAAGTAGGCTTTTTTTCTTTTCTTAGTGAGTTAAAAGTTACATACTAATCCTAAGTGTGTACAGCTTAATTTATTAATTAATGGGGTAACCATCATCCAGATGAAAGTTTAGAACATTCCAGCATCCAAGAAGAGTCCTTCACGCCCCTTCCTAGTCAGTACTTCCTGAAGGAAACCACCATTCTGACTTCTGTCACCATGGGTGATGTTGCCTGTTCTAGAACTTCAGATAAATGGAATCATAGAGTATGTTTATTTCTGTGATTGGCTTCTTTCACTCATTGTTCTATTTATGAGATACATCGATATCATTGTATGTGGCAATAGCCCATTCTTTTTCATTGCTGTATAGTGTTCCATTGCATGAATATACCACAATCTATTAGGATTAATCATATGAAATTGCTAATCTTCAACCTTTTTATCTACAAAAAATGGCCATTCTATAAGGCTCAACCTAATATTTATACTTTCTATAGTTGATGGATATTTGCTGCTGTGAACATCTGTGTATGTGTCCTGGTGAGCATATGCATGCACCCATTTCTGTTGAGTATATTCCTGGGGATAGATTTGCTGCATCATAAGATATATGTATGTTGGGTTCAGTCACTTCTTCTGGTTTTACAAAGTGGTTTCACCAATTTACACTCCCATCAACCACGTATGAGAGTTCCAGTTGCCCCACATCCTTGCCAACCTTTGTTATGGTCACTCCTTTCAGTTGTAGCCAATTTTCCAGCCACCTTTTGTGGAATGCGTCCTCAGCTTTTGTTCCCTTCTCCATCCACTGCAATGGCTCGATGGGTCAGAGCTGACTGCCCTGGGCTCCCCCGAGCGTCTGAAAGCATCTTTATATGGGTTGGGCAGGAGGTCAGTTAACCCCCTGGTCAGGGCTGGTCTAAGCTCTGCCCCTTGGAGCTGCTCAGCAATGAACGTGTCATGTTGTAATTCATAAGAAATATGTATCTGGTCATCCAGGTGAACAAAATGTATTTCTCATCTATTTGGTCTTCCTCTACAGTTCCCGGCTTACAGCTCTAAAACCCTTGGACTTGCCTTTTAGATAAGAGCAATGGGAGCATCTTTGGTTACAACACTTGATCTCTTGTCCTTAGTTCTTGAAGTTACTTCAGAGCCATAAAGGTGAAATGGGTGTCTTGTCATTCATAACAAACCCCTTTTCGCCACAACTGGGTTTATGTTATGAGGTGACTTTTGGAAAGCACCTAAGGATGGGGCCTGGTTGCCAGGGGAACCAGCCATAAATAAAAAGGTGTAGCTTTCAGCCCATTTTCTGATTTCCAGGGAGGGGAGAGGGGCTGGTGGTTGAATCAATTACCAATGGCCAACGAGTTAATCAATCAGGCCTATAAGGAAGCTTCCATAAAACCCAAAGAGTGGGGGTTTGGAGAGCTTCCAGGCTGGGGAACCAGGGCGCTTCCATGTGCCACCATGCTGGGCCCCAACCTCCACAAGGACAAAAGCTCCTTTGTTCAAGGCCTTGTCCACCATATCTCTTCATCTGGCTGTTGATCCGTATCCTTTGATATCCTTTGCAATAATCCAGTAATCGAGTGAGTAAACCGGTTTCCTGAGTTCTGTGAGCTTCTCTAGCACCTTAATCCAACCCAAGGAGGCAATCGTGGGAACCTTTGATCTACAGCCAGTCTGTCAGAAGCACAGGTAACAACCTGGCCTTGCAACTGGCATCTGAACGGAAAGGGGGTCTTGAGGGCCTGAGTCCTCATCTGTAGGATCTGGTTCTATCTCTGGGTAGATAGTGTCGGAATTGAATTCTCAGACACCCTGCTGGTGGAGGAGCATTGCTTGGTGGTGTGTAGAGGCCCTCCTCTACCCCATCCAACACACACACACACAGACAAACACAGACACAGACACACACACACACTGGAATTGGGTCCAGGAACCCAGAGTGTGACAGTAAGACCGCTCAGTCAAAGCCTTTCTTCAGGACGTATACCACCAGGGAGCCGTGGCTGAGGACCATTGTGGAGACCCTGAGCCTCCCCTGCGGGGTGATCTGGGGCTGGGGGCTTGTGGGCTGATGCCTCAACTGCCCCTTCTATGCCTTTTCTTGGTTCCCACCTGTCCCCTTAGCCCAGCATTGTCTGTACGCTCCCCAGCGTCGTAGCTGGAAAGCATGTGGCTTCTGCATATATAATATTTTTCAAATGTATGTGGATGCCATTGTGATTAATAACATTCAAATTCACTGAGAGCTTTTCCAGATTCACGTTAGTCTTTTGTGTTACATTTGCTCAGCCAATGAATACATCAAAATACAGCTATTAACAAATGGGGTGGGAATAGGTGAAATCGGGGACATGTAAGAGTTCAGAAAACAACAGTTCAGATGGGCCCTGGATGTAAGCCAATATGCCCATTTGGGGTCCCCGAAATGGGGGGTACAGAAGCTTAAGTCTCCCGCCTCCCTGGAGTCCCCTTTCCCTGAAAGATCCCATTGGAGTGGCTTGCATGCCTCTTCTTTGTACCGGGCAAGTCCAACATCCTTGTCTGTCTCTGAGAATCCCCGATGGATGCTGATGCCCCATCTCATGTTACCTCTTAGCCCAGATCTCTACAACCTCGCCCCACTTCCCCACCTGCCACGGACCTTTCACCCAAGCAGTCTGGCCCTTGCCGATGGGGTGATCAAGCGGGACCACAGAGCCAGACTCCGCCATGCTGTGCCATGGACAAGCTGACTGACCCTGGCCGGGGAACTCTCCGTCTTTTGGACTTGGGTTTCCTTATTATAGAATGGGGGCCAGAGTGGTCCCTCCTCTTCGGGCTGGCTGAAGGTCACATGAGTCGCTGTGGGTAAAGCTCTCAGTGCCGGCAGTTAGGGGACACGAGCCGTCATTTTTATTTATCCCCCCACCTACCACTACTGTGTGAAACTGATTTTACGAAAGGTTTGGGCATAGAGGAAGGGGATCACAGCCCAGCGTCAGAACAACTTACCACTGAACCTCCGACCTGAACATGGTCAGCATCTCTTGTCCATCCTCATCACAGGAAATGTCTCAGCAGCCAGCTGTCTCTGGCGTGGGCCGGATGCCATTTCCCGGGACCTGCTCACCATGCCCCTCTCTACAGCCTTCCCCCAGTCCCACAGCCTGTCACTTCCCTCTCAGCCACCCGGAGAAGATGCAAAGTTGACTTCACAGGGCATCTACGTGCTGGTCTCAATAGCTGTCATTCTAGAAGAGGCTCTAAGAGAGTGATGCTCAGTGAGGCCAAGACAGCGCCCTCAGGAGGCATCTGGGAGATCTGGAAGGGTGTTTTCCTTCATTGCAATGGGTGTGTGTGTGTGTGTGTGTGTGTGTGTGAGATCTGTTTATATATAAACACAAAGTAATTTCTGCATGCTTTTAACACACAGAATTTTCCAGGAATGCAGCTATTATGTACACGGAAAGAGCAGATTATCTTTGGTTTTGTTCGGACTTTTGCCAGGATTTGTTGCCCATTTCACGTCACTAGCATCAACACCGCCTGACCACCTGGGTCCGTCTGCTTCCGTCTGAGTCACCACCAGGACCACCTGGGTCCGTCTGCTTCCGTGGCTGTCGTATTCCCGGTGGTCCCACCTCTTGGAGCAAATGTCAGGCCACGTCATCCCTTCTCCTGCTGGAGTCGGCTTGTGCATTTTCATCCTGAAATTATTTTATTATAAATTGCTTTCCTTTTATTCCTCCTTCATATTATGGTTAGGAGATTGCAGTGATTTTTTTTAAAAAGCTTGCATGAGGACATGTGTGATGATTTATAAATTTCATTTCAGCTTGGCGGAGGGGGCGTTACAAAATATTTGTCATCCACAGGGGGCTTGGGTCTGATGGGTTGCTGACCACAGCTCAAGGGCCCACCTTTGCATAATTTAAGAAACCCCTTTCTGAACCCTTGCAAACCAGGAGCGATTTGTTTCTGAAATGAAGTTCTCAGCTCGCTCGAAGGTGGAGGCTGCTGCCATCACTTATTCTTTTAAACAGCTCTTTTTCCTCTCCACTTAAAAGTTTTCGGTGGCCCTGCGTGCCCCACGGTTCAAATCAGAGTCCTCCAGCCTGGCTCGCGGGGGCCCCCTTGAGCTGCGCACAAGGCACAGCCTCATCTCGGCCCACTCCTCCATCTCGTTCTGCCATCCAGCCTCTGTGCCCATGTGTCTCCTCCGTCTGGATCCCAATCCTCACCACCACCCTCACCTCCACTTCCTGCTGTACCCGGGGACTTCCTGTTCTCCTCTTCTGCAGAAAATCAGTCCTGAAATTCCACCTCTAGAAGATGCCTCTGGAAGATCAGCTTCCTTTGGGGCCTGGGGTTGAGCAGGGGAGCGGCGGTCACTGCCGGGAGAGAGAGCAAGATCTGGTAAAGCACACTCCTCTTCCCCATCTGAGTTTGGAATGAACCGGAGAGACACAAAACAGCCAGCCAAAGATCAAAATATTTCCCTAAGCCTCTGACTTCAGATCAGTGGCCAAGAAGCCTTCTTACAATTCACCCTTGAACTTGACCTTCACCCACCAAAACCACCCAGCTCCTGGCCCAAGTGGGGATGTGGGAGGCTCCTGACTGCCAGGCAGAAGCAGACCAGTGAGGGCTTCCGAACCACACAGGGCTCGGCTGCACATGCCCCGGAGCTCCTCCCAGACTCAGACATCAGAGAATCACTTCTCTGTTGGGGAGGAAGAGAGAGGGAACATCAAGAGAAAGGCTGGAGTGTTACTGTCATTTGGTGGACAGGATGGGAGGGAGGGAGGGAAGCTGGGGCCGGAGACACCAGTGCCCTTGGTGGTGTCGATGGCAGGTCCCAGAGGGAGCAGAAGCTGGGAGAACAAAGGCCAGAGGAAACTGTCAGAGTTAGGGACCATGCAGAGAACTTCTCGAATTTAAAATAACCTTTGATTATCACCATCATAGAAAGATGGAGCACACAGATAAACACAAATAAAACAAAACCCCATTCCATTCCTTCCATCTGGGGAACATCAGTGCAAATAGCTCATTGTCCTCCCACATCTCTTTATGCACACATAATTTTTTTATCAAGACGAGATCATACTGTCCTTGTTGCATTGCAATCACTTTTTTTTTTTCCAGTTCACACTCTCAACCTCTCCCCGTCGATATCTGTTTCTTTTATCTGGTGCACAGCCGTATTCACATTCCTCATTGTCCTCCAAATGTCCTCTGCGCTGGTCCGTGCAGAGGCGAGTGCAGCCGGGACCCTCAGGTTGGATGCCCTTGGGTCTCTTTTGGTCTGGCAGCCCCTTTCTTATGACAACGACTTGTGAAGACTGGACCGGTTGACTTGCCAAACGTTCCACCTTCAGGATTCGTCCCCTTGTTTCCCTCTTGTCCTGTTAAGTTCATTCCTTTGTCTCCCGTATTTCCGGTAAAATGGGTGGGCTCAATTAGGCAATTAGGACTCGATATTAGGCAACTGGGGTGAGGACACAGTTGGGGTGATGGTGGGACTTCCCCGTGCATTGCACCAGAAGCCACGTCACGTCTCACGAGAGACGCTGAATTGGTGATGATTTCTTACGGGGCTGGGCTGAAGGGTCTTCCCACCTAGAAGGACCCTTCGAGCTCCTTGCTACCATTTTAGATGTGGAAACCGAGGTCCAGAGAGAAGCCTCCTGGAGCACAAGCCTTTGCAGTTTACAGAGGGTCTTCTCCCTCCGGGGACCCCCTTGGGAGCTTCTGCATAGCCCCAAGATGCAGGAATTATGGTTTCCATTTCAAGGGAACTGAGGCTCTGTGTGGCTAAGTGACCAGAGCTGGGACGCGACCCCTGGTCTCTGCCTCCACGTCCTTTCTCTTTCCCCTGCACCAAATCCCGGAGCTCTGCCTGTCCTTCTCCATCAGCAAAGGCCTCACCATATCTGGCCCTGGAATCGTCTGTTCCCAGCCTGTGGGTCAAGCACAGGACACGCTGCTGCTCTGAGGAAGCCCTGCACCTGTCCTTGCCTTTCTGAGGGACAGACCTTCACTCCAGGCTGGGCGGCAGAGGGACACAGCTGTCTGGACCCCAGAATGTGCCAGCTCAGCAGGGCTCAGGTTCCCTTCTGGGAAGGAGGGAGAATTTTTGCAGGCAGCAGAGGACACAGAGGTGGCTCTGGGGCTCTGAAGGTGGCCCTGGCTTTGGCTGTCCTGCTGCTCCCTGGATCTCCTTCCATCAGGATCCCGCTTTTTAAAAGAAATCATTTTATTGAGGTCATATTGGCTGGCAACTTTGTGTAAATTTCAGGTGAATACCACTACATTTCAGTTTCTGTATAGACTGCATCATGTTCACCAGCGACAGTCCAGTTTCTGTCCGATGCCATACATACGCACTCCTTTACCCTTTTTGCCCTCCCCCCAGGATCCTGCTTTTCTCTTTCTTTCTTTCTTTCTTTTTTTTGCTGAGGAAGATTCGCCTTAGGCTAACATCCATTGCCAGTCCTCCTCTTTTTTTTTTGTTGGAGGAAGATTAGCCCTGAGCTAATATCTGGGCCAATCTTCCTCTGCTTTGTATGTGGGATGCCTCCACAGCATGGCTGATGAGTGGAGTAGGTCTGCACCCGGGATCCGAACCCGTGAACCCCGGTCCCCGAAATAGAGCACTCAGAACTTTAACCACTCGGCCACAGGACTGGCCCCCAGGATCCTGCTTTGCCTTGGGGGTGAATTGGGTCTCAGAGAGTTTGGAAAGCAGCCGGCCCCGTGACGCTCAGCTGGACGTGGCAGAGCCAGGATCTGAATGCAGGATCCTGCCTCCCAACCCAGGGCAGCTGCCTTCGTACCCCATCTCCCCAGACCATCCTGGGGGAGGTCCCCACTCACCAACCAGTCCCCAGCCCAGTTAAAAGCGAGGCGAAGTAAAGAGAGTGCTGGATCAGGAGTTCTGGTCTCAGTCCAGCCTGCTTTCCACCTAGCCATGCCTATTCATTCGTTCATTCGTCGACATTCATTGTCGCCTGACGTGCACCAAACTTGAACTAAATCTGAGGGATACAGAGATAAAAACTGGTTTGGAATCAGATGGAATTGTTTTCATACCTTGGCTCCGTGACTCGCCTGTTGTGCAACCTTGGAGGAGTCGTCTGACCTCTCTTAACCTCAGTTCCCTTATTTACAAAACAGTGATAAGGCTCTTCGGTTGCTTTGTTGAGAGAATTAAATGCATGAAGAGTACTTAATGATGGGAGCTCACACTTACATGATGTTTACTATAGGCCAGGCACTGCTCTACGCATTTTATATGAATTAACTTGTTTAATCCGCATGACAGAGGTGGGTATTATTATCACCATCATCTTCGTTTTACAGATGAGGGACCTGAGGCCCAGAGACGTTAAGTGAACTGCTCAAGGTCACACAGCATGTAAGTGATAGAGCTGGGTTTCAAACCCAGCAGGCAGTCTGCTTCCAAAATAACCCATGCTTGGAATCATGCTTAGACTAGGTCCTGGCCATAATCCTTATAACCACTAGATGCTGTCATCGGGTCCCAGAAGGGAAATCCTCTTCCTTCAGACACTCCCTCCCATTGTGCTTGGCCCCCAATGTCCTCTAGGACCAAAAGAGCTTGGGACTGGTGTGTCCATCCACAGCACAGTCTGAGAAGGTGTATTAGGCAGTTAATGCTGCAATAACGCTATGTAACAAAACACCATGTGGGGGACTGGCATTGGCCACCCCAAGGTATGTCTCTTTGGCATGAGGATTATTTGGGGCTGGGACAGGGAAGGAGGCTCTGAGGAGTGGAACTTGCTTACCCTTTGTTAAGAGATATTTACATTTGTAAGGGAAATCTCCATCTGTAAAGGTGCTTCCCTCTCTGTACCAGGAAGAAGAAAGGGGATGACCTTATCTCTAGAGACTCTTAATCAATGCCAAAGGCAAGGACTTAAATCTGCATAAGAATCTTATTCCTGTTTCTGGTAACCTCCTGTAACTGACTCCCCCCACCCCCAACATCCTCCTTTGTCCCTTGCTGAAGATGATATTTAAGGTGGGGGCTCCAGCCATTTTGGTGAGTTGCTCAGCTTGCCTGGGCTCCCACGTATACATGTTATGAAGCTTTGTTTAACTTTCTCCTGCTATTCTGTCTCACGTGAATTTAATTCATTCTCCGGCCAGACGAACCCAGAGAGGGTAGAGGCAAAGTCTTCCTCCCCTACAACCCCAAAAACTCAGTGGCTTAAAATGACGCTCATGTATTTGTCTTTCTCTGTCTGACTTATTTCCTTTAGCTTAATACCCTCAAGGTCCATCCATGTTGTCACAAATGGCACGATTTTGTCTTTTTTCTGGCTGAGTGGTATTCCATTGTACGAATACACCACATGTTCTTTATCCACTCGTTCTACGATGGGCATTGGTGTTGCTTCCGCATCTTGTCTATTGTGAATAGAGCTGCAATGAACAAAGGGGTGCAGAAGTCTCTTTGAATTGTGGATTTCAAGTTCATTGGATAAATACCCTGTAGTGGAATAGCTGGATCATATGGTAGTTCTATTGTTAACTTTTTGAGGAATCTCCATACTGTTTTCCATAGTGGCTGCACCAGTTTGCACTCCCACCAGCAATGTATGAGGATTCCCTTCTCCCACACTGCCTCCAACACTTGTCATTTCGTGTCTTTTTAGTAATAGCCATTCTGGTGTGAGGGGATAGCTCACTGTAGTTTCGTGAGATAAACAAATACATAGATAAGGAGAGCAGATTAGTGGTTACTGATGCGGGGTCAGTGAGCCGAGGAGTCGAAAGAAAGATTTCTTGGACTCTCAAGATCTGGCAGTAGTGCTCTTTTATTTAGAGAATAGTGTGGAATAGCATGGGGACAGGACCCACAGGCAGTCAGGCTGCTGCGTGGGGACAGGGCCCATGGGCAGGAGGAGCCGCTGCTGCCGCCCCCGCTACTGCTGCAAACATGGCTGGAGAGTCAGGCTAAATTTAAGGCATAGGTATGTGAGCCATCTCTTTACAAGACAAAGGAAAGAACATGGAAAAAGTTAAAATGGTATCAGTGCAGGTGGGGTCTGGCCATTGGGTGGTCCCACAACTTTTAGACAAGAATCAAATCGGATTAAGTAAAGGCCAGAAGCCACCACCCTAAATCAGTTACATGAGGTTGCCAGACAGTAACCAACTTAAGTTCTTGCCTTCCCCATTAAGAGTTTCCAGAGATAAGGCCATCCCGCCTTCTTCCTGGTGCAGAGGGGGAGGCACGGAGATTTCCTTCACAAATGCAACTGTCTCTCAAAGGGCAAGCAAACTCTGCTCCCTGGAGCCTGCTTCTCATCTGCAGTTTTAAAATTAACCGGCCTAAAATCCTCATCAGTTACCAGAAGGGAAGGGGCTTGGGGGAGGGCAAAAGGGGCAAAGGGGCACAGGTGTATGATGACAGGTAAAAACCAGACTATTGGTGATGAGCACAATGCAGTCTATACAGAAGCTGAAATAGAATAACGTACACCTGAAATTTACACAATGTTATAAACCAATACAACTTCAATAAAATAATTTATAAAACGGCTGTCACGTATTCTCATGCTCATGGGCTGCAGCTTGCTGGGGCGTGGCTCTGTGGCTCTGCTTCAGGCAGCCGGTCAAGCTCAGCTCAGACACGTATCTCATTCTGGGGCCCAGAAGGAAGGGCCAGCAGCCCCCTGGGGCACGTTCTTCCAGCAGCAGAAGTACAAAGGAGAGAGCTCAGCCATGCAAACACATTTCAAGTCTCTGTTCACCTCAGAGCCCACTGATCAAAGCAAGTCACGTGGTCAAGGTCAAAGTCAAGAGCAGGGAGTGCGCCCCACCCACCATGAGGCCAGGGTAAAGTGGTAATGCACAGCGCCATCATAGGGCAGTGAAGAACCGGGATCAAAAATTCACCACAGCGTGGGAGGGGCCAGGGCTGGCGGACCTGGGCTGCAATCAGCCATCAGGCCGGGAATCTCTCAGAAACAGAGAGAGAGGTCTGGGCCACTTTCAGTTTTGGAAGCTCCCAGCTTCTTAAAAAAACCAAGACGTGTTAACACGGCTTATAATACTTGTGGCATATTTTAGATGTTTACATTGAACAAATTAATGCTTTGAGCACACACACAAATTGCCAAGCAATATAATTATGCTATTCACAAGAAAATTATAGGATTTATTAAAAGTACCAATTGCTGGTATGCTATGGGCAGCGGGGTCCAGCAGGGGGCCACAAGTGTGAAGTTTCCTGACCACGGTCTCTATCCATTTGGACCAGGCTCTCTGTCCCTGGGTAGAGGACTTCCTTGGGAGGTAATGCCCAAAGTCTGACCCTGATGCCCTCCTTGTGCATTAGAAATACCTGGGAAGCTTTTGTGAAATGCTGATGCCTGGGCCCCACCCACAAAGTTTCTTTTTTTTTTTCTTCTTCTTCTTCTTCCCAAAGCCCCCCAGTACACAGTTGTACATTCTTAGTTGTGGGTCCTTCTGGTTGTGCTATTTGGGATGCCACCCCAGCATGGCTTGATGAGCAGTGCCATGTCCACACCCAGGATGCGAACCAGCGAAACCCTGGGCTACTAAAGTGGAGCGTGTGATGGGGCCAGGCTCCAAAGTTTCTGACTTAATATGACTGGGATAGTGCCTGGTCACGGGGTATTTTTTTTAAACTCCTTGTGTGACTCTGACGTGCAGCCCCAGGACTGAGAATCATGGATTATGGGGTGGGCAGATCTAAACCAACTTGTGCTAAGGAGATGTGAGGTGAGGCTTGCTCAAAGCTTTTGGGAAAGAATCATTCTTATTCTTGAAAGAGAGCCCCGGAAAACTCAGTCTTTCTTCTGCTGGACATGAACAAGGAAACAAACTGCCCTGCTGCTACTGGGGGCTACCTCATGGCCATGAGGAAAGCCAGCATGAAGAGTGAGAAATAGCCAGAGCCTTGATCTCACCATACCTGAAGCCTGTAAACCTTCAGTTGTTCAAGTCAATAAAATCTCCTCTTGCTTAAGCCAGTTTGAGTCTGGTTTGTCTCACTTGCACCTGCAGTCATGAAATCATAAAGGGACTTCCCATACAGGGTTAATGGGAGGATCAAGAGGGACACTGCATGTGGCATGCTTGGCACAGCATCTTACATGCGTGAGTATTCCATAAACATTAGCTACGATGAGTCACCCTGCAGAGGGGGTGCACAGGGAACAGGCTGACCTGGGAGAGGAAGTCCGAGGGCATGCTGCCTTTCAGAGCCTAGGCCTGGGACCCGTACATGGCAGGCACCTGATAAGCGTCTGCCCGACAGGATGGACACTTTACGCTTTCATTTCCCTTTTCGTAATCCCCTGGTCTCTGCCAGATGCGAGGGCAGGGAGTAATCTGATTATCTGATTAAAGCAATATGTCCCCAAGTACCAGCAACTGCACGGCTTAAGCCACCAGGGCAGATCTGTGTGGGTAAGAGGCTTACCACCCCAAGGGCGACATAATTGGGCTGGCGGGGGAGCAATTACTTAAACAAATGCTCACTAAGAGCCTACTATGTGGTTGGCACGGTGCCAAGTCAAGGCAGCTGGGGAAGCCCCAGGGTCTTTGTTCCAACAGAAAGCTTGAGGGGTCTTTGAGGAGGGGAGAAAACCCCTGCCCCTGACCCATGTCATCGTGTATATACCTGGGCCAGTATAGTGGGGGTCAATGCCCCAGAGAGGGGCCAAGGCTTCACCCCTGAGCTGAAGCACCGGACAGACACACAGACGGGTGCAGCCCCGAGGGGTTGTGCCCACACCCAGTGGCGCTCACAGCAATCCAGCATGCCCTCTCTTCTCCAAGTCTTCCCTACACTCCAAGGGTCGGGGGAGCAAGGATTGGATTTTGGGTGCTGGGTTTTTGAAAATTATTATTTTTGACCAGGTAAGACAATCCTATGGTTCAAACGTTAAAATAATATCAAAAGCCAGGGGCTAAGAAATCTCATTCTATCCCTGTCCTGTTCACAGCATTTTCCCATCTCTACAGGCTGCCACTTCTTTAGTTGTTCCTGCACAGTCACAGGGCCAGCTGTCATCTGTTCTGTACTGGCTGTTAAATATTTTGATTATCACTCTGCCCTCCAGTATCATTATGATAAAGTACAAGCAGACACAAAATATATTTTCTCCCTTCCCTTCTTTCTTACAGAGAAGTAATATTATGAATACACTGTTCTGAATCTTGCCCCTTTCATTAAAAATATGCCAGTGCTTTTTCCTTAGCAGTAGAGAAAGCATCCTTGTTCTTTTTTGTGGCTGTATAGTGTTCCTTCCAACGTTTATGTTTATTTAACCAAATCCCTATAAAAATGCATGCTTGTTTCCAATCTTTTGCTATAATCAGCAATGCTATAGTGAGCAACTTCATACATCCTCCATAGGATAAAATGCACCTATAGCTAAAATGCAGACTCAGCATTGCTGGGTCAAAGGGCAAATGCATTCACAACTTTGATAAATATTGCAAAATTGCCCTCTATAGGGTTATACAGCGTGTGGAATTCCCACCAGCAATGTATGAAAATTGTTTATCCTTTAAGAGAACCAAATAAAATGCTTTTCTTCCTGGAAACAAAAATGTGCTCCTTGTAGAGAGTTGGGAAAATATAATCACAGGGCAGAAAGTAAAAACAACTCCTAATGCGGCTATGCAGATCACCCCTAACTGCAGCCTGGCATATTTCCTTCAAGTCTTGATTTATACTCTGCATACTGTTCCCTAACCTGATTTATTCACAGAGCCAATATTTCGTGAACAGTTTCTCCCATCAGTATATATGTTATCTCCCCTTGGAGAGGCGGTAAAGGCGAGATATTAAGCAAGTGGACCCTGATTCAAATCTCAGCCCCACCATTTCTAGCTGCACGACGGATCCCAGCTTCTGTCTCCTCATTTAAAATAGGGATCCCGGGAGCATCTAATTCACAGGGTGGCTGTGAGCGTTGAGTGAGTCAGCACACGTAAAATGCACCAACAGGGCTTGGCACTGTGAGGATAATAAAAGTTAGTGGTTACTGCATCATTTTTGGCTGCACGGTATTCCCCTGGATGGATGTGGCAGAGTTTATTGAACAAATTCCTTCCTGTTGAACACTCAAGTTTTTCCTGCTTTTCACTGTTCAGCTATGCTGCAATGGTACAGCTTCGTGGATACGTGACCAGGGAACCAGGCAAACAAAGAAAGGGTTATGGAGGATCTGATCAAGAACTAACAGGTCTGCCAAATGTTTTCCAGACAGGGAGAAACTATGTGTTCTGTTTTGCAGAAATTGATGTTGCTATCTTGCAGAGAAACTCACATGCTTGCAGCAAGACCCCTGCAAAATGTTCCAGCTCCAAGCGGCCTAAAGTTACCTTAAACTCATTAGCATCTTAAATTCTCCTCCTCCGTGAGGGTCCGAGCAGCCACTTTCAGATCATGCAATCTATACAGTAGCAAGTTTACTGGGCTATGCATGTGCCCTGAATGATATAGTTGTTACACAGTTGTTACAAATAAACCTAGTATCCTGCTCTCCTGTATAGAAAGTCTCCACCAGCACCCAGCTGGGAGAAACCCTGCCTGTGGGAGTTATCCCCTGCATTCTCCATTGCTCATGCAAGCAATAAACCTTTTCTTCACCTACCTATGCCTTGGTTGTGTTTTTCGCCTCCACACTCACCAAGAGACGAACCCATTGAGTTCAGTTACAGATATAGCTATACCCAGGTCCCTGGTTATCTTCACTGAAGGCAGTGGGAAGACAGGCATGGCCCACCTCCCACTGGGGCTCAGGGTCCATCCCACTGTCCACCCTTGGAGCTCTTCCTGATTTTCACACCCCTTCTCCTCTAGGCTTTCCCCTGTGCAGGCTTGAGAGGCGTCTCCAGTCATCCTTATGCCTCTCTTGGTCTCATTGCCTGGGTAAGTCAAGTCACCTCTCTTGGCCAAGGGAATGTCAGAGCCTTAAGGCCATCTGTCAACTGAGGAATGGGTTTCAAAAATGTGGTACAGCCATATAATGGAATATTATTTGGTGATAAAAAGGAAAGAAGTACTGGCACACGCTACAACATGGATGAACCTCCAAAATACTTTGCTAAATGAAAGAAGCTGGACGCAAAAGCCCATGTATTGTATGACTCCATTCACGTGAAATGTCCAGAATAGGCAAATCCATAGAGACAGAAAGTAGATTAGCGACTGCCAGGGGCTCGAGGCAGGGGTCATGGGGAGTGACTGCTGATGGGTGCAAGGTTTCTTTTGGGGGTGATGGAAATGCTGTGCAAGCTGATAGTAGGGACAGGTGCACAAACTCATGAATATACTGGAATCCCCTGAACTGTACACTTTAAAGGGAAGAATTTTATCTAACAAATAAATAACAAAAGGCAATTGAGAAGACCTGGGTGCCACCGGGGCGGGGGGGGAGGGGGCGGGGAAGGGAGCCTCCACAGGCTTAATACTTAGCAGAATAAACTATGTACCATGGCCTACGACGTCCTTCTCAACCCTGGATGCACCTTAGAATCACCTGGGGAGCTTCAAACATCCCAACACCCAGGATGCACCCAGACCAAGGAAAGCTAGTGAATCCAACTCGCAGTCAGGGCTGGGAACCAGCACCCATATGGTCTTAAAAAACAACCACGAAAACAAGCAAAACATCTGGCCAGCCAGAGAAGGGCTCTGACACCCAGAGAGGAGAGTCAATTTGCTTGGTAAGTCGTGGGCTGTCTCACAAGACGGATATATTGCCTCCTGCACAAGAGTATGGGCTCTGGAGCTGGGCAGACCTGGGTTCAAATTCCAACATTACCTGACCACCTAAACCTCCCTGTGCACCAGCTTCCTCATCCCCGGGCCAGGAGTCTCTGTCCCTTGGGGATCAGCCGAGACGCCATATGCAAAGGACTTCTCCCAGTATCTGGCGCATCATGACACTTTGTTTTAAGCAAGTTTCTAGAATTTTCCAATGCATTTGTAGAGGAGCAAGGGAGCATGACCCCTGACCCAATGCACCAGCTCTTTGATACCGTTAATAATCATAACAATTTTTAAGCCCTTGCTCGTTCCAAGTGCTCCGTGGGGCACCACTCCCACGAAGAGGATTTGGAGCGAGGCACAGAGGATGGGGTGTCTTGCTGTCGGTCCCCTGACTGATCCTGAATTCTCTTCTTTGTGGGGGGGTGTGTGGGGGGGTGGCTAGGAATGGGGCAGCCCAACCTCTGCAACTCTCGTGGTGGCGGGCTTCTCTGGGGTGGGAATCACCTTCTCTCTACCTCCACAGCACCTAGCACAAGCGCTGGCACTTAGTAGGGGCTCGGAAAAATGTTTGCAGGGCCTCGGAGGGAAGCCCTGGGACTGAGAACAGACCCTCTCCTCGTGGCCGGTTGCACACGGAGCGGCGCAGTCCCCCAGGAGGCCACTAGGGGTCTCCACGCTCCGCCCAATGGCTCCTCCAAGGTCCCACCCAGGGCTCCGCGCGCAGCGGCCGCCTTGGTGGGCGGGGGAGGCGTCCTCGCCCCTGGGCGCCGGCTAGATGGTGACCCGCGTGGGATGCAATGACCTAGCCTCCAGAAGCCACTGCCCCCCCTCCCCCGCTGTCCCCTGGAGTCAGGTCACAGACCCCGGTGAGGACCAGCTTCCGAAACTGTCCAGTGCCAGGGGTAGGGGTTGATGCTGGGGCTTTCGGAGTGGTTGAACACCTACTCTGTGCTAACTCTTCGAGCCCGCTCATTTTCTTTAATACCCACACCTACGACCCTGTGAAGCAGGCGTTTTCCCGGTTTTATTAATGCGGAAACTGCAGCTTCTGCGAGCGAAGGGACAGATCACTCAGGGAGCTGGGGTTCCAGCAGGACCTGCCCAGCTCCGAAGCCTGTGTTCTTTGTGGTCCCATCTGCCTCTTCATCACCCCTGGGGAGCCTCAGGCTTGGCTTCTGGAGGGACCACTGTCCCTACACCTCACACACAATCACCCCCACACAGTCACACTATGTGCTCACACTGACACACTTTGTTACACACACACACACACACACACTGGCGTCCCTCCGGAATCTCAGAGCCCAACCCGGATTTTATCCTCTTAGTCCCTCAATCCAGGGTTCTCATCGAGGGAGTGAGGCGTTATTACCAGAAAATCAATTGTTCTAATCTAACCATCTCTGTTTTTTTTTTTTAAGTATGCTTTTTTTGTTGTTGAGGAAGATTGGCCCTGAGCTGACATCTGTTGCCCATCTTCCTCTTTTTTTTTTTCTCCCCAAAGCCCCAGTACCTAGTTGTATATTCTAGTTGTAAGTCCTTCTAGTTCTTCGATGTTGGATGCTGCCACAGTGTGGCTTGATGAGTGGTGTGTAGGTCCGTGCCCAGGATCCGAACTGGTGAACCCCAGGCCACCAAAGTAGAGCACATGAACTTGACCACTCGGCCACAGGCAGCTGCTTATCTCTGTTCTCTTTATTTTCTTCTCTCTGAATTTACATCAAGGGCTTGTCTCCTTGGTTCCTATGTGAATGCTGTGCTTTTCCTTACAGGAAGGTTCTTTTATGGTTTTCTCCTGTTATTACAGAAGCAATTTGTGCCATTGAAGAAAACACAGAGAAGCCAAGAGAGCAGCAACCCCACCTCCAGGGACAGCCCGGGTCGACCCACGGCCGATGTCCTTCCCTGGCACACCCTTCTCCCACACGGAGCCCGGGATCCCCTGTTGTGTGTGAGCTGGTTCCCAGAGACGCCGCTCCAGGCTGGGAGTCAGAGGCCAGGTCTTTGTCCTGCGCCGCCGCTGGGTCCTCCTGTGTGTCCTTGGGCAGGGCCCTCCTGTCTTGGGGTGGGCATGGGGAAGATCCCAAAGGGCCATCTGCCCTGACACTCAAGGCTTCTGGGCCTGTCGTGAAGGGATCAAAGCTCAGGGCAGACCCAAGGCTTCTCTCACGCAGGACAAATGAATCTGGGGCTGAGCTAATGAGGGGTCTCTGAAGAATCTGGAGACCAGGGGAGGCAGACTGGGGAAGCCGCCACCCAGCTCCACATTAAGCAGATGGGCAACCTTCCCGAGGACGGACAGCTGAACCTCTACAAGGACGCTGGTGTCCTGTCTCCTGATCGGGGTCAGCTTGTGCCATCACACAGGGCCCCAGGCTTAGTTTAACGTTCTGCTGTCACCGTCTTGACATGCTTAATGTTTTTTTTTTAAGAGTAGCCTTGAGCTAACATCTGTTGCCAACCTTACTCTTTGTTTTTCTTCTTCTCCCCAAGGCCCCCCAGGACATAGTTGTATATTCTAGTTGAAGGTCCTTCTAGTTCTGTTATGTGGGACGCCGCCTCAGCATGGCCTGACAAGCGGTGCCATGTCTGCGCCCAGGATCCAAACCAGTGGAAACTTCCCTGGGCCGCCGAAGCGGAACTCACAAACGGAGCCACTCGGCCACGGGGCCGGGCCCCTCTTAATAATTTTTGAACAAGGGCCCCACATTTTTATTTTGCACTGGGCTTTACAAATGATGTAGCCGGCCCCACTCCTAATAATAATACCTATGACTGATCTAGAGCTTGCTATATACCAGGCCCTCCTTGCTTTTCCTATTTATAATTCCTCTGTAGGGGTCGGCCCGGTGGTGCAGTGGTTAAGTCCACACGTTCCGCTTCAGCGGTTCGGAGTTTGCCAGTCCGGATCCCGGGTGCGGACATGGCACTGCTTGGCACACCGTGCTGTGGCAGGCATCCCACATATAAAGTAGAGGAAGATGGGCACGGATGTTAGCTCAGGGCCAGTCTTCCTCAGGAAAAAAGAGGAGGATTGGCTGTAGATGTTAGCTCAGGGCTAATCTTCCTCAAAAAGTAAAATAAAATATAATTCCTCTGTCCCTCCCAGCAGCCAGGTGTCAACTGCCTTTCTTAGACTCGGTCGCCCCAGATGCTGATGTTTATGGGGTGCTACTTCATATATGCTCACACTCCTCTGGGTCTCTGCAATGCCAGAGATGCTGTTACCGCCCACATTTTATTGATGAGGAAGTGAGGTTAACCGGAGAGGTTAAGCAACTTTCTTGCAATTGCAGAGCTAGTGAGGGATCGGGCTGCTATTTGAATCCATGCTTGGAGCCCCTATTCATCCTGCAGTGTCTGGGGAGCCGGTGAAAAGCCCCATCCCTTCCCGCCTGGCTTAGCAGGGGCCATCTCAGGTGCTCTGCAGCCCTGCCCCTGCCTCCGTCCCGGCTGTGGGGGTGCCCAGCGGTGCCTAGGTGGGAGAGCTGTCAGCTTTCATTCCTGCCGCCTCCTGATCGGCCGACAGCTGCTGTGCCCTGCCACCTCCCGTGCCCAGGTGCGTGATCTGCTCCCCCACTCAGGCATGGAGCCTTGGGGCCAGGAAGTGTCAGTTTCCATTTTTCCCTGCAGTGCTGAGCTCCTTGTGCGTCCCGGGCAGCAGCTGTGGCTCCAGGGACCTTGGTCCATCGATGCCAGTTATCACTGAGATGACAGCCCAGGCGGGGGTGGAAGGGGGACGCCAGGGGTGGGCACAGGTAGCTGGGAGTGGGGTGGACGGGCCAGCACCTGGGGACTCTCACCCGCTCAGGCCGACTTGCTCAGCTTCTGGGTCTCAGCTCCCACGTCTGTAGGATGGGGTAGAGAAAGCAGGCCCACCAGGGAAGAATTCAGGGTCGGGGGTACACAGTCCTGCGTTCAAGTCCCAGGTCCAGCACTTAGCAGCCGTGTGACCTTGAACAGATTACAAAACCGAGTTTCCGCGCCCTCCGCTGTAAAAAGACAGCAAGAGCAGAGGCATCCCAGTTAAGAACTCATGCCGACAGACTGACTCAAATTCAAATCCCAACTCCCGTGCTTATGAGTTATGGGACCTTGCACGAGTCACCTCACCTTTCTGAGCCTCGGTTTCCTCATCTGCCAAATGGGGATAGCCCTTGTGGCATCCTCATGGGGTTCTGGAAGGATTGAGCCTTTTCCTGGTGCTTGCCAAGTGCTCAGTGAGGTGTCTGACCTCTCAGGGTCACTGTGAGGACCAGATGGGATTGCTGGCATGTCACAGGAGCTGATGCCCTGCTGGAAGCGTTCCGTGTCAGGCCGGTTGTGTGATGAGGAGGCCAAGGGCAGGGCCATCCTCCCACAGCCAGGCTGCGGAGGAGATGACGGGTTTCCCACGCAGAGGCTGAAGCCCCGGGAATCTGTGGCTGAGGCTGGGAGAGCTGACGACCAGGCAGGTGACCGAGGGCCAGGGACTAAGCCACTAGGGGCGGCCCCGGTGCAGACAGCCTTTGACAGGTGTTGGCAACAGACTTATTCAAAGGTGACCATGGCAGCCGTATAGGAAAGAAAAAAGGAAGCCCACTTCAGCCTGGGCTACCTCCCCAGACTCTCAGCGCCCTCTCCTGGGGGGTCCGGGGTCAAGCCTCCCTCCCGTATCCCCCAGCAGACCTCGCTCTGTAAACCCTGAAACTGTGCTCCCCACACTTCACTGTGCCCGCGAACCCCCAAGGGGCTTGCTCAAATGCTGATTCTGATTCCACAGCCCGGTGGGCCCTGAGAGTCCACATTGCTCATCAGCTCGTGGGGTTGTCGACGATGCTGGTTGGGGACCAGGCTTGACTGGCCGGGATGGAAAACGTTATATAAATGTAGGTCGTGAAAATTAATCCTGACCTGGGCTGTTGAGTTATTACCTGGTCTGACTTTAGTAGACTCCGAGGGCCTGTCTGGGAAACAGTTCTCCCCAGAGGTCAAAGGGAACATCCTCTCAAGGTCAGAGGTCACTAGGATCTGATTTCGCTCCTAAGAGCAAAGAGATAGGGAGAGGACCCCTTTCAGCTTGAGTAACACGAACAGGGGTTTCCAGACCCGGGGCTGCATACCTGCTGCGTCAGAACCACTGGGGATTCTAAAAAATACAGATTCCGAGTCACAGAAAGACAAAGGCTGAATGATTCCAGTTACCTGAGGTATCCAAAGGAGTCCAATTCACAGAAACGGAAAGCAGAATGGTGGTTACCAGGGGCGGGGGAGAGCGGGGGAAGGGAGCCGTTAATGGGTACAGAGTTTCAGATTTGCAAGATGAAAAGAGTTCTGGAATTCTGTTTCCCAACAGTGTGAATTTACTTAACACTGCTGAACTGTACACTTAAAGATAGTTGAGATGGTGGATTTTATGTTACGTGTTTCTACCACAATAAGAAATAATTACAGGAGCTGGCCCGGTGGTGCAGCGGTTAAGTGCGCACATTCCTCTTCAGCGGCCCGGGGCTCGCAGGTTCGGATCCCGGGTGCGGACATGGCACCACTTGGCAAGCCACGCTGTGGTAGGCATCCCACGTATAAAGTAGAGGAAGACGGGCATAGATGTTAGCTCAGGGCCAGTCTTCCTCAGCAAAAAGAGGAGGACTGGCAGCAGGGCTAATCTTCCTCAAAAAAAAAAAAAAATTACAGGTCTGGCCCTGACATGTGAGATCCTGTTTAGGTGTTTCCAGGGTAAAGCCTGGAAATCTATTTTTTCAAATCTCCCCCAGGGGATCCAGTGCACAGCCAGGCGTGCAGACCACCAGTTGGGGGAAGCTATACCCCGGATGTCTCCCACATCCCCGACCTTGGCTGTCCGTTCTGATGGTTACAGGCGTCCCATGCCCTCCTCCTTGTCTCCCTCCAGCACGCAGCTGCCCCGGTGACCTTTCTAAACCACAATCCAATCCTCACAGGCTCCATTAAAAGTGTTCCATGGCCTCCCGTGGCCCTTGGTACAAAAGAGAAAAAGGCACAGCCTCCTCAGCACGGTCAGGGAGTTAGTGCCTTCCCAGAGCCTGATGGCAGGAAGCTTCGGGAGCAAGGGCAGAGGTCTGTGCAAGGGCCCTGAGCACCAGGAGGCAGAGATGAATTCTGCTTTGGGGAGGTGGTGGGGTATGGGCGAGGTGGGGGGCAGTGGGAGGGGGTTCCAGGCTGAGGGGCAGGTAGGCAAGGCAAGGAGGGGATGGCCCCGAGGAGAGGGGACGGGGAGCTGGGGGGACAGTGAAAGCAGGGAGAAATTAAAAGGCCCATTCCGCTGGGGTGGGGAGGTGGGGGGACGTGGGGGGCCTCCAGGGCTGGCTCCACCCTGGTCTCCTGGAGCCACTGGATGCCCAGCATGGCCTCCAGGCCTAGGCTCGGGTTAGCAGCTTCAGGCCTGAGCGATGCCCTGCACACTTGCCATGGGGGCCTCAGCAGGGAGATCTGGCTGGGAGAGGGCACAGCTCCTTCAGCTCGGGAGCCCCAGGGCTTCCCAACCCCTAGCTCTCAGCCCCTTCCCTGGGGCCTGACTGCCCCTTGAACCCCGCTCCTTTCCTTTGGCCTGTGTGTGTGTGTCTGTGTGAGTCTCTTCAGGGTCGTGTGGCCACATAGTCTCCGCCTTGGCCTGTCTGTGTGTCTGTGGATTTGTGGGTGCTTCTTAAAAGCTGGGTGTGCCACAGCAGGTATGCGTTTATGAGTGGCCCCCTCAGATTCTCAGCGAAGCCCCGGAGGCCCCCCCCCGAGGGTGTACAGGGGGATTCTGGGGGTCACTGTGAGAGGGCCCGGGCACGAGGGAGCTGGGAGGCGCCACCTGCCCCCAGATAAACACACAGCCCAAGTAAAAAAAGAGAGCCTGCTGTGGGTCCTTCCAGTCTGTTCCATGCCCGCAGGGTCACCCCCACCACCACCACAGAGGAATTAGGGAGACGCTGTTACCCAGCACTCATCAGGAAGGGCTCCTTACACCCCATTAGAGATCAAATAAATGGGTCCCTGGGGCTGGGGTGGGGGCTCCCCTTTCACATCCCCCTTCTCCCCTGGGGAAGCCTCTTTCCTCTGTCCCCTCGACCCCACGCAGTTCCTCGCCGTGGGGAAAGGGCCTGGCTTCCTGGTGGAGGACCCGAGGGCCATGTGCTCAGGGTCAGCATCACATGGCCCCATCTGGGGACATCAGAGCCACCTGAGTGCTCACACAAGGCTTCTGTCTTTTGCGAAGGAGATGGGAACAGAGATAAGCCAGCGAGCGCTCTGGAAGAGAAATCGCATCCCGTAATCGTTGGCAGGAAGGTTAATTGGATGTGGTCCTCAGCTTGTTCCTGGGACAAGAGTGTTAATAAACCTAAAAAATCGGAACACACCCAGAGCCACCTGGAGGAATGAACAGGCCCGGGTGTCCGAGGTCACGTGGAACGGCACCCAGGAGTGGGAGGAGCACTGGACCAGGAGGCTGAGCCCCTGGCTCCTCACACCGGCTCGGCTGCCAGCTCACGGTGGCCTTTCAGTAAGCTCCTGCCTCTCGGGACCTTGAAAACATTACTGTGTGCAAGTTGGGGTCGCCTGGCCACCGGGTTGAAGGCTCGCTGTGGTCCTGGGAGGTGGTGTTATCAGCATCTCTGTTTGGGGATGAGGAAACTGAGGTTCCCTGAGGACAGGTGACATGTGCCACAGCTGGCAGGTGTGGGTCAGCCCTGGACCCCAGCTCCAAGCTGAGAGCTGTACATGAAGTGGCTGGACTAGAAGC
This sequence comes from Equus asinus, assembly GCF_041296235.1. NCBI lineage: Eukaryota > Metazoa > Chordata > Mammalia > Perissodactyla > Equidae > Equus > Equus asinus. The sequence goes on along the minus strand of NC_091806.1, from coordinate 39,491,432 downwards.
CCCGGTAATTGTCCTCTGCCAGGGTAGACATTCCCTGGGTGTCCACTAGGAGGCGACCTAGATCACTTCTCCTCTTTGGCGCCAGCACCTTCGTCCTCAGGCAGTATGGTGGCCCCTGGGTGGTCTCTGAGCTAGGTGGGGAGCGTGCCAGCTCCTGGGGCAAGGTCGGAGGGCCACACTGGTCCTCCCTCCCCCTCCTAACCCACTTCTATGGAGGAGCCTCCAGCCCTCACCTTCTAAAGGTGAGGGAGGGAAGAGAGATGTCTCAAACCCACAAGGATGTGAGGACCCCTTGGTCCCTTCCTCAGATACCTTGGGAGGCCCCTGTGCCTGACTGGAGTCAGCTACAAATATTAGAGGCTCAGAGAGAGTTAGTAACTTGTTGGAGGTCACACAGCCAGGTCTGTTTGATTCTAAATGCTGGAGTCCAGTGCCGGTTCAGGTGAGGCTCAGCTCAGGTGCACTGGACGCAGCCTGTCATGTGGTCCACCGCGGGCAGGAAGGTCCTGATCAGCTGGGACTGCGAGCCTCGGGGGGTGACAAGAGGACTGAGGCTTCCACAGAGGGTCGAGAGCTCGGTCCAAGTGCTCAGGGCCGGGCGTGGGGGCTGGTGAAGGGGCAGGGAGAGGCACTCAGCTGGCAGCCAGTGGATGTCCTTGGCATGGGTGTCACCTTTTTATCTGTAAGTGGGTGTGTAAGTGGGGGTGGAGGCAGAGGGGACGTGAGTCGGACTCAGGACCCCCAGGTCATTTTGGGGTAGCATTCAGATTTGTCAGCATTTTGGAGGAATGGGGGTGGGGAGGGCCTTTGCGGGGAGGAGGGTGGGAAGGCTGTGATTTGGGGAGGGGGGTTGAGAAATGCTTGGAGGCCAAGGATCCAGCGGGAGTTGGAGTGGCACTGACCGGGAGGTGTTGTGGAACCCCAGAGGGGCTCGGCTGGGTGAAGGGAGGTGACAGTGACACTGGGGCTACAGGGCCCTTCTCTCCCTGCTCCGTGTTCTGGATGGTGGATGTTCCCCATTGCCATGATGCGTGGCCTGCACCTGCCAGGAAGGCACGAGGGAAATTGAGTGTCTGAGGAGAGAGCCTCATGTCTCCCCAGAGTTACAGCCAGCTCCTGCCCTCTTGCCCATTTAGGCCCCTCCCCAGAGTAGGCCTGAGCCTCCCAGGCCCCTCCCCAGCACAGAGACATCCCACTGGACCCCCGTTTGTTACTCAGGTCAGCACGCAGTGACTCAGTGACGGAGGCAGGGTCAGGGCCAGGGTTGGGGTTTGGAGATGAGCACAACCCGGGCTCCAGGGCCCATGGCAAAGCCGGGGAGACGAGCGACCACCCACGTGCATGGGATGAGGCTGCTCCAGGTGTGGGGGCTCCATCTCTCCGGTGCACAGATGAAGAAGGGGGACATCGGACCAGAGGAGTCGACCTGGAAAATCCCAGCCCTTCCCTAGGCAGGTCACAGAACCTGCTCTCCCAGCCTGGGGCCCTCCCCTCCCTCCCAGCAACGTGTCCAGGGGCACCTGACTTGAACAGGCTATAAATAGAGGGATGATGGAAGGCTCCGGAAGCCCAAGGGAGGGCAGGAGAGACGGATTCTGAGTCTCCCCAGAGGGGCCCAGTGGGGCTGCACTGACGAGGCGACATGTCTGTGGTGAGTCTTGGAGGCTGAATAGGAGTCTCCTCGGCAGAGGAGGCCCAGGATGGGGCATCAGGCAGAGGGAACAATGGGGTGAGGCGAGAAATGGAGCAGGTGGTGGCCCAGAGTGGCTGGGCGAAGGCTGCATGGGGCTGTGGCAGTGGATGAAACCCAGTGGCCAAGGGCCTTGAATGCCAGGGTAAGGGCTTTGTTCTGGGGGTCCCAGGCTTGCTCTCAGAGTACTTCTGGTTTTGTGATGGGGAGTTAAGAGTAACTCACAACCAGTCAAGAGCGATCCCAGGCCACCTGGGGCACAGGGCCAGGAAGGACATGGCCATCCTTCCCCAGTAGAATGGAATAACATTAAGGTGTGCCAGAGACTGCTAACTATTCCCCAATATCTGTCCTCTCTGTCTTCTTTGCCAAAGAACCCTTGACTTTTAGCTGGGCATACAACCACTTGAAAGAAAGACTACATTTCCCAGCCTCCCTTGCAGCTAGCTATGGCCACGTGAATAAGTTCTGCCACTGGGGTGTAAGAAGAGGCGTCATCCAAAGGCAGGCGATTGCACCCTTTTTGCCTCTTCTTCCTTTCTGCTGGCTGGAGTATGCATGTGACTGCGGGAGCTGGAGCAGCCATTTTGGATCATAAGGCAAATGCAACTTGTAAAGGATGACTGAGCAACAAGAAGGAAGTGATCTGGGTTCTGATGTTCATGGAGCTGCCACATCAGTACTGGACTAGATACTCCCAAACGTTGTTTACTTGGGAGAAAAATAAACTACATTGTTCGACTCACTCTTTCTTTGGGTTTTCCTAGCTGCATCAGCTGAGTATAATCCTAAACAACACACAGGTCAGAAGTGGACCTCGGGGCTGGCCCTGTGGCCAAGTGGTTCAGTTTGCACGCTCCACTTCAGTGGCCCGGGGCTCTGCTGGTTCCAATCCTGGGCACAGACATGGCACTGCTGGTCAGGCCATGCTGGGGTGGCATCCCACGTAGCACAACCAGAGGCGCTCACACCTAGAATATACAACAATGTACTGGGGGGCTTTGGGGAGAATAAGAAGGGAAAAATATATGTGTTTTTTTTAAAAAAAAGAAGTGGACCTCAAGAGCTCTTATACCCAATTGTTCTACCCCTGAAAAAAATCCACAAACGAAATAAAACAAAGAAAACCCCAGGAGTATTTACACCTCCGAAGCAGTAACAACAGGCACATTACAATTATATTCCAGGTATCAGCCCTCACTCGCTGGACCCTTTCCAGAATCTTCCTTCCCTGTGGTTTCAATAGGATGCTCGGAAATGTGGTGTCTTTGTTGCAGATAATATGCAAGATCCGGAGATGGCTTGGTTCCCTGCGCCAGGCCCCCCATCCAGACACGCCTGGCCTTCCGGATGCTGTGACTCAGGTCCCCATCTCCCAGCCAGAGATCCATGGGCTCACAGAGGTACCAGAGACTTGAGCCACTGGTGCTTGAGGAGTAAATACATTGGAGAAAGTTTAGTTAACGCCCTTGGCATTCCTGGGTGGGTCTTTTTCATCTCTTTCCCAATACCCAGAATGGTGTGGTCTTACCTCTGCCATGATATAGTAACAATAATAACAAGTTACCATTTAATGAAGTGTCCAACTCTCTCAGGGCGGACTGGACAAATGCCCCCTCCCCCCCCGCTGAGATGGAAACAGAGGAGAATGCAGCCCTCGGCTAAGGATTTAATGGAGCCCTTTACGCAAAGACCTTCTCCTGGCGGAACGGAAGGAGCAGTCATTAGGGCCGGGCTCCGCTCTGCACGGTCATGCCACTTACTGGATCCAGGGCGGATGGAGAAAGGGAGGCAGCTGGGAAAACATCCCTGCTCCCTACACAGCTCAGGTCATCCCGCCTGAGTCTTCTGTTTACCTTCCCTAGCGGCTTATGGGGCTCCCAGAGCTGCTCGCCCGGGGCCACACCTGCAGAGGGCGGGCTGGGGCGGCCAGCAGGGACATTTGCCAGGACTACCCAGGACTGCCACCAGGGCCAAGCCTGCCCCCATCCTGTGCTGGGGTGCGGTGCCTCGGCCATTCCTCATTCTCCCAGCTGCTGGGGGAAGGTCTCTCCTGGTGATGGGCGATGCAGCTTCCCATCAAAGGGTGGAGGCGATGGGGGAGGGGATTTGCGCCAGGTATGGCAGAAGGAGGCAGGAGGCTGAGGTCAAAGGGAGCGGGATGAACGAATGGTTGCAGCCAGACTGTGCGGGTTTGCTGCCGGCTCCACTCCCAGCGCTGGGACTCACCCAATGATTTAACCTCTCTGAGCCTCAGTTTCCTCATCTGGACCACGAAGAAACTCACCATCCCTTCCTCTAGGGCTGTGACGAGGATTGAACGGGCTAACACAGGTCAGGTTTTAGGACGGTGTGTGGAGCGTGAAACGGGCTGGAAGAATATTAGCTGCTAGTTGTTTCTTCTTCTTCTTTTTAGTGGGGAGGTATTACAAGAGAGAAGCTCAAACTCAACGAGCCCCTCGGGAAGGGGAACTTCCGGCGAAGAATTTACCTTCTGAGGCACCTCCTCAGAAAGCTCGCTAGCGCACACCTTGAGGTGTCAACTCCCACGTTGTGAAGCTGCCTGATTACGCCAGCCCATCCGGGGGAGAAGGTCTCATCCTGTTCAGGCATGCAGAGGAGTGTCGTGGCTTCCAGCATAGACTCTGGGGCCAGAGGGCCTGGGTCTGAAGCCAAGCTCTGCCCTTCCGGAACGTTCCTTCTGGAACATGTGCCCTAGTTTCCTTACTCGTGACATGGGATGATGAAAGCGCCTCCCTAGGAGGTTTCAGCGAGATGATAGGTGCCGGGAGGGCCCTGATGACAGCCAGGAGTTGACGGTGTGGGGAGAACAGGGGTCAGGGCAGCAGAGAGGGGATTGCCCCAGGCTGCCCCAAACTGGTTCCCTGAGGGATGGTGCCCAGGAGCTCCACTTGGCCAAGAAGTGGGGTGTGTGTGTGTGTGTTTGTGTGTGTGGGTGGCAGAGCTACCAGGGGAAGCACCCCACGCAGACGAGCCACATCCGAGTGGCTGCTTAGGTGAAAGAGAGGGACTCAGGCTCCATCCAGCTTTCCCACCGAGCTGGAGGTCCTGACCATGAGGTCCCAGGGCCGGGCACGCTGGCTCCCACTTGGTGGTCTCCCTTAATTCTCTCTCCACCACTAGGAGGCCAGCGTTTCCTGCTCCACTCTGCAGATGAGGAACTGAGGCCCCAAGACCCAGAAATGGAGGTATCCATCCCAGGCTTGACTGACCCTGGAACCCCCATCCCTGACCAAGACATCCCCCCTCCCCACTCCAGGATGAAGCCACTGTCACCCCTCTCTGGGGTGCAGAATAGGCCAGGCGCACCTGCCCTTGGCTGATTCCCTCTCCCGCCAGGTCCACACTTCCACCCCAGCTCACTTTTCTATCCCTGCCTGCTGGTTCCCCCTTTGTCTATTTATCCCAAATACCAGTGACTTGTCATTCACAGCAACTCCATCCTTCAACCTCCAACACAGAAACAAGAAGCAAGCCCACCCCTTCCAGAATTGTCCTGGAGCCTGGGAGGGGGTCATGGTCTGCGGCAGACACACTCTGCCTCTGGGGAACCGGGAGGGACCTGCACTGGAGCCAGCCAGCAAGGCTTCCTGGAGGGGGTGGGCTTTGAGAAGGACTTGGAAGAGGTGAGGCCCCTCTGCTGAGAGCTCGGCGTCTGCAGGCCTGGGTTCAAATCCCAGCCTTGTGGTCAACTAGCCAGGTGACCTTGGGCTGGTAATTAACTTCTCTCTGCCTCAGTGTCCTCATCTGAAGCAGAAGCATAAAGAGTCACCAATGGAGGAGGTGAATCCAGAGGCCTGGGTCCCCACTCCACATGTCAAGCAACTTTGACACCAGTCGTGGCTGAGCCTGCTGGGTGCTCACTTGCTGTGACATACTTTACATGGATCATCTGATTTAAATTTCATGACTACCTTACTTGGGAGGTCCTAGGATTGTCCCCATTTTTTCAGATGAGGAAACATGCCCAGAGAGGTTGGCTGACTTGCCCAATGTCACACAGCTAGCAGGTGGTGGAGCGGAGGCTGAGAACCCAGGGCTGTCTGATTCCAGAGACTGCGCCCCTAACATGTTGGCCACTTTCTCTGGCCCTCCCTCTCAGGCTTCCCCATCATCGAAAAGGACAGGGGCTGGGCAAGTGGCATTCTGCTCCATCACGGCTTGAAGCCCCAGCTGCCGGCTGCAGCAGGAGGGGTCCCTACTGGAGCCTGGTGCCCCCACCCGGCCTCTCTGCAACATCCCTGACCCACCCAAGGGCAGTGAGGAGCAGGTGCTGGGCTGAGAAACCCCATCGTGGGTTCATTTTCCTGCCTCTGCTGAGGGAGGGGGGCTTTGGGGGAGGAGCTGGATCCCCAGTGCCCAGGATCTGCTGGCTAAATTTAGGTGCTGGGTTATAGAAGGCACAAGGGTAATTAGGGTGTTGTGTCACTTTCCAGCTGCCTCTCACATCCCCTGAGCAGTCACACGCCACTCCTGAAGGAGGGAGGAAGCATGGGTGACACAGAGGGGGAGGAGAGGATGGACAGTGGGGCCGGAGGAGGTGGGGGAACCTGATGACCCAATGGCTCGAGGAGCAGGGCTGCCTGGGCCTGGGTACTGCCCTGTCACCCTGGGGCCCTGCCGGGGGTGGGTCACAGGGAGGCGATTTTTAGCCAAACATCCCAAGGGCTTCCTCCAAATAGCGTCACCCATAAATGGGAAGTCCCGCCCTGGAAGTAGCGACCCCCTTGTCACTGGAAGTGCTCCTCGCAGAGAGAAGTCCACCAAGTATTGATGATGCACAGTATGCGACAGGATTTACTTGTGTGTTCTCAGCAAGTCCTTCCAACGACTCTGTGAGGAAGGAGGGCATCACCCATCCCGTCTCCCAGCGGAGGAGACTGAGCAGTCAGCCGGTCGGGTTTGCACAGCTGAGGTTTGGGGGAGCCCGGGATGAGCCAGGCAGGCTGGCTCCAGAGCCACAGCTGGCCGTGGTCCACTGCAACGTGGTCAGCATCTCTCTGTGACCCAAGAAGGATCACCAAGAAGGCTTTGCTGAAGAGATGAGAAGAGAAGGCATTCTGGGTGCTAGGAGCTGCCCTTCGAAGACTAAACGGCAGGTCAGCCCCCTACAAAGTGCACTGGCTGGTGTAGAAGCCAGAACGAGGCTTCTGGGTAGAGGCCGTAATGATTATTGGCTGCATCCCTGTAACTATTCAAACCAGACCTGAATCACTCAATTAAAAAGCAGGCAAAGGATTTGAATAGGCACCTCTCCAAAGAAGATATGCAAATAGCCGATAAGCACATCAAAGATGCTCGACATCATTAGTCATCAGGGAAATGCAAATCAAAACCACTACGAGATCCCACTTCACACCCACTAGGATGGCTGGAATCAAAAGACAGACAGTAACAAGTGCTGGCAAGGATGCGAAGAAATCGGAACGCTTGTGCGTTGCTGGTGGGGATGCAAAACGGTGCCGCGGCTTTGCAAAACAGTTTGGCAGTTTCCTCCAAAAGTTAAACGTGGAGTTACCATATGGCCCAGCAATTCCACTCCTAGGTATATACCCAAGAGAATTGAAAACATATGTCCACGAAAAAATTGTACGTGAATGTTCATAGCAGCACTATTCGTAAGAGCCAAAAAGTGCAAATAAAAATGCCTATTAGCCAATGAATGGATAAACAAAATATGGTACATACATACGATGGAATATTACTCAACCTTAAAAAGGGACGAAGTTTTGACACATTCTGCAACATGGATGATCCTTGAAGACATTAGGCTAAGCGAAAGAGCCAGACACAAAAGGACAAATATTGCACGATTCCATTTACCTGAAATATCCAGAATGGGCAAATTCATAGAAACAGAAAGGAGATTAGTGATTTCCAGGGCCCCGGGGGCAGGGGAGGATGAGAAGTGACTGCGAATGGGTGCAGAGTTCCTTGGGAGGGTGACGTAAATGTTCTGGAATTAGACAGTGGTGGCAGACGTACAACTTTATAAATATACTGAAAAACACTGAGTTGTATACTTTACAGGGTGAACTTTATGGTACGTGAATTATGTATCAATAAAGCCGTTATTAAAAAGAAAACTCTCTCTAATACTCGCAAGAGCACAAATGGAGACCTACATACCACGTGCCTAAATATTTAAAAATCGAGCAAATGAGCTGTTAAATATGTTCCCTTCTCTTACCTTGAGAAATATACCTCCATAGCAGCAAAATGGAAAAGTATGTATAAAGCTATGGTTCTGATATGCTTGAAAGCTGGCATGTTTGGGTATTCTGTTGATGGACTGACTGTGTTTGGACAAGCAATCAAATAAAGACATACATAATTTGTAAATTATTATAGTTTTATTCCGTAAAAATGCTCATTCATTCGTTTCACCAAAATAACAAATTTGTGTTCTAGAAACGGGAGTGAGTGATCTAAAAAGGCTCGAGAAATAAAATATAGTTTTCATCAAAAAGATAAACTATAGTAAATGTAAAATTTTGAAAAGATTTTTCAGGGGCCGGTCCAGTGGCGCAGTGGTTGAGTTCATGCTTTCTGATTCAGTGGCCCAGGGTTTGCTGGTTAGGATCCCGGGCGCAGATCTAGCCCTGCTTGTCAAGCCACTCTGTGGTGGTGTCCCACATGAAATAGAGGAAGATTGGCAACAGATGTTAGCAGGGCCAATCATCCTCACAAAAAATAAAAAAAATTTCAAAAAAGTATATTTCTAAAAGATTCAAAGTTATTCCTTGAAATTAAAAAACAGAATACAAATTATAACTACTATAACATTTTAAATCAAATCTGAATTTTTATTATTTTTTAAAATTTTTATTAAATATTAAACATTTTTGAAAGAATAACACGATTAGCGATTCGACTGTTCAACGCCCATCTAGCTGGTAACGAGAAAGATCAGTACCACACTCCATGCCCGTTACATCTGAATTTATAGATAGAAATTTAAGAGTGATAGGAGTTGTTCAAACAGTGCAAGATAAATGTCCCTCGGCCGCCACCGGCATCGCATTGTGGATATCGCATTAATTCACAAGAACCACTAGAATCAAGAGTTGGTACATGAAAAAAAAAAAGCAAGACAACGGACCCTCGACCTCTCGTCTGAGGGTGGGACTGAGAGAAATTGCAGGCCTTCTCTGGGGCACCCATTCTCACCAGTGTTTCCACGTGGCTGGCACCCACTTTGCATAGTTCTTTTGAGTTATGGCCTCAGTGACTCAGAACATTGGCCTGGAGAGAGCTCAGAGATGCTCTGAAGCCTGGCCCGATGCCTGTTCCCTCCCGGCTTGGACATTCTGAGTCTGCGTGGCCGTTGCCCACCCCTCCACACCCCCACACCTCCAGGTAACAAGTCCCAGGGACCGGCCCTCGTGTGCCCCCAGGCCCCTCTCCCCGCTCTGACCCTCAGGCTCTGCTGTTCTGAACCACCCTCCCTGCTGAGCCAGCCAGGCCTCTGCCCGTGCGGGGCCCACGCCCTGGAACACTCTTTCCCTCTCTCTTCCTTTGGCCCCGGCTCTGCTCCTCCGGGATAGGCCCCTCCCGGGGGCTCCCTCTTCTCTCTGCGTGGACCTCCAGTACAAGCTCGTGGAGGGCAGGCACCTCCTGCGTTGCTCTCAGCTCCCCCCAGAACAGACCCTCGGCCAAGTTGACGGAGCAAGAGGCCACCACCGTGTAAGGCGGCAGGAGAGGGGCTCCTCCATTCCATATCCTCAGCGGTGGCATCTCTGAGGAACAAGTGGGGTCCTCCTAGAAGAGCCTGGGGAGCAGCTGGGGCCCGTGGGTGGCACCTCGTGGTCCCCTCATGATCTGGATGGCCCAGGCCAGAGGCTCTGGGGACAGACTCCTCGTTGCCTGGTCCACCGTAACCCCTGTGACTCCCGCCTCCCAGGGCCCCTCTTTCAGCCTCCCCTGCCTTCCAGCCCTCACCCCGGCCCTCACCTCCACACGCTCGGCACGGTTGCACACAGCAGCTGAGATTCAGGGAGCCCCACAGCCACCCTGTCCCGCCAGGCCCCTCTCCCTCCCTATCTGTTCTTTGGCCAAAAGACAAAGTCATCAAGCTGGTTCCCCTGAACTGAGGGTGGGAGGTGAGGGGAACAGAAGGTGTGTGCTGGAGCCCACACACTCGGGTCAAACTCCAGCCTCACCACCTACCAGCTGTGGGACCCAGTCTGAGCCTCAGTTTTCCTTATCTGTAAAATGGGAACAGTTAGGGTTCTACTTGTGTTCATAGCGTTGCTGTAAGGATTCAATGTGATAATGCTTCATAGAGAGGGTACAGCAAGTCATCAATACATGGGGTTATAGTAATAATAATGATACAACAATTATTATTATTATTATCAGGAACTTGTAAAAGCTTGATCCTTACTATTCACTCAGAGAGTCAATCAGTTGGTCAGTCACTCAACAGGGATATAACATAGTAATGCCACCAAGAATGGGTTCCAGATGTCCTAAAGTGGCCTAGAGCAATGAAGACATCTGCAGACAGATTCTGATCTGCATCTGTGAGGAACTCATTCGGTCACAAATCAAAGAAAACCTGAAAACTGTGGCTTAAACATTTTGGGGCTTCCTCTTCTCAGATAACAAGGAATCTAGAGGTAAGCTGCCCAGGGCTGTTGTGCTGGCCTCATGAAGTCTTCCATCATCTTTAGATGGTGACTTTCAACTTCATGGTGCCATAATGGCTGCCATACCTCCAGACATCGTGTCTAGGTTCCAGGCAAGAAAAAGGGAGCTTGGAGTCGAAAACAACCCTACCAGTCCAGTCTTCCCCTTATTAAAAAAAGCAAAAACTCTCCTGAAACCCCACACAGTCAACTTCTGTTTATGCCTCATTGGTCAGCTGTAGACTCACGGGAAGCTGGGAGATTGGGGAGTGTGATTAGCCCAGACTAGCCCTGATCTATCCATGGGAATGAGGGACAAGGCAACCCTCCCAAAACTGGACTGTGGTTAGCAAGTGGGGATGGGTATTGGGTGGGATCAGCAGTGTTTGCCACAGTCACACGATGGAGGGGGCTTGGAGCTCACCCTCTCCTATTTGCATATTACAGCACCAGGGTTTAGAGAGAAGAAGTGACTCACCCAAGGTCACACAGCAAAGCAGGGGAGGACTGGAACCCAGGCCTTCTACTCCCCCCACAACATGATATGATTTCTTGATTGACAAGCCCCCTAAAGGAGCGGACTCAGGAGCTGGGGGCCACCAGGGCTTCAGCACCCAGAATCCTTCAGAAGCGGGGGAGACATTGGCTATAGTGGGACATGAAGGAGGCCTTCCCACTGTCACCAAACCCCAAGGGCAGAGCCAGCTCCCCGGGGTGGCTAAATGGCAGGCAGATAATTACCCTTGTCACCCACTCTTTTCTGGGCAAGACAGCCATATAATCTGCCTGTCAGCTGAGGAGAGGGGCGGGCCCTCCTCTCCACCCCCTGCTGAGGAGGACACTTGGCAGACAGGGGGCGGCAGGGCAGCCGGTGGAGAATGGGGTGATGGGGGGCCAGCTGGTAGGCAGATGGACAAGTGAGGGAGGACGCTGGGACCAGGGGCAGAGCAAGGATGCCAGGTGCCACAGCACTGTCAGGATGGGTAAACTGAGGCAAGATGGGGCCTAGATGCCTGCCCCAGGGACAGAGAGAGCTAACACATGGGACTTCTCTTGTTGATGAGTCTCCAGGTTCCCCGAGAGATGTCCTTGCTGGGGGACACCTTCCCCAGATGGGGAAGCGGGGACAGGGCAGGGGAGCTTCAAGTTAGAGGATGCAAAGAAGGGAGGGAAAGCCATCCCTGGCAGAGGGGACAGCACGAGCAGAGGCATGGGGACTGCCAGCGCGTCAGGGTCAGGTTTGCTGCAGCTTCCAGTGAGGGGCAGCCAGAGGCACAGGATGAGGACAACTTACGCAGCGTGTGCTGTGAGGGGGTGCTTCTCACTCTATTTCATGAACCCCTCCAGCAACCTTGGGGTCCCCTTCCCGCTCCCCTTTTACAGGCGAAGGGGCTGAGGCTCAGATGTCACACGGCTGCTAAGTGGCAGAACCAGAGGGATTCGAGCTCACAGCTGCCTCCCTTCCGAGTCGAGTCCGTGCTCTCAGCCTCCACGTGTTCCGGCTTCCTGCTGTTGGACAGCTGAGTGAGGAGCAGCTAGTGGAATCTGGACTTTGAAAACGGGAGCTCTTGAAGGTCTGAGCAAGGGGAGGGCACATAGTCCCAGTTGTGTTTAAAAGGATCCTTAGTTCTCTTTCTAAATGGTTCCCCTGCCCCGCCGTGTATCCTTTATTTTCCCATCTGCTGTGGTTAAGTGGGTGGGATCCAGAACCAAGTGGATCCTTTCCCTGCCCCATACCAGCCGTGAGACCTCGGGCAATTCATCAACCTTTCTATGCCTCAGCTTCCCCATCTGTAAAACGGACATCTTAAGAGCGCCTGGTTCATAGTTTTGGCGTGGGGACGAAATGAGTTACCTCCAGTCTGTGACAGTGCTGGGCAGGGCATGAATCTCAGACAGCTCAGCCGCGATGACCCGAGTGCCCTGGCTTGTGAGGATGTGTCTGTTTGTTACTTGCTTCACGAGTCCTGTTTCCCCTTGCTACACTGTAAGCTCCAGCGCCTAGGACGCGTCCCTCCTTGTGTTCATTTCTCAGGGCTGCTGTAACAAAGTACCACAAATTGGGTGGCTTACAACCACGAAAATGTATCATCTCGCAGTTCTGGAGGCTGAAAGTCTGAAATCCAGGTGTCAGCAGGGCCCTGCTGCCACTGAAAATTGTCGGGGAGAATCTTGCTTTGCATCTCCCCAGCTTCTCGTGGTTGCTGGCGGTCCGTGGTGTTCCTGGGCTTGGAGACGAGTCATCGCCTCTGTCACATGGCGCTCTCTGCTCGTGTCTGCATCTTCACATGGCCGTCCTCCCCCTTCTTATAAGGACACCACTCATATCGGACTAAAGGTCACCCTACTTTGGAATGAGCTCATCTTAACCTGATTACATCTGTGATGACCCTACTTCCAAACAAGGTCATATTCTGAGGCACTGGGGGTTAGGACCTGAGCGTATCCTCCCTCTGGGGGGGACACAGTTCAACCCATAACACGCATCAAAGCATCCCCAGCAGCTGACCCAGGAGCTATCTGGGGATGGACAATAAAAATGAATAAATGGGATCTTCCAATTGTGGGTCCCCGGGGGCAGAACTCAGTGTCCCCATCTCTGGGTTCCTGAGGCCCAGAGCAGAGCCTGCTCTCCTGGAGGCCTGCAGATGGATTTTAATTTAGAGGCATCTTGGGGAATTTGCCCAGCCAGCTGGTTGACCAAACCACCCGTGACAAGAGTCCCCCGGGGCTGGGAGCGGGTAGTGGTGGGCAGGGGAGGGGTTCCGCCCCTCAGGGGGGCACGCCTGACTGCTGAGCCCAGAAAAGCTGACAGCATGCTCAGCATCGCTGCCACTCAGCACAGACGGGGCAATCCCCGGGGAGACGTCACAGGCAGCCGGGGGTGACTGATATCTCGGTGACATTGCTAATCCGGGGGCCCAGGCTGCCTGTGCGTCAGGCAATGACTCACAGAGAGGGACGGAGGGGATCCTGGCTTGTGGGGGGGGGGTGGGCAGCTGACGGTGAGTCAGGAGACAGTGGGCTCCCCCTGCCTGTTTGAAGAGGGGAGGGCATGCTGGTCTCTGTAGGGCCCACCTCCCGGGCCTCCCGCCCAGCGGCCCCTGGCCACCCCCCAGCCCACCGCCCCTCCTGCTGCTCTACAAGGCTCCAGAAGCCAGTGGCCAGCCTGGCTGCGCCTGGAGGCCTGGAAGGGGAAGAAGGACCGAGGCAGCAGCTGTAAAGGTCAGCGGCCCTTGGGGCCGGGAGCATCCGTGATGCAAATGTGGAATTTACACTCCTGAGTGCCCGCTGGCCAGCCTGCCTGCCTGCCTGTATGCCAGCCAGCAGCCTGGGCAGCATGGGCACAGCAGATGTCTGGACCCTGACGGGAACTGAGTGGCTCTGGGACTCCCCACTGCTGCGGGCGTCTCCCCAAGGCAGGCCCTGGGGGGTACATGGGGGGCGGGGCTGGCTGGCTGCGTGGGGCCCATCCTGCTGGACCCAGGCTGTTGGCCTGGTACTTCCACCATCAGCTCTCCTGGCTTCCTGGCTGAAAGATCCCAGGGGCCAGACACGGCAAGAACAACTGAGCACCAACCATCCTCTTTTCTAGCCGGCTTCACTCAGATTCTTTCCAGGGCCGATTCCAATCAATGAGACTTGCCTGGTCTTCCCACGTGTCCGGGGTGAGAGGAAGGGAAGGCAGAATCTTGGAGCTCTGCCAAGGGCCGGGGGCTTTCCTTTAAAACCTCCTAACATCCTGCTGTCCCAGGAGAGGAAACTGAGGTTCAAAGAACAAAGGCCCCTGACCAGATCACACAGCCACAGAATGGTGGAGCTAGGACTCAACCCACACGCCCATCATCTCATACACACAGGGAGCATGACTCTAATCTTTACGCAGCCTCCACCGTTCCTGGCTGCCTTCGCTCAAATTGCTTAGCCTAGCAGACCTAGAAAGGTGTCCTCCACACCTTGCACCGTGAGTCTGTGTGTGTGTGTGTGTGTGTGTCCCATTTAGCTATGCAGTACATGGTCTGTACAGTGAGCACTGGGCCAGAAGTCCTGGCTCTGGACCAGATCTGTGCCTGGCTTGCTGAGTGACCTTGAGACCTTCACCTAACCTCTCTGGGCCTCAGACTTGGCAGTGACCCAAGGGCCTCGGTCTGGGATCTTTCTAAGTTGGCCCCTGCCCAATTCCCCGTGTGTCTGGAACACAAAGGGTTGAGTCGATCTCCTTTTCTCTTTGCCTCCCAGCTCCCACCTTCCACCGGCAACTCCAGGGTGGTGCTTAACACCCTGTGGGTGCTTGGTACAGCTCATCTTTGCCTGAGTGACAAAGCTGCCATTCTGAGTCCCTGGGGACCCCGTCTACAGCCTCCTCAGAAAGCTTCTCAGTGCTCAACCTTCATTTGCAAACTTGCTCATTCTCACTCGCTCTTTCTCTCTCTCTCTGTCTCTCACACACATGCCCTTGCCCCAGGGAGCCCTCCCCCACTGTCCATCATGTCACATCACGTCACACTCCGCTCCTGGGCCATCAGAGCCTTTAATCCTATTGACATTCCGTTAAGGAGTTTCTGCCGCTGTTGACAGAACTTTCTGCCCCGCCCGTGCTGGACAGGCCGGGATCAGAGTTCGGCATTGTTGTTGGGCCATTTGAGGCCTGGGGGGAGGGGAGCAGGCAAAAAGGCCTAGTCGGGAAGGGCCCCACAGTCTCCAAGTGCCGCTTGGTGGGTGGGACAAGGGGGAACAGCCCCTTCTGGCAGCTGGACTCTCAGCCACCTTGGGACAGAGGCAAGCCCCGGAAGAGCTGGCAGATGGAGGAGGCACCTGACAGTTTTTGCAGGCCGTGGGTGAGGCGAGGGCCAGAGGAGGCAGAGGGACCAGCCCAGGGCCACACAGTGAGGTGGACTCCTGACTCTGGGCTTGGGACCCTCCTCCCAGACCTCTGGACACAACAGGAGAACCTAGAAACTCTCACCAGTTGGTTGTTGGTTGTGCCAGAGAGATCTGGGGGCATGGACACGGGGGTCAGGCCCGAGGGACCCAGCACTAAATGTGGGTGGGCCGCTGGGGGTCGCCTGGGGAGGGCTCTGGAGGGGGAGAGGCCAAGGGGAGCAGCCTGCGGAAGTTGCTCATGGGAACTGAACCCCTGTGAGTGCCGGGTGGGGAGCTGGTGTGGGCTCTGCCCTCCGGGATGCCAGCCTGCCTGGCACTTAAGACCAGCGGAGCCCACCTCCCGCCGAGCCTCCACCCTGAGAGGGCAGAGCTGGGACTGTGGGAGTCCTTCTCAGGGACCCCCCCACCCTCAGGCAGGGCTGGAGGGGAGCAAGTCTCCATCCATCACCCACTCCTGGGGCGCAATGTCCCTGGGTGGGCCCAGAGCCCGGGTAGGGTTGCAGAGGGCAAGGAGGGGATGGTCCCCATGCCTGGGGAATCTTCAGCAGCCCATCACTGGCAGCCAGAAATGAGGGAGGAGCATGGACTCCAGGCAGACAATCTGGGTTCAAACCTCCACTCTGCCTCTTCAAGGCTGTGGGACCGTAAGGAAGTAACCTAACCTCTCTGGGCTTCTCCTGTATAAAATGGCACAACTGCTGTCTGCTTCCAGCGATTCTTTGTGAGAAATGAGCCTGATGTCACGTGTAACGTGCTTGGCACCATGCCTTCCTGCTCAGTAAACAGCCACCAATATAATTGCTGTTTTAAAATTTCTAACCATGCTGACATACCATTATTCAAATATCAGACTGGCAAAGCTCACAGAGTTTGGTAAAACACTGTGCTGGTGGGGGCCGGGCCCATGGCCGAGTGGTTAAGTTCACGCACTCTGCTTCAACGGCCCAGGGTTTCCCAGTTCGGATCCTGGGCACAGACACAGCACCGCTCGTCAGGCCATGCTGAGGGGGCGTCCCACATGCCACAGCTAGAAGGACTCAAACTAAAATATACAACTATGTACCGGGGGGGGGGGCGGGTTTGGGGAGAAAAAGCAGAAAAAAAAAAAGAAGATTGGCAACAGCGGTTAGCTTAGGTGCCAATCTTTAAAAACAACAACCACAAAAAACAACACTGTGCTGGCAAAACTACGGGAGAATACGCAAATGCATGGTTCATGGGAATGGAGCATGTGCCACCTTGGCGGGGGCAGGTGGACCCTCTCCATCCCTTTGCGGCTGCACGTAGACACGTCCGACCCAGCCACTCGGCTGGTGGGGATCTCTCTGCAGGTTTGCTAGCACGCCTTTGAAACGGCATACGGGCGAGGTTATTTACGGCCATGCTTAATGTGACCGCCAAAGACTGGAAACAACCTAAATGTGCAACAAGAGGGGATCAGTTAAATAATTTGTGGTCCCTCCATAGAAGGCACCAATACGCAGCCATAAAATAAGAATGAGGAACTGTTTTTCAACTGACATACGACAACAGCCGAGATATCGTTTTAAGGGAAGAAAGCCAGGTACAGAGCAGAATGCGTACACATTTTAAAAGGATAACAAATGAGACCACGTATGAAGGTGATGGTTTATACACAGAACATCTCTGGAAGACGCACGAGAACTGACGACAATGCTGCTCTCTGCTGGGTGGCCGGGGGCGGGGGGGTGGAGGGACCTCTTTGTAATATGTCCTTTTTGAATTTTGAATTTTGAATCACGTGAACGCATTGCCCGTTCAAAATATAAATGTAAATTATTACCTATTATTACTTCCTGCCCCCGTCCAGCCGAGGCTGGCACAGAGCCGGTGTGCCAAGGGGGAGGAGTGGGTGGGTGTGAACCGGCACAGGAGGGTCCTGGGGCTGAAGTCACCACTGCCTCTCAAGTGAAGAAGGATGGAACATTCTATATCCTCCCAACAGCCTTGTCAAATGCGCACCCCTTCCGCCAGGGATTCTGGCCCTGCTGGTACCCAAAATGTTCAGCATCCCACCAAGGAAAGGTTCTCCCCACCCACTAGCACCCGCTGTGGACCTGTGCCAGGTACTTTCCCTCAGCCGGGATGGCCGTCTGGCCTGCCCAAACTCCCTGGGGGGTGTGCCGTGCTGGCACCCGCCTCCTGGCAAGCAGGCACCTGGACCTGGCCACGTCTCCAGCCTCCCTGGCCGGACCCCCTGCCACTCTCCCAGGGTCTAGTGAGCCCTGATGCCGGAGCGCCTGCGGCCCCCGGGTGTGGCAGCATCACAGACACCCGTACGGGGCGGGTGGCGGGAGCTCGGCTGCCAGGAGACGGTCTCCCTGGATTCTGACTCTCTGAGGCGGCAGCTATGTGGAGGAGGGAGGGTGCCGCCCACCTGCTCGCGGAGAGCGGGATGGCTGGTGCTGGGCTCCAGAGGTGGGCGGAGGGCCCTCCGCCGGGACGGGTCACTGGGGCTGCCGCCTTACAGGGCCTTCTTCCCGGCCCTGTTGTTAGTGGTGGGACCAGAGCAGAGAGGCCCTGAGGGTAGTGGCTGTCTGGGACAAGGGTCCCAGGCCACGGCTTTCCCTGCAATGCCAACACCAGAGGGTCTTCAATGGACTTCACAAATGAAGGAGGGGTCTCCTTACACCTGTCACGTGGTTCTGGACCTACTGTGTGCCAGGACCTTCACATCCATCATCACTAAACCTCGGGAGAAGCCGGGATGAATATTCCCACTTTGCAGAAACTGAGGCTCGCAGAGATGGTGACTTGCCCTGAAGTCACACACCTGTTCCCAAAGCCCCTGGCCTCGGATCTGCCTCCCGCCACTGCCTCCTCCCGCCTCTGTAGAGGCTTGTATGCCCCGGGTCAGCTCAGGCACTCAGGCCACATGGCACTGAGCCACCTATGGGAATGAGCATTCCAGGAAGAGGGCACAGCCCACACAAAACCATAGGGGGAACGTCCAGAAAGCGGACAAGAAGAGCGAGATGCGAGCCGAGTCTCGACAGTGTGTGGGACGAGCGTGGGGAGTGGAGGGAGGCCAGAAGGCCGCTCAGAAAGGATGGGGTTTGAATGCCAGGATAGAAGCCTGTTTAGTGAGCAGTGGGGCGCCACGGAAGGGTCTTGATTGGGCAACAGGCACGAGGAGAAGTGTCTTTCCGGAAGATGATTCCCAGAGGCAATGAGGAGGGCAGCAGTGGGTCCCACACTCCGGCAGAGAGGCCCTGGGCAGGGACAGTGACAAGCAGAATGCGATAGTTGAAAGAGAAGCTTCCGGAGTAAGGATGCTTGGACTGGAGCCCAGCTGTATTGCTCACCAGCTGTGTGACTTTGGGCCAGTTACTTAACCCCTCTGGGCCTAAGCCATCTCGTCCATGAAACTGGGATGACGATACTATACCTCCCAGGGCTGTTGTGAAGACAAAGTGAATTACACCTGTCCAGCACTTAGAGTGGAGCCTGTTGGAACTTAGTCCACACTAGGTCTCAGCTGTTCTTTGTTATTATTACTGTCACCCTGCTACTCAGCCCTGAGCAATGTGACATGTTGGTTCTGTGTTCCTGCTCTGGGGGTGAAGCAGATGGGAAGACACAAAGCCCAGCGGGAAGGGAGGAGCTGCCCTCACTGTAGCTCGAGGGGTGCCTGACCCAGATCGAGGTGGCCCCCACTGTTTTCAGACCCCAGGTAGGAGACCAGACAGGCAAGGACTGGATCTGCGGGCTGGGTCCCCGCCACACCCTGTCCTTGCTCCAGTGGACGGAGGGACTTTATATCAGTTTCCCTGGGCAGGCAGGGGTCACTGTGTCCACTTGTCGTGTGGGGCTCCGGGGTCCACCCTGCCAAGCCCAGGACAAGGGGGAAGGGGTAATGTCTGGGCCACGGGTGACGGGCACGTCCCAGAGGCTCCAGTGAGGCCTGTGAAGCCCACAGAGGCTGCCTCCGAGCCACGGGCGGTGGGAGGCCAGGGGCAAGGCGGGCCTGGCGTGGCAGCCGCGTGCAATCAGCTCTTCGCTGGCGGTTGCCCGGGTGAGCGAGTGCGTGCCGAGTCACTCGGCTGTAATAACTCTAATCTGCTCATTACCACGCCGGGGCTGACAGGTGACTCAGGCCCGGCTGCCTTCCTCACCCCCATCCCCCTCCCCCCAGCTCACATCTGTGCGGCAGCTGGGCTCCAGGACAGGCGGTTCTGGGCAGGCCTGGCGCCATCTGCTTCCCCTGAGGAGTCAGGCTCCGCAGAGGGTGTGCCCAGGGTGGTTAGGCCCCCTGGGGGCAGCCAAGGCACACCTGGCCTGGTGTTAGGGCGCTCTGCTCCCCACAAAGGGGGCACGGGTCCAGGCTGGGCACTCAAGAGGCCTAGGGTCTCTTCCTGGCCCCTCATGGTCGTTAAAGGACTTGTTTCCACGGTCGAATGACAGTGTTTCCATCCACATGATGGAATGGCTGTCTGGTTCCCTCCCTCCTTCTCCAGCCGACCAGACCCAGTGGTGAAAGTGTTTTTCCGACAGGAGGCCTGGGGCTGCTGCGTGTGTGGGAGTCTGTGAGAGGCCAAGTGAACTGCTGACTTCTTTGGGGTGTGGATGGGGTGCAGTGGAGAGGGATGAAGGGCAATGGCATCACCTCCTTGGACCTTTTAGCTCCATCCAACCCCAGGCTGCCCACCAACTTTGGTGTCCTCAATTCCCTGTCTCCTATCCCTGTCTGGATCAGGGGACTTTTTCTCCATGGCTGCCCCTTCCTAGAACTGGGAGGAGCCATCAGGATCGTCAGTAATAATAGCAGCAACTGTGACTTACTGAGCACACACCATGCACCTTTTTTTTTTTTTTTTTTTGGTGAGGAAGATTGGCCCTGAACAAATCTGTGCCAATCTTCCTCTATTTTGTATGTGGGACACCACCACAGCATGGCTTGAGGAACGGTGTGTGGGTCCATGCCCAGGATCCGAATGTGCAAACCCTGGGTCGCCAGAGCGGAGCACTCGAACTTAACCACTATGCCACCAGGCCGCCCCCTTCACTATGCACCTTTGAAGGCTTTATGCCAGGTGGTTTTGCAGGTGGGGTGTTTCCCCTCATCCCAGGGCCACAGATGAGGGACCTGATGCCAAAGGGTGATGTAAGGTCACATGGCCAGCAAGGGGTAGCACTGAGATATGAACCACAGTTTATGTGACTCTGGAACCTTCTCACAGAGCCATAGAGCCACTTGTGGCCCCAGCGCAGCCTCTGGGATTGGGGCTCCCCTTCTACGGGGAAACTCACTGAGGCTGGAACACCCAGCTGTCCCATTGGACTCTAGACCCCTGGCAGGGAGTGGGCGCTCAGCAATCGCTCGGCACAGGAAGGGATAACCAGGCAAAGGGGTAAAGCAGAATGGCTCTGGCCGCAGCCGGGATGGGGTTCCTGTTGGAAACCGCTAACATGCTCCCTCCTCACCTCTCATTTTCAGAGAGAGGGAGAGGACTGATCCGGGGTCACCCATCAAGTTGGTGGCGGAGTCAAGACTGGGACCCATACGGTGGAATTTCCCCAGGGGAGCGAGGCGCTTATGTGAGGACCTGGCACTAGGAGCTCTCCCCACCCAGGGGGTATGCCCATGCCCCCTCCCCTTTCCTCAGGCTGAGCCAGAGCCCAGGGACCGGGCTTGGAGACCCAGTCTGGCCTGTGCTCTGAGCACCTCCATTAATAGTGTGTTGGGTATGTTGGGTATATGGGGTGTATTGGATGTGTTGGGTATATGGGGTGTATTGGTTGTGTTGGGTATATGGGGTATATTGGGTGTGTTGGGTGTGTTGGGTATATGGGGTGTATTGGGTGTGTTGGGTATATTGGGTGTGTTGGGTATATGGGGTGTATTGGGTGTGTTGGTGTATATTGGGTGTGTTGGGTATATGGGGTGTATTGGGTATATTGGGTGTGTTGGGTGTGTTGGGTATATGGGGTGTGTTGGGTGTGTTGGGTATATGGGGTGTGTTGGGTATATGGGGTGTGTTGGGTATACGGGGTGTATTGGGTATATTGGGTGTATTGGGTGTGTTGGGTATATTGGGTGTGCTGGGTGTGTTGGGTATATGGGGTGTGTTGGGTATATTGGGTGTGTTGGGTATACGGGGTGTATTGGGTATATTGGGTGTATTGGGTGTGTTGGGTATATTGGGTGTGCTGGGTGTGTTGGGTATATGGGGTGTGTTGGGTATATTGGGTGTGTTGGGTATACGGGGTGTATTGGGTATATTGGGTGTATTGGGTGTGTTGGGTATATTGGGTATGCTGGGTGTGTTGGGTATATGGGGTGTGTTGGGTATATGGGGTATATTGGGTGTGTTGGGTGTGTTGGGTGTGTTGGTGTATGGGGTTTACTGGGCTCCCGCCAGCCAGTGCCCTGCATGATGCTCTTGATGACTTGCTCCGGGGACAGCCTGTGTGTGTGTGTGTGTGTGTGTGTGTAGTTCAGCGCCACCTCATTCCCCACTGTTGACACACCCGACTCCCTTATTCCATCAGCAAACATTGGGTCTGGAGAGACAGTCTAATTGGCTGGCAGTGTCCCACTCCCGGCTCCCCTCCTTGCCTAAACAGACAGCCCTGTTTGTCCTGTCTGCCCAGCCACCAGGACCTCACTGCCGCCCAGCTCCCTGCCCCGTGGGCAACTCACCCGCCTCTCGCTCCCACAGAATCCCTATCAGCTGGAGAGGCCCATGGAAAACTTTTAGGACGAGCCCTAATGACCCATGTGAGCAACATCACCTCCACTTTTACAGATTAAACGACTGGAGAGCGGAGGGAGAGGCCGAATGTCACCGAGCTGGAGGGCAGGGCCAGCATCCAACCACTCGCTGTTGTTTGAGGACGGCCTCTGTGTTTCTGCACGTGCTGTTCCTTTTGCCAGGAAAGCCCTTCCTCGGTGAAGCCTCAGCCCACCGAATGAATGACAACCTCAGCTGCACCCCCGCATCAGCCCGCGGCTGCCTCCATTATAGCCCATAATACCCACTACCTTCTGCCCCACTTTGCAGGCTCCCGAAGGCAAAGAGCTGGGCTGATTTACCACAGGGCCCCCGGCTCCCAGCCCAGGGTGAGGCCCTGACAAAGGCCTCACAATGAAAGAACCAGCAGGCTCGAACAGAACAGAGCTCAATCCTGGCCCATCCTTGGCCCCCCAAATTCCTATGCCTGCTCCCCTGTGCCAGGGCTATTCTGGGAAGCCTTTTGCGCGCCCCCTCAACACACACACCTCGTTCCAGGATCCCAGGGGGCTTTTAAGACCGTGGTCTCCCTCGCTTCCCCGTGTCTGGGCCCAGCCAAGGCAGAGCCTTCTCTGGGCTGTTGTGGGTGAGTCACGGGCAGACGGTAAACAACTTGACAGCACTGGCTGTACCACCAAGGCCCTGGCACCCGTCCTAGCCATGCAGGGGGGACTAAAAAAGACACGGCTGGCTCCCACGCACGCACTACGGAAAGGAGAAGGTGGAATAGAAACAGGAGAGGCCTCCAGACTGGCATCTCAGCACGTGCACCGCAGTCTGCAGGGACGAAACGGAACCTGGGGGGTGGGTGGGTGTGTCAGTCTGGAAGGGACCTGCAGCTGAGAGGTGGGGTACCTGCTGGGCGTTGAAAAGCCGCCAATATTTATTGAGCATCTACTATGAAACAGGCACAGCTGTAGGTCACCGCAGTGATCAAAATCAGATGCTGTGCTGCTGAGAATAGCAAAAGCAGGGCAGGGGAAGAGAGGGGGCGGGGCGGTGGCCTTATTCATCCTTTGTAAGATACAAATAGAAGGATGTATCTTAGAAGATAGAGATGTAGGGCCTGCCCCGTGGCGCAGCGGTTATGTGCACACGTTCCGCTTTGGCGGCCCGGGGTTTGCCGGTTCGGATCCCGGGTGCGGACATGGCACCGCTTGGCACGCTATGCTGTGGTGTGGGCATCCCACGTATAAAGTGGAGGAAGATGGGCACGGATGTTAGCTCAGGGCCAGTCTTCCTCAGCAAAAAGAGGAGGATTGGCAGCAGATGTTAGCTCAGGGCTAATCTTCCTCAAAAAAAAAAAAAAAGAAGAAGATAGAGATGTAGAAGGATGGGGTCTTGGAGAGCTTTCTAGCCCCTTGACAGATGGGGAAACTGAGGACCAGGGGGTCGAGGATTTTCCTGAGGTGGCACAGGGAGACAGGGCAGAGGCAGGCCCCAAAGTCTTGGGGCCTCATTTCCATGGTGACGGGGGGAGGGGGTGCTGGACGCTGGATGAGGGCAGGACCCCTCTCCTCTGCCCTTGGGGGCGGGTTGCCTGGGCACCCAGCAGCAGCAGAGGCTCAAGGTAACACCAGGCTCTGAGGTCACTTGGCGGGGTGTTCCCATGGCCAGACTCCTCCGCTCGCCACCTATAAATGGGCAGCTCGGACTCCATGCTCCTAAATGGCCTCTCCAAGATCAAAAAAGATGCTTCTTTATTCCTCCGGGGAGCGGCCAGCTTGGACTGCCAGGTTGGTCTGGCGTCTGAAAACTCTCCCACCGACACCGCAGCCTGGGGCCCGGAGCTCTAGGAACACTGAGTGACTCCCTTTCCCCGGCTTCATCAGCCTCGGCCGCCGCAGGGGCAGACCGCGAGCACTGACATTTCGGAGGCTTGAGCTCTGCTAAGTGAACATTAGACACAGGTTACTTAGCCTCTGAGATCCAGGCTGCCTCCTCCACGCTGTTGATAAGCTTTTACGGTCCCCTCCCTCCGGTGCTGCGTCCCCGGGGCCTGGGGCAGCTTGGAGGCTGCCAGGTGGGAGGGCGGGGCAGCGGATGGCACAGAGCTCTGGCTGGGAGCCGCTGTTAGGCTGCGCTACCTTGAGCACGATGATTGCCTTTTCTGGTCTCACCTGGAAATGGCTCTCCATACGTGACCCAGCTCCCCTGTCCATCGCGCCCTTCACTGATCTGCCCCCGGGTGCTGTCCCAGGCTTGGGACAAAGTGACTTTTATGTTTGGGTCACTAAGCCAATCCCTCGCCCCCTAAGTCCTAACCCCTGACCCAAACTATTTGTCATTCCGGGCCCCTTGCACTTCCCAAAGCTTCCTAGGACTCCTTCTCCATTGCTACCCCTCCCTTCTCTGAGCTCCCAGTACACCTTATCCAGGTTCCCTCTGGACAGTGTCCTGGATCACTGTGCATCCAGGCCCTCCATGGGGCTGTGGCCAAGCTTTATTCACCATTGGACCGCCGGCACAGCCCTGGGACATTGTTGATCTCTACAGATGTCCATTCAGTCATTTGACAAACAGCTCTTAGGGCAAACTGTATACCCCTCTCCCTGCTGGGGATGGGATCCAGATATTAGAGGCTAATAAGGCACAGCGCCTTTCCCTCCAAGAGCTCCTACTCTGGTGATGAGAAACACAACTACATAGCAGGTGATTAGGCCCTGGTCATGGGTGGGGAGCCATGGAGCAGTTGAAGCACACACATCACTTGACCCTGGGAAAACCAGGGAAGACTTCCTAGAGGAGGCAACATCTAAAGTATAACTTGATGGATCAGTAGGAGTTAGCCAGGTGGAGGAAGGAGCCCCAGGAAGAGGGAACAGCCCAGGCAGAGGTCTGGAGCATAGAGGAAATGTGGTGTATTCTGGGAACGCTCAGTCATTGTGCTGGCCTCTTTGCTCCTAATTATTGTCTGGCTCTTTCCCACTCCCCTAATAAAACAGGAGGAGATCATTCCCCACCGTGGGGTGAGCCTCCCAAACCCCTATCCCTCTCTAAAGAGGCCAGAGAACTCCCAGGAAGCTGGCCGCTTGCCCCAGGCCCCCCATCTGCCAGTCACTTGTCCGCTCTCAGCCTCAGTTGCCTCATCTGTTAAATGGGGTGGGGCTCTCAGATCCACGTAACAAATGTTAGCAGAGACCTGAAGCTGAGGAGAGCTGGCCCAGGCCTTCCCCTGCCCGGACAGGGGGTGCAGCCTGGATTGGGACCTGGGTCCGCAGGGGTGGGATATGGGAGACCCTGGGTGCTAGCGCCCGCCATCTGAGCCCAGGCCCTGGAGCCCTGTCTCCCATCTCAGGAGTCTCTCTTCCTGCCCCCACCCCTCAGCCACTTTGGATGGGGATAAAAAAAGAAAAGAAAGAAATGGTCCTCCCACCACCTGGCAGGCGTGCCCACGATGTGAGATGCCTTTCAGCTGAGCGTGGTCTCCACGGAGCCCTGGCTACCAGCCAGCCCTACCTGGCTTGATCTTCTGCCCACCCCCGTCCTCCGCAGGGAGGGTGAAGACATCCCTCATAGAGGGGGCAAGGGGGCTGGGGTGGGGGGAGGTGAAAGGGGAGCCCTGGGACCAGGTTGAGACAGGTCATTCTTCCCTCCCTGGTTTATAGGAAGGGTGTGGGGCAGGGGTGTGCGGTGGGAGTGGAGTCCACGACCAGCAGACACACTGAGCCTGGCTCAGTTCCCAGAAAGGGCTGGGCCCCCGTAAAGGGCTCAACGACCTTACGGACTCAGATGGGCAGAGTCGGGGGACCCTCCGAAATGGTCTCATCCAACAAATGTGACAACTGAGGCCCAGATTGGGGCGTGGGCTTCCCCAAGGTAACACAGCAAGTTAGAGGAGAGAGATGCAGACTAGAACTCAGGGCTTCTGAGTCCAGTCCCACGGCTGTGACTATGGCAAAGCCAGGCCAGGCTGCCACCCGGTCAGGGTCAAGCCTGACTCCGGCTTCTATCTCCCCACTATGTTGCAAAGCTTGGTCCAGGGGTGGGCTGGGTTCCTGTCCCACCTCCAGGGGCGCAGTGGCAGGGAGAAGAGGAATTCCTGCCTGGATCCTGTAGGGAGCCAGACTTCCAGGTCTTTTGACATCTCAGCATTGCAGAAATGCTGGAAGGAACCTTCTGGATCACCTCTGGATGAGGGAACTGAGGCCCAGGGCTGGGGGGAGACTGACCGCAAACCCAGACCCCAGTGAGTGGCCAACGCACATCTCCTGCCTCCAGTCCAGGCTCTTGCTGGTCTGTCACAGTGTAAGTGAACGGGCCGGGCTGTGGACGGCGTCAGACGGTACTGGGTTCGAATCCCTGCTCTACTGCTCCTTGGCTGTGGGGCCTCGCTTCACTCCCCAGCCTCTCTGAGCCTCAGTTTCTCCATCTGTAAACTGGGGATAGCAACATTGACCACATAGGGTGTTATAAGGATTTAACACAATAACATCAGCCCCACAAGGGTAGACTTGGCCTCTTTCACCGTGTTCCTAGCACCCAGAACACTGCCTGACACATGGCAGGCCCACGATGAAAGGGAACAGTTATCGTCACCCTGTGCCATGCCACTTCCGGCTTGACATCACTAGTAGACGAAGCCAGGGTAACTTCTTTAATTCCCCAGTCCTCTGAAGGGAAGCAGAGGAGTCTGGCTGTTGTAGAGAAAGGCAGCCACTATCCTAGAAAGAATGGCTGTGCATCCTTAGGCAAGTCCCAGGCCCTCTCTGTGTGGTTCCTCCTCACAGTACAGGGAGGGCATTGCTCAGCGGTAACTGAAGTCTCCCAGCTCCAGAACTGACCCTGTGCCACGGCCCTGCCTGAGGGCACTGACTCTCCCCTTCTGGGGTACCCAGAGGGAGGGGCCAAGGGGCAGGACAGGACATGAGGGTTGGGAGGGGGCAGTGGCCAGTCTCCGGGAGGCTCCCGGGAGCCGTGCCTCTATTAGGCTGCCGCTTGCGGGACGCATGAGTGATCAGGGCAGCCAGGCATCAGCGCCAGCCTCCACCAGGACCAAGCCGACAGTGCATGCCGGGTAGTTCATTAAGGGGGTGAGGGGGAGGGCCAGGGCCTCGCTGAGCACGCCCCCACCCCCGCTCCAGCCTTAACACCACCTGGCACTTAGCGGCTCCCTCCCCACCCGCCCTGCCAGGCATTTGGCAATGGTAAAGAACAGTGTGGATCTCATAACAGCCTACAGAGCCCATTCTGGCCATTAGCTCTTGCTCCTCGCAGGCCCCCTGTGAGTCTTTATTGCTATCTCCAGGTTGCGGGGGGGAGGGGAATGAGCAAAGTTCTGGGAGCAAGAGGCCTCTGCTGGGCGTGGCAGAGCAGGTCCCCATGCCAGGGCCGTGAGTCGCCTCCCAGGATGCCGGCTCCCATCCCGTGGTCTTTCCATGGTGTGTTGCCAGCCAGTTGGAGGAAGGTAAGGCCCTGCCACGCCTGCCACCCCCACACACTTTTAGCAGAGCCCCCTGCATCACAGCCCTGGGGGAGCGACTCGCCAGCAGGTCATTTTCTAGAGGGACCCAACGGCCCAGATCAGGACGTTTGCAAGTCCAGAAAGCTCTGGGCTCTGGAGAGAGGAAGCAACATCCTGTCCTGACCTCTTGGAGGAAACGGCCTCCAGGGAAAACAGGAAGAGCCTGGCCCAGGAGGAAGTCCTGAGGGTGGGGCCGGGGGAAGAGGTCCCAACCCAAGCCCTTCTCTCCTTCTCTCACTGCTGGACTCTGCCAGCCATAGGCTGAGTTAGGGCCTGTCCTGGGCTGCCCCGCTGGGTCTGTCTCCAGTTGGCTGCTGTCCACCTGGGAGCCATGTCAGGGCCCCCAGCTCACATGGTGGGAGATGAGCACTGGGGCTGGGGGCACAGAGTCCTCCGCCAGAGAGGGCATAGATGTGACACCAGCCCTCTTCTCCCCACTCCTTGGCAGGCAGGCGCCCAGAGCAAACTCCCCTCCCTTCATTCATGCCTTTGCTCTTCATTTACTGAGCCCTCCTCCGTGCCAGGCAACAGGTGCAACAACACAGAGTACATGCTCCTACCATGTTCCTATTTCACAGATGAGAAAACGGAGGCACGAAGGACATTAAAATCTTTGCCCAAGGTTACAGAGCAGGTGAGTTGGAGAGGAGAATTCAAACACTGGCGGCCTGACTGCACAGCCCTTGGGGTAACTGGAATGCCAAAGAAAGGAAGAGACTTTCTCCTGGAGGAAAGAGAGCAGTGAGCATCTAAGTAAAACTCACTGGAAGAGGGTGTTGACCTGGGCCCCAGGTGGGGCAGGAGGGTTCCTTACAGAGCCCTTCACACCTGCCACCCCTGCTCCTGGCGACTACTCCTCACCTTGTCCTCTCTTCGCACCCCACCCCTGCCTCCCCCACCCTCACTCTCAGCTGTTGACCTTGTTTCCCACTCCCCGAAGACAATCCAGTCTCTCAGAAGCACTTCCAGATTCGCAAGGCACATCCACCCCCACCAGCCTCTGCACCCACACGCTCTGCCTCCCTCATCCTACGAGACGTGACAACACACGCGCCCACTGCCACTCGGGCTCCGGAGCCCAGCCCTCCGCTCCACTCAAGGACATCGCTCCAGCAAGCCCTCCCGCGGGCGCTCTCTCTCCCTCCTCCGTCATCCGTCTCGCCCTCTCCACCAGATCCTTCCATCAGTGAACACACTCGCTCTTCTCCCTCCCATCCTACACAAACATGTCCCCAGCCCACCTTCCCCACCAGCCACCATCCATTCCCTGCTCCCCTCTGCAGGGACCGCCTCAGAGTCATCTGCATCCTATGTCCTCCGTTCTCCTCCTCCTGTTTCTCTCAAACCCACCCCCATGTGCCCCTCGCCCCACCCCTCCATCAAAAGTGCCCCTGTCAGGATCTCCAATGACCTCCTCGTGGCCAAACCCAGCGGTCACTTCTCAGCTTTGCTGCCACGAGCCGTCCCAGCAGCATTTGACAATCTGGCACTCCCCCCCACCCCAGGAAGCATCCCTTCCCCTTGGCTTCCAGGCTGGCTGTTGGCTCCCGTGGTTTTCTCCAACCACTCCGGCCGTTCCGTCTTGGTCCCCTCTGCTGCTTCTTTCTCTTCTCCCGGACCTCAAAACGTGGGGGACCCCGAGCCCAGTCTCCCGTCCTGGTCTCTCTCTGTGCTTACACCCCAGCCATCTCACCCCCTCTCATCACTTTAGGCTCCATCTGTTTGCCCATGACTCCCAAAGCCAGTCCTCCAGCTTGGACCTCAAACGCCCAGCGGCCTCCTCGACACCTCCCCCGAGAAGAGACAGCTCCAATCGGACCTGTGCCAACCTAAGCTCCTGCTCTGCCGCAGACCACTTGCTCTCTATCTCCACGGGGGTGCCACCTCCCCCAAGGGAGCGAAAATTGGTTCTCGGGGGACAAAAACTCTTAGATATTGCAATGGTTTGTGCTCTCAAAGGACCAAAGGACATAAACATAGACACATGATAGCGGAGGTATTAAAATGTCACAGGGAGGGGGTGATTGGAGAAAAGTCTAAAAAGGCTCCTTGGGGGTGGGTGATAAAGAAAAAAAAGATTGAGCAACAGTGGCTCTAACACAAACTTTCCATTCCAATCGATGGCAATCTTGTCCTTCCACTGCTCAGGCCAAAATTCTGGGGGTGACGTCTCCTTCTCCCTTTTTCTCACAGCCCACATCCAATCCATGAGGAAATCTCATTCCTTCTGCCTTCAAAACAGATCAAGAATCCAGCCGCTCCCCAGCACCCCCACGGCATCTACCCTGGTCTGAGCTGCCTCGTTTCTCACCCGGATCATTATAACAGCATCCTAACTGGTCTCCCGCCCTCGCTCCCTTGACACACAGCCAGGGCGATCCTCTTACAGTGTAAGTCAGCTTGTCTCCCTTCTCTCCACTAAACACTCCAGAAGCTTCCCATCTCTCCAGGTTCTTATGATGACCTGCCCTCCCCACTCTCCCTCACTCTCCTGACTTCCTCTGCTCTCCCTCTTTCCCTTCCTCACTCTGCTCCAGCCCCACACGCCTTCTGGCTGCTCCTGGAACCCTCCAGGTATAGTCCTACCTCAGGGCCTTTGAACTGGCTGTTCCCTATCCCGGTATACTGTTACCCAGAGAACCACAGGGCTAAATCCTTCACCTCCCTCAAGTCTTTGCTCAGACATCACCTTCTCAAGGAGCCCTGCCCTGCCCACCCCGTCTTAACGTTGCAATCCGTCCCCCGCATTCCAGATAACCCTCACTTCTCCCTACCCTTTATTTTTCCACAAGACTCATCTTCTAACTACTGTGACATTTACATATTTCGCTTATCACTCATTGCCTTTCTCCCCCTGCTAGATGCAAGCCCCCCCCAGGGGATCTTTGTTTCCATCACTACTATAGGCCCAGCATGAGAACAGTGCCTGGCCCCCAGGAGGTGTGTCTGCTCCCCCCTGGACAGCTACCCCACTTGGATTTCTGACTTTTCACACACCAGACTCCATCACCTCTGCCCCTCTGCAGCCGCCGTTCCCTCTCTCTGAGATGCGCCCAATGCCCTCCTTTAGCGAGTGCTTCCTCACCTTCCGGACCCTCTCAAAGACCACATCAGCTCTCTGGTTAGGTCAGGAAGGGCCCTGCCTGCCAGATAAGGATTGAGGGAGCTTTTCCCCACGAGCAAGGGGGATCCACGGAAGGGCTTTGAGCTGAAGAGCGACACAGTGGGTCGTACTTGTGCTTTGATGCCCATAGGACAATGGCTGGGAGGGGAGCCCACTGGAGGCAGAGGAGGGGACCCAGGGAGAAGGCTGGTGAGAGATGAGAGGACCTGGGCCAGGGGAGTGGCTGCAGGGCAGCAGGAGGCTGAGAGGACACTAGAGATAGCCAGGAGGGGGGAAAGGCTAGGCTTTGTCACCAATTAAACATGAGGAGTAAGGGAAAGATGGGAGGTAGGGACATGGCCCAGGTGTCTGATCTATGGGGGGGAGGGGTGATGAAGCGATGCACCAGCCAAGCTCAGGGAATGGGTGGGGAGCACACATCAGAGGGGCTAGGGAGGTCTACGGTAGAAGCATCTGTCCCCCCACTATAGCCTCCACCCCCTTCCACTGGGGGCATCTCGTACCCCACACTTCTGGCCATAAAAGGAGAGCCCATGGGGATTTGGAGAAGGATGGGGCTTCCCCAGGAGAACCCAGATCTTGGACCCGGGATGAAGGGGAGGGGCCCACACAGGGGGCTTTTTCAGAATCCAGGCCTGAAGCCTGTGCCCACAAATTCACAGGGGAACTTCCGGTCGAAAAGTCCACCCTTGCCTCCCTTTCTGCATGGCCTTGTTTGACCAGAAAGACAAATAGGATGGGGAGTGGCCTTCGTGACATCACTGGGACACCTGAGCTCAGCCCAGGGTGTGGTGGGCGGGAGCAGACAGAGGGTATCTTCCGGTCAGACTCAGCTGTCCCACAGAGCCTCTCCCTGGAGCAGCCAGGGTCACTCAGGACCATCTCATCCTGCATCCTCGTGGTACGGATGGGGAAGCTGAGGCCCGGAGAGAGAAGTGAGTTGTTGTAGGGGACACTTGATTTCCCAGGGGGACACTGAGGCTTCCTGGAAAGAAGGACTCACTGGTCTGATGATCACTGGTATATGTTTTTACAGCTCTTTTCTTCCTGAGAGTTCAGAGGGCTGCACATCCACGACCTCGTTCATCCACGAGACCTCCCTCTGGGATGGGGGGCAGGACCACCATGCGCAGATGTTCTGAAACTGCTCCGTCATTGCCCTCCCCTCCACCGCCTTCCTTCTTCAGTCTCTATTACGTCCCCTTTCTTCTCTCAATTTAATTCAGCAAAGGCTTAAGAGGCTCCTCCCTGGTACAAGGACTGGGCATTCAGGAAGCTTCTAGATTTCCCCAGGGCCAAAGTCATTTCCTGTCTTCTATGGTTTCAGAGCACTTTCTTCCTACCCGCGTTTATACACACACATACCGGATTGTTTCTGTATCTACAATCCTGGAGGGTGGGGCTGGGTCTTCCTTAAGCTTGCATTCCCCTCCTAGTGCCTAGGCCAGGGCCTGGCATTTGGGAGTCTGGAGAAATGCTTGCCCAGGGCAAAGGTACCCCTGACTGTGCCAGTTACCCGGAGGAAGAGCCCAGAGGGGTTCTGTATACACAGCACCTGGCACATAGGAGCTACTCAATGTCTGCTAAATGGATCAAGAAAAAAACGAAGGAAGGAAGATGAGGGCGCATAGTGATGGGCCAGGCTTGCCTTTAAAGAGCTCCTGATCCGTTGCATGGGTGGGGGAGGTGGGCACAGATCAGCACTGGAGAGGTGTGCAAAATACGACTGAAGTAGACAATTCCATCAGAGCAGTGTTGAGGAAGTACCGTGGGGCCACAGAGGAGTTCAGACTCACCTGGGAGAAGCAGGGACGGCTCCCTGGAAGAAGTGGCATTTGAGGTGGGCTTTGAAGGGTGGAAACACATGGCAGAAACTCAGGCACAGTTTTTAGCTGAAGGTAGGCATCAGGCAAGACAAGGAGGGCAGAGTCCTCATCCTTGGGAGGACTGTGTTTCAGGCAAAGTTTCTTGTACCTGACTCCACAGGCAGTGTGGAGCCATCGAAGGCCTTGGGGCTGGGGAGCTGGGGAGCAGCATGACCAGATCTTGTCGCAGAAAATCACAGTGAAGGAGGGCATTGGACTGGAATGAAGGAGAAGAAGGCAACAGAAGCTGCTGCTGAGGAGCAGGGTGAGAGGGCTGTGAATGTCTGACTTAGGGAGGCAGCTGCCAAGTTTGCGATGAGGGTGTGAGAGGCTCCACAGAGAAAGGGTCTGAAGGATCTGGAAACCGATTCAATGTGGGGGAGGAGCAGCAGGACGCTCAGGGGAACTGATCTGAGGCCTGGGAGCCTAAGGAGGCCTTGACAGGCACGGAGTCATCCCAGGCAGGGGCTGCTTCCAAGGAAGGTAATGAGTTCAGCCCACCTGGATGGAGATGCTTCATGAAGAGGGCAGATGCCAGCTTGGGAGGGAGGTCGGAGCCCCCGGGACAGAGTTGGGAGTTGGGCGGAAGTAAAAGCTGAGGCCGTGGGAGTGGATGAGCTCACACAGGAGAGAGTGTGGGATGAGAAAGAAGATGGCGGCTGAGGACAGAGCCTTCGGCGATGCACACATTTGAGGGGGGCGGGAGCAGGAAGAAAGGGGATCCAGGCGGAAATGGAGCAGCCAGAGAGGTGGGGGGTGGTCCCTCATCTTCTCCCTCTTTTCCACTGCTGCCCCACCTCTGCTCCACCCCCCATCTCCCATGAGCTGGGGCAGACTGGGCAGAAGAGCAGACCCTGGAGCCTGCCCCGCCTCCAAAAAGCTCCAAGGTGAAAGGTAGAGAAGCCCAGTGGTTGAACGCTTGGGCTTTAGAACTGGTCAGAGCTGGGTGCGACTTCCACCTGCCCCCTCCCTCACCCTTCCTGGCTGTGTGACCTCAGGCAAGCCACACCCCCTCTGATCTGATCCTCAGCCTCCTCACCTTCCCGAGGGGATCACAATGGGGCTTCTTCATCGGGCTGCTGTGACTATTAAGTGGGATAATGCGTGTTATGCACTTGGCATTCGGGCCCGGCAAGCCCTCAGAGCTCAATAAACAGTGGCTGCTGCTCTTATGATTATTACAGGGTCGGGACTGGATTCTGGCGCTCCGTCTGGCCTTCTGGCCAGGGCCAAGGAGCCCAGCAGCCCCCAGAGCCTTGAGCGAGGAAGGGGGGCTGGCCACTTGAACTACCCCCTCTCCCGGAGTGCTGGGGCCCCTCCTGCGTCCCAAGCGCAGAGCCAGGCATCGTGGAAGCGGGGCAGTCCCAGCTTTCTCGGCGCTGATAACCCTTTCACATGCTGAGAAATGGGACCCCACCCCCACTGCGGACTTCACCTCCAGCTGGGGCTCGGGAAGGGGCCTCAGTCCCAGGGCGTGTCACGCCCCCAGGTCCGTGCACGGGTGCCTTCTCCTCCGGGGCGCGCGCGTCCTCTCCAGGACGCGGTAATTCACCAGCTCACGCGGGCTCCGCGGCGCCCCCTCCGCGCACGCGCATCCCCGCCCCAGCCCGCGCCCGGCCCGGCCCGAGACTCGGGCGCTTTGGGTGGGTCGGTCCAAGTTGGAGAGGAGGACGGCCGAGCCGGGGGCGCCCGTCGCGGGGCGGTGGCGGCCCTGAGCCAGATGCCTCGGCCCCCGCCCCCCCACGGATTCTGCAGCTGGGGTCCGTCGCAGGCCCTTCTGCGCGGCCCTGGAGGAGGAGTGCGGGGGGCGAGTGGCGCCGGCTGTGATGCGAGCTTGCGGAGCGGGCGAAGGTCTGGAGTCGGTGGGTGCCGGCTCCTGTCCCTGACACGCCGAGGCCTGTACCCGGGATTTCTCAAAGCCTCAGTTTCCCCTTCTCAGCCTTAGGCTAAGGGATCTCATTTACTGGACCCTGGAAACAGGGTAATGGATCCCATGGGCCGCATGCCCATCTATGCAGGCTCATTTGGGTGGGAAGAAGAGGCATGTTCCCTCGGATCTAGGGTGCACTTACTCGTGGGCCCCATCCTACCCGGACCTGGTGGGGGCTCCCTGGGAGGAGCGGGGCATGACTGAAGCTGCTCTGTACCGGCTGGGCTCGGGTCTGGGGTCCCGCAGTTGCAGGAGGGAGCTGTCTAGCGCTAGGAGGCCCCTATTAACTAGGCCACCGCTAGAGATGGGCGGTGATGGTCGGAGCTGACCGGCTTGGGCCCCCAGGGGAGGTGGCCGCAAGGGCCAGGGCTTTGAACAAACCACAGAAGGTTTCTGCAATATCAAAAGAGCTCTTAGTCATTAATATACGGGGGGAGGGGGGCCGTGGTGAAAGGGCCTCTGCTTGGTTCCCATCAGCGGAAGATCAAAAAGCATTTGGTCAAAGAACCTTTAAATACCTTGAAAGGCAGGTGAAGCCTGTTCAGTGGGCTCCAAGAGGGATCGAAACGCTGGTCTGAGCTGCTGTCAAGCTCCGAACACAGTCTGTGTGGGAGGGGGGGAGGGCACAGAGGTAGGAGGGAGAAATGGCAGGGATGGACCACCAGCCCATCCCCACCATGACCCAAGAATCGCTGTGGGGGGCGGGTGAGTAGGGCAGTGAACTGCTAGATTGTCAGAGGTGGAAGCCACTTTGTAGGCCTCCAGGCTGGGGATTTTTATCTGAAGCCTATAAGAGCCCCCTCACACCGCCAATTATGGGAAAAATGTTGTGTCTGTATTTGGATATGCATTTTTCTAGGGAGGAGAGGTTCATGGGGCTCCTTAGATTCCTAAAGGAGTCCAAGGCCACCTCAAGATTAAACACCACCATGCTTGTGGGACAGACTGGTCAACTGAGTGAGGCTCAGGATTGAGTGATTGACCCCAGGTCACTCCGCTTGTAGTGGACAAGCCGGCGTGCTTCCATGGTGCATCCTGGCAAGGGTGTCTCACTGGGCCCTGTGGCTCAGTCAGTCTCAGGGTCCCAGAGTGGCCCAAGGCTGAGAAGGTAGGGGCGACTCAGAACAGAGGCCAAAGGCTGAGGTTCTGACCGAGGCTGGGGCTGTCCCAAGCAGCGGCTGGCCAGGAGCAGGGGCACCAGCTTTCATCTTTTGAGGGGCCAAGGTTTGGAGAAGCTGAGTCAATCCCATGGCGGGTGTCAGGGTGACCGTGGGCCAGAATCTGGATGGGGAGGAGGTCACAGGCAGAAAGGATGGGGGTGGGTGGGGTGTGGGGAAGGGGTTTCTGGCAAGAGAATGTTTCTGGCTCAGCAACATGGCCTGATGACGTGGAATGGGGACCCAGGGCTACAGAAGGTCAGCTTGGGGCAGGGGCCTTGGTGCCTGGGATCATCCCCCTGGAGCCTGGAAAAACACCCAGCCCTTGCCTTGCCATCTCCATGAGAAAATGGAGGCCCAGAGATGTCAAGTAACAGGCCAAGGCCAAACGGCTAGCTAGGGGCAGAGGCAGGACCAGTATTCCAGTCTAGGATTTCTTCCCTAGAAGCTGCCTCTTCAGTATCAGGCCTCCAAAGCAGCGCCTGGAGGAAGTGTGGCGGGTGACCCTGGGTAGGCCTGCGAGAGTCGGTGGTTACTGGGTCTGGAGAGAAGAGTAATTGATCAGCGAGCATTGACTCAGTCTCCACTGTGATGAGCTGGGCATAGAGATGGCTGCAGCTGCCTCCTAGGAGACTGCTGTCGCATCCTTGCTGGAGAGAGGATGCCTATTAATTTTTGCTTTTACTGTCACCAGGCTCCTGCCCTCTGCAGAAGGCGAAGAGGAAGACTGGGGAGGGGGTGGCTGCAGGGACGGGGTGGCAGGGCCGTTCCTGCCCCTCGTCTGGGACATCAGCGAGCTCTACTGTTGCCCTTCGTAGCAGCCTTCTGGCTGGTCTCTGAGCCTGTGCCTCCTGGATCAAGCGAATGCTCAGCTTGAGTCTCTTGCCACATAGATGGTGGCGGCGCGGAGAGAGGTGTGTTTGTTCTGTCACGTGAGCTGCGCAAACAGCTTCCTCAGCGTTTTTATTAATAATTCAGCCCATGGCGAAGGGGGTAGGGTAGGGGGGACAGGAGTTCTTGGGAGACAGCAGCAATGGAGAGCAGGCCAGGTGGAGGCCAGAGGCGAACCAGGAGCCCTGCCTCCCAGCCGTGGCCTAGCAACGGAGCCGGGCGGCCTCAGGGGCCCTGTTTAGGAGAGTGCAGGCCTGGCATCTGCTCCTGAGGGACAGAATGTCCCTCCCTGCTTCGAGTCCCTCCCGAAGCCGACCCAGGACACCTGGCCCCTGATGACGGCACCAGATCGGAAACAGGCCTGAGGGGTCCACAGCCTGCAGTGTGGCAATCCTTGGGGAACCAGGCGCTGCCAGCATTTCTTGCCACGTCATGGAACCCAGGACACAGGGGGCCAGCAACGTCACCGAATGAGAGGGCCTCTCTGGGCACCCCTCTGTTAGGGGCCAGAAGGAGAGAGGCAGGCCCTCAACCGGCAAAGGGTGGGACCTGAGGCCAGGAGAGGGTGACACCTGCCCAACTCTTTTCTCGGTGTACCTGCTCACTCCTGCAGACTTCATTTCCTGCCCTGCCCAGTCCTCTGTGAGTGCTCGGGAGATGGAAACTCACGGTTGGCTTGGTTCTCATTGATGCTCCAGCAGGAAAGAGTAGCCTTCAAATGCAGCAGAATGGTTTGAGGTTAGACATCTGGAAGAACTTCCCTGACAGGCAAAACATGGGAGTGGGGAGTATGTGCGTCTCTGTTAAGGATAAACAATAATAATGGCATTCAATATCTATCAAGTGTGCTCCAAGTATCATTTTAAGTGCTTCAACTGTATCATCTCATTTAATCTTTATAATAGTAGAAGGAGATAGGTACTATTATTGCTATTTTCTCCATTGTATGGATGAGGAAACCAAGGCCCAGAGATGTCAAGTAGTCTGCCCAGGGTCACACAGCTATGAATGACAGAACCACACAAATCTGTATTCTGTCATCTTTCCAGTGACTCTGCATCCCCCAGACAAAGTGACCAAGGCCCAGAGAAAAAGTGTCCTCGAAGCCTTTCCTGTGTCAATGATAAAGGCAGAGAATAAAACTCACCCAAGATGCCCAGTGCCTCAGAGCCTCAGTTTCCACAACTATACCTCATGGAGTTTATCTAGTACATCTGAGGGGCTGTCCTGCTCTGACTTTCTGGAACAATGGCTATCTAAGACCTGCTGGGAGTGAATGAGGCTGGAATTTTTCTTTTTGTAAGGGACAGGCTGTAAGCTCTCGGATGGGAGCGAGCACTGGGTCTTCTCAGGAATCTCACAGTGGTTGGCGAAAGGCTGGGAGTCAGGATCAAGGGTTCTACTCCTGGTTCTCTCATCAGCCCCCTGGGCAGTTAGCTCTGGGGCCTTTAGCTCCCTGGATCAGTTTTTTCCCCTGTAGAGGCCTTGTCTTCACCATCTGTCACCTGAGGGGTAGCCTGGGTCGTCCCTCAGACATCCTCTTCCTGGCAACTCTGAAAAACTCCGTGATTCGAGATGCTCTTGAAGACGTGTTGAGCTGTAATGATGAATTCTGTTGTCTCCCTCTGGACTCTTGGGTTGATGGGTGGGGAGATTCCTGAATAGGGCATCTTTCTGCCTCGTGTCCCGTTTGACAGGGGTGGGGGCGATGGGGTGAAAGGGGTGGGGGTTGGAAGGGATGCACTGTTTGGTCTTTACTAGGGCAATGAGAGAGGCAGCTGAGGGAGGGAGCAGGAACAAGCCGAGGCTGGAGACCCTGGTGTCCCAGCCGGTTGGCTCTGCTTTCTGGGGTTTGCCAAAAAGGGGTGTGTGGCGAACTCCTGGAGTCTCGGCTGCCTGCGGGGGTATGAAACCTAATGGCCCTTGACCAGGGGATAAGGGCTGAGATTTCTGGCCCCCGAGGAACTGTGAGCCAGAACCTACAGATGCCTTTTTTCCCTTCCATTTTTAATTAGAACATTTAATCCAAGGAAATCTGTTCTCCACCGGAACAGTCTTCATGGAGGTTTGCTTGGGGGAATTTCTTTATCTGTTTCTCAACCGGAAAAGCTGTGGGTGGAGGTGCGTGTGTGTGTAACAGTCTCCATGTGAGTTCAAGGGGATGGTGTGTGTGTGTGTGTGCTGGGGGAGACTTGAGACATAGGTTTGTCCCTCTGGGTGCTGGCTGCCTACTGCACTGTGGGAAGGTGGAGGTGTGGCTGGGTGTGAGCTGTGCGGTATAAAATGAGTTCAGTGGATTTCTCGGGGTGGGAGTAGGAATCCTTGACTCTGGGAAGCCTGGCTCACCTTTGAACTGCATTCTCACTGGAGGGGAGGGCAGGATGCTCCGGCAGGCCTGGGGGTTAGGTCCTCCTGCCTACTCCCTTCAGTTCAGGGTAGTGGCACGCCCTGTCATGTGTGAAGCTTCAGTGTCTGTCTCGTTGTGTGGGAGGTGTGTTTGTGTGTTTGTGTGCTTGTGTGTGTTGGGAGGGTGGTGTAGCTGATTAGGTGTGTAGGTGTGTGCTGGGAGGTCTCTGTACCTGAAACCACCAATGATTTTGTTCCAGGCCTTTCAAATCCTTGGGAGAAGGACCCCTTCTCCCCCCTGCCCCAGACTCAAACAGTTCCAATTCTAGAGAGAAACGAGAAATAGGGTTCACCTGATTTGGACTGTACTGAGCTGACAGAGGGCAGAAAGGGCCAAGGGGGCTCCAGGGTTGGAGGGTTAAGAGAGATTTCCTTTCTACCCACTGATGCTGGGGTCTAGGAAAAGGTGGTGGGGGGGTGCGCAGTGGCGAGGTGCAGGAGAGGCATGAGCAGAGGCCGAAAGGTCTGTTTCCTTCTTTTGTGCGGCTGGGTTAAGTGGGGAGGGTCAGTGGACCTCGTCCCCCACCAAGGTGGCATCCTAGACTTTTCCGCTCCAGCTGTGTGCAAGCTCGGGGGGATGGCCAGAGCGGCGGACCCAGTCTCGGCGCCGGCAAAAAAGAAATCCACTCCTTGTTTTCGCAGA
Source organism: Equus asinus (assembly GCF_041296235.1). Classification (NCBI taxonomy): domain Eukaryota; kingdom Metazoa; phylum Chordata; class Mammalia; order Perissodactyla; family Equidae; genus Equus; species Equus asinus. The sequence continues at coordinate 39,451,972 of NC_091806.1, read as the reverse complement.
CACCAGCCCGTCTTCGCGGGACCGCCGGGGTGCCGAGCCCGGAGCTGACGCCCTCGAGCCGCCACCCAGCGGAAAACCCGGAGTGGATTTCCACACCTTTTGGAGCGGAGTCAAAGGGCACCTCGGAGGAGGTGACCGGCTCCGCGGCCCTGCCGGGTTCGAAGCGGCTGCCATCGGGGGCGCCCCGGCCGGGTTGGTCGCGCAGTGCGGCTCGAGGAGCCCAGCCGGAGAGCTCCGCGCCCTCCCCGCGGGGGCTGCGGGCGGTCGGGGCGCGGGGCGGCGGCGGTGCCCTCGGGGCGGCTCCGGGCGGCGGCGGGCGCGGGCTGCAGTGCGGCGTGCGGCCGGCAGCGGGCAGCAGCGAGCGCAGGCGGTGGCGGTGGCCTCGGCGCTCGGCAGCGAGCGGGCGGGCGGGCGGCGCCGGCGGTGCCCCGGGCGCGCTCACACACGCGCTCACACACACACACACATACACACGGCCTCGTACACACACACGCTCCGGCGCGCACACGCGGCGCGCAGGCCGGAGGGAGGCGGCTCGGCGCGGCTCGGCGGCGGCGGCAGCGTGCTCGGCGGGCGGGCGGCAGGGCTGGCGGGCGGCCCCCGCTCCCCGGCTCGGCGGCTCGGTGCAGCCCGCGCGGCCCCTGCCCTCGGACCCGCCCCCGGGGGTCGCCCGGCCCCATGCCCTGCAGCGGCGGCGGAGCAGCGCGCGGCCGCGGGCGGCTCTGAGGAGCCCGGAGGGAGCCGGCGACGAGGGGACCATGTACCGGGACCCGGAGGCGGCCAGCCCAGGTAAGCGCGGCCCCGCGCGGGCTGGGGCGCCCCGCTCCGGCGGGCAGGACGGCGGCAGCGCCCGGCGCCGTCTCGGAGCCCCAGCCCGGGGCTGCTGTCCGCCGGAGCTGCACGGACTGCCCCCGGGGTCATCGCAGCCCCGGGGGCGCGGGCTGGAGCGGCAGGCGCTCGGACCCCGGCCCCCTGCAGTCCAGGCACTGCCGGGCTTGATGCCGGGCGCCGGCTTCGCAGTGTCCCCACAAGGACCTCCCCCCCACCCCCAGCAGCCCAAGGACAACGTGTGTGGCGGAGCGAGGAGCCGCTGCCCCCGCGGGAGCCGGGCAGTGCCCTCCGAGGCAACCCTGGGTCCCCAGCACCAGAGCCCCGGGGGTGCCAGCGCTGGGGGACCCCAAGGCAAGCATCCCGGGCAGCTTTTGGCCAAGGTTGTGGGCACAGGGGAGAGGAGTGACATCGGCAGTGCCAGCTGTGAATTGAGAGGGTGCCAGGGGGCAAGTGGGAATCTGGTGCAGCGGCCGGGGAGGGGGGCTTCTGGGGGCGGGGGTAACCGCAGGAGCGTTGAGGAGGGAGGCAGGAGTACTGAAGGGAGAGAGAGCAGAGACCGGTGAGAATCAGGGTGCCTGGGGAATGTTGTCCTGGGCTTGGGGAGGGGGGAAGCAAAGAACCCCAAACTCACTCCAGTCCTGTCGGGGGAGGGAGGGGGAGGGGCCGCACTCCTTTGCATTTCTCCGGAGCGAGCCGAGCCGGAGCCGGAGCCCGAGCCGGGGAGTGGCCTGGGAGCCCACGTCTGCTTGGCATCCTCGAAGCCAAGCCCAGGAATCTTTCCTCCTTCCTCGGGAAATTGCTCTGCCATTTCCTCCTTGGCTCCTGACGCCTCCTCACACGGTGCCCACCTGTAGGCAGGTCCCCTGCAGCTCCTGCCCAGGCTCAGTCTTAGCTCCCACCTGGTGTGCCCCACCCCAGACCCAGCGCCCTGAGTCTGCCAGTTCTGGCATCAGGGTCTCCATTTCTGGGTTTCTCTCTGATGCTCGACGCCCCGGCCTGAAGACTTGCTCCCAGATGAGGAACCTCGCCGCTTAATGCCTGCCGACCTGGGAGTGGGGGATGCTGGGGAGAGGGACAGCTCTAAGACCCTCCACAGAAGGGGCCCAGAGCCCAAGGCTTTTGAGGGCAGGCCAGTGGGCACCGTCTTTTCCCACTCCTGCCCCGGCCCCGCATTTACTCTTTCCGTCTAGGGGCAGCCTCAGCCTCTCCCTGCCTCCTGAAGAGTCAGCTCTCACCCCCCCCCCCCCATCAAGTCATTGCAGCCCCAGTTCACTGAGGAGGACCTACTGGGTGCCAGGCATTGCACCCACTAAGCACTCGAGTATAAGGGTGAAAGAGACTCGGTCTCCCTCTCTGGAACCTCATGCTCATCCATGAATGTCCTTTGGGTGATGGCTGAAGGGACATTGCCCTCGTAGACTCCTCCTTTCATCTGTCTGGACCCAGGTCACCTGCGCTGGCATCTTCCCTCAGGAGGCTGCCAGCTGCCAGCACTTGGACCACAGGCAGAGGCACTCTCTTGCTGGGATCACCATCTCAGTAGCCAACAGCTTAGTTCAGAGACCAGCTCTGGGGGATGAGGATGGAAGGGGGGGATGCAGTGAGGACACTCCCCCACCCCTCTCCCTGCCAGGCTGGCAGCCTCCCCTTTCCTGTTAGGCCAGGGGCCTGGGGGCATGCCCTCATCCCGTCTCCCTCGCTCTTCCGCCTGGGCACCATGACATCACCGTTCCTCCAAGCATCTCTGCCCTCTCCACGGAGGCCAACTTGACATGCTTGGCATCTTCTGGGAGAAGGGCCTGGAACCCAGAGCTGCTGGCCCCCAGATCTTTCCCTCTCCCCCCTCCTCGAATAGCCCCCCCGTCTGGGGGGGAGACCTGTCTTGCCCACTCCAGCTGCAGCTGCATGGCCCCCCAGTGCCTGTGGCAGGGTTGGCCTGAGGTTTACTTCTCCCTGTTGTGGGCACTGGGCTGGGTGGGGTCAGAAATAGGCTGCAGAGAACAGAGTGTGCTTTTGATCCTGGTCCCCTGGGGATCCTGAGGAGCCAGAGACCTCCATCTGGCCTCCGTGCCCCCTAGCATCCCTGCCCGCCTCCCATAATCCCTACAGCTCCAGGCCAGACTTCCACTTCCCCCACCCACTCACCCTAGACCCTCCAGACTCTGCTCCCCTGGTCAGGGCTGTGTGTCCCCTGTTTCTGTTCCCCCATCTCGCTCTTGGCTGGCACCAGGTGGGAGTGAGATGTACAAATTAAGTCCTGCGTGATTCAGGCTGTCCTTCTGGCCCCCCAGCGACCAGTACCTTTTACATCCTGATCCATTCATCTCACTCTCAGGAACACCTGTGGCCCAGTCCTTTAAAGAAAATTTGATCTCCTGTCTTCTCCTGCTCCTCCATGTCCCAGGCTGGTTCCAGAGGGTCCCTATGGGACACTCTCCGTCATCCCAGTCACTCTGAGTCCCCACAGGGCTCAGCCTATTGCTGAGACCCTTCCTCAGGGGGCAGTTCCCTCCCTACTTGGGCCCCTGATCCCCCCACGCAGCTCATTCCTTGCCCTATCCTGGCTGAGGCAAGGGACTGTGGGAAAAAGAGGGAAGACCAGCCCCCCCCCCCCACAAACCCCCATCGGCTTCTGCTCCAAACTGTGCCCAGCCTCCCCAGCCATGCCTGCAACCTCCCCTCCACCGCTCCCATAGACACGAGGCCCTCTCCTTGCCCTCAGCCTTCATCCTCCGTCCATCCTGAAGATAGCCTGGCCAGGCCTCCCTGTGTCCCTTGGACTGCCTGTCCCCAGGCCGGGCAGGGCCTTGGCAGGCCTGCAGGGGTCAGCGTTGCAGTGGGCAGGCAGGACGGCAGCAGGAAGGGAGGGAGGGAGAGGTGACCTTGCAGTGAGCTAGTGAGCAAGGCCAGAGAGGGAAAGTCTGGCCAGTGCAGGGGCGCCTGGGAGAGAGGTCAGGTCCTGAGGGCTGCCTCCCCTGCTCCCAGCCTTCTGTGAGCTTGTCCTTGGGGGCAGCAGGGCTCCAAGTCTCATCTGTCCCACCTGTTAGTGGGCTCTGCCCCCTACAGCCACTCTACGGAGCAGGTCGTTCTTAGGGCGTGTGGGGGACACACGGCATGGGACAGAGGTCCTTGACGCGGTGGGTCTCCTCTCTCAAGACAGAAAGATCTACTAGATTGTGCAGGCCAGCCCTTCACCCACTGGCCACAAGTTAGGGGCAGAGGCTGTTGGGCAATGTGTGGGGCAGGATAGGGGTATGCCGTGAGGGCCATCAGGGTTAGGGACCCAGGCTCGGGTGTGGGACGGTCCAGGGAGGCCTGACTCTGTCTGACCATTTCGCTGACAAACTCTCCACCCACCCCAGCTACCCCTCCATCCCCCACCCCCTGCCCCCTCTGTGGCCTGCATCCTGGGCTTGGATCAGAGTGTGGGACTGATCGATGATCTTCCAACAGGCTGTGGCCCGGGCTGGGACCTGGGGCTGAGTAGGGCAGGAGGGATGGCTTCTGTGGGGCTTGGGCCAAGGTAGCCAGTGCCCCCAAGGCTGTAGTGTTTCCATGGAGACAGGACCCCTCCTTGGCCTTGGACCTTGCTGTTCAGTGGCCTTGTGAGAACAGCGTGACCAAGAAGCCGGGCACTCAAGGATTGAGGGGTGGTGGGGAGAGAGACAGCCTCTGAGCCCCTCCTGGTTTGGGAAGGGGGACTAGAGCGGGCTGGATTGGGGTGGACACACAGGCTAGCAGGTGACAGGTGAGGGACACCTGAAGGCAGGGGAACAGGTGGGTGTCAGGTGAGCAAAGACAGGCCTTGGGCAGCTGGGCTTTGCCCCTGGCTGACCCCAAGCTCCAGCCCAAGGAGCTGAAGGCAGCATAGAGTGCCAGTGGAGGGCTGTCCCTGTCTTACCCCTCCAGCCCTGCTGTGGTGGGAGGTGTTGAGGTACCATGGGGGAGGAGTGGGTGGTTCCCCGTCCCCTTCCCTCCCCCACTCCCCACCCACCCACCCCCTATTCTCTCAGGGGCTTGCATCCTTATTGAATCTGATGGACCATTTTCCATAACTGCTGCCCCCAGGGGAGTGAGCCTGGAACAGCAGGGAGAGGAGTGGCGAGGGGGGCCTCGCAGGGGGCGGGAGGCCCCGTCCCGGAGCCGAGGACTCAGCTGGAAGAAGACTTCCTGCCCAGGCTCCATGGGCAGTGCCCACAGGTGGCACATGCAGCTGGTGAGGTCAGCTCTCTGTTGGGGCGGTCACCGGGCTGGCCAGGTGCCAGAGCCAGCCCGTGCCAGGCCCAGCCCGGGTGCCCGCCTGCCTTGCCAGGGAACCCCAGCTGGTGGTGCCAGGCGGATTGTGCCAGTTCCATAGCCATGGAAGTTCCTGACCTTCCAGGCAGCAGGGCAGCCTTGCTGGGCCCTGTCCAACTTGTGTCTAGAGGGCAGGCCTTTGGTCTCACCCAGCAGAATTCCCCAAGGGTTGGAATGGAGTTGGCAGACGGCATGGGACCTGTGGAAGGGGTTGGCTGGTGCCCAGAGCCAGCGCCTGGAATTCTGGACCCAGTGGATTGGAAGATGGGATGGCACGTCCGGCCTGCGCTGGTGGGCTTTGCAGCTTCTACCCTGAGGGGCCCCTTGGAAGAGGTGTGTCGCCTGTGGGGTTGGGCAGGGAGCCGACTTGTACCGCGAGCTGGGATATTTGGGGAATTGATGTATTTGCGGGATTGAGGGTGTGGGGCCACAGGACCGGTGGAGAGGGAGGGCGGAGCCGGTGGGGAGAAGCACTGTGCTGTGTGGGTACCTCCGTGCGCACGCGGGTAGCAGGTGGACGGCCGTAATAGCTGCGCTCATCTGAGCGCTGAGCCCGCGGTAAACAGCAGCTAATGAGTGTATTTGTAGCAAGGTGCGTCGAGGTGCGCAGGGAGCTCTGACAGAAAGCGTTGGGGAGGGCACCTCCCCTGGCCCTGTACCCAGCCAGGCAGGGCCTGTGTCCTCCAGGGGCCCTGCTTGCCCCCCGCCACACCCTCCCACCTGCCAGTGTGGCCGCCTCCAAGGCCTCCATCTGCTGGCAGCAGGGCTTCACCTGGCTGTGCTGCGTGCACGGGTGTGGATGTGGGGGTGTTGGAGCTTCAGTGTGTATGGATACGGGCATTTCCGCGACATCGTGAAGGTCTCTTAGCGTGTGTGTGTGTGTGGGGTGAGCTGGGCACATCTGTGTTTGTGACTACGTCTGATGCTGTGTGTGTGTGTGTGTGTGTGTGTGTGTGTATGCACCCCTCTCCCGGATTCTTGAGAGAACTACCCCCTCCTCTGGGTAGTGGCCCTTCTTCTTTGATGCCCTTCCTGGAGGGAAGGAAGCTGGGGGCTCTTGGGCTGGCTGGGAGAGAGAAGGAGGTGACCCATTCTGCCCATCAGAGGGGACAGGAGGGAGAGGTCTGAGGTCCCATTGCACGGGGCTCCCATAGTCGCTGCTTGCCTCAGAGAAAGGGGAGACGTTGGGCCCTGCAGAGTCCAGCCGGCCCTCTGGTTCTAGAGCCCCAGGAGGCCCTGGAATGAGAGAGGAGGGGTGCTGAGGGGTCAGTCCCAGCAGGTGGGGGTCTCACGGTGCTAGCTGGTGAGGCGTGCACCTGCCCCCAGCCAGGGTAGGGTGGTGTGGGGTGTGGGAGGCCACAAGGGGCGCCTGCGTGGAGCCCTGCACAAGGGGAGTGGAGGAGAGAGCTGTGTGGCTAATGTGTCCATTTAAATTACTTCAAACCCTGCCGCGGCAGCTGCTCCCGGCGGGGCCCTGGGTACAAATTGGATCCGTCTCATTACCGCGGGGTGGTGGCAGCGGGGCCAGAGAGCGATGGCCAGCTCAGCCAGCACACGGCAGGCCCTCTCCCACTCTGCCCAACCTGGGCCCGACACAGCCCCTTGGAGTGTTTATTCACTCCAGCACCCTTCAGGTTCCCCAAGGCCACTGGGTCCAGATATTGGGGCTCCCTGCATTCCTCTCTGCCATGCTGAACCCCATGCCTGGCATCCCAAGAGCCCCTCTGAGCCCTCAATTTCTTTCTCCAGGAGTGGGGGTCTCGTGCTTTCTAGGGGGTCCAGCCTAAGGTCGCCCCTCTCAGGTCACGCCACACACCCTGTCCCCTCCTCTGATAATAACAATAGCACCATAACAGTCAGTTCTTATTTGTGGAGCGCTCGGTATCTGCTAAGCACTCATGTGCAGGAGAGGCTGGCTGTCTTCAGCTAGGTGTCTGGGGTCAAACATCTGTCCTTTTGAATTCCAGCAGGAACACTGCTGTGTCCCTGGAGCAAGTTACGCCACCACTGGCCTCAGTTTCCTCCCCTGTTGAATGGGTATGATGATGGTTCTTACCTCCCAGGGGGTTGGAGCTGAGGTGAGATAGGGCGGGAAGCATCTTTAGCAGAGAACCCAGCACATAGTAAACACGCAGCCAACGGCAGCTGTCATCCACATCACCCCGCACTGAGTGATTGACGTGTGGGATGAGGGGGCCGGAAGCACTGAGGAAGACATGCCTGCCGCAGGCCTGGTGCATGGGAGTTGGGGAGGGCTTCACTGAGGCGGCATCCATCAGTTACTGTCCAGACAGCGAAGGCGAGCTGGGCGTTCACTGTGTGTGGTGCTGTTCTAAGCACAGGGCAGATGTCAGCTTGTCCATCCTTGGGCCACCCTGGGAAGGAGGGACTTGCACTTAAGAGTCGGTTCGGAATTCCAGCCACATCGCCAGACCCAAGAGTGCGAGTGTTGGGTCCAGAGCCTTGGGTCTTGAAGGCAGAATAAGAGCTTGCCGTGTCAGCAGGCAGGGGCGAGGCATTTGGGATGGTGGGGACAGAACACACGACGACCTGGAGGTGTGGTGGGTCTCGGCCAGTCGAGGCCGCAGCTGGTGGTGGGAAGGGGGGCCATTGGGGGTGGTAGCAGGAGTTGAGGCTTGGGGAAGCTGGGCTGAGCCGGATTATGAAGGTCCTGGCATTCTGAAATAGGAAAACTGGAGTTTTTTTTTTTTTAATTAGGGCAGTGGAGAGCGGTGGATGACTTTCAGGCAGATCTCTACAAAGAACTTCCCCTCTGCAGAAGAGTAGAGGGTAGGAAGCCTGAAGGGGGGGTCCCTGCCGTTAACATATCTATCCCCTCCTCTGCCCAGCCCCTCCTCCATCTCTTACCTGCACAGGCTGGGTCCAACCACATGAGGAGGTCTGCAGTGTCCAGCTGGACTGGGGCCCTGCACTTGGAAAGCTTGTGGTGGGTAATGGGCAGTCAAGGGGGCAGCCTGGGCACGGATGGACACCCCCAGGGGGCTTACCTAGGGGGCTGCGGTATCAGAGAAAGCCTCCCAGGGAGGAATGTAGAGCCAAGGTGGGGAGGCCCAGGGCCTAGTGGACACAGTTAATGCTCCTGAGGGTTGGCTCTGCATCCCATTTGGCACCATGGGCATCAGGGCCGGCCCTGGGGGAGCCACACGGCTCACGCTCCAGATGCCAGGCCTGAGTTCCAGAGCCCCACCAGAGCCAACCTGTCTCCACGGAAACCCGCCCCCCTCTCCATGCCCACGGCCCCTGGCACAGGGGCCCATTCACAGCAGGGCCTGGGTACGGCTTCCCACTCCCCTAGGGGGTCACCCCAGGGCAAACGCCCTCACACCCAGGCGCTGGCAGCACACACACGTGGTGGTATTTGGGTTCGTGTGCACACGTGGCATGTCTGTGTGCCCTGCAGCAGGAAGTGGTGCAGGGGGGATGGTCTCCGTTGCCTACCCACCTTAGCGGGGGGCTTGTTCCCCTGAGGGGAGAGGGTCAGGCAGGCCCCAAACAGTCTGATGCCTGGCTGAACTGGAGGCCCCGCATCAGGGATCACGGTAAGGAAGCCAGCCCAGGGAAGGAGCGCTTAGGAACGTTTGCAAGCGGCAAGGGAGAATCTCCTAGCAGGTCCTGGTGGGTCCACAGACCACCTCGTTCTTCACATATGTCTTTTCATTTAATCTTCACAGCAGTCTGTAAGGGAGAGATCATTAGCACTGGTCAGAGGAGGAAACTGGGGCCCGGAGGGGTGGAGCGTCTCACCAGGTCACTCAGTAGAGCAGGGATGAGATTTCAAGTCAGCCTCACTTCAAAGCCTAGGTCTTAACCACTGGGCTACACTGCCTGGTGCCTCCCGTATTCCACTAGGATCCGAGCCAGCCTGTCTCTCGGCCCATCGCTCAGAAGGGAGTGCCGGGAGTGCTGGCTGCAGAGCTGGACTCCGGGCGTCCCCACTGCCTCCTTTAGTGCTCGAGGAGTCCCCTACAGCCTTTGTTCTCACGTCCCTGGAGTGGGGTGGAGCCTCCTTCCCACCCTGTCTCCTCTCCCTCTTACAGGCACTGTGGAAGGATCCTCTCACTCAAGGGGACGCACCCCTCACTCCCTGCTTGGCACCTGCCAGCCCTGGAGGAGCCTGATGAATTGGCTGTGTGTGCCCCCCCCCAACCCCATTCCTCCCTCTCCAGCCCCCGCCTGGTTGGGGAGGTGCGAAGGGAGCGATTTCACAGCCTGTCAGCTGAGGCCTAAAAATACCCAGAACTCTGAGATGCTTGGGCAGGGGGAGGAGAGAGCAGGGACCAGGGATGGGGTAGTGAGGGGTGCAGCAGTAACTTGGCCAGAGAAGCCCCAGGGGCATCACAGTTCTGCTCCAGGGTGATGGGCAGACCCTCTGTCCGCAGGTCCCCCATCTGGCCCCATATCTGGCAATGACAAAGGGGGACTGGTATTTCTAGGGTCTTGAGAGCTCACCTCTGGCACTCAGACCTAAGGGAGGGCTTAGTCTCAGACTGGAACCGTGGACCCCAGGCCCCCCAGACCCTCTGGTCGATGCCTCTTTCTCCTTCTCCACCCCCAGGTTGGCTGGCATCTTCAGACTGTGGGAGCCAGGTTGGGCCTGTGCCCGCTTCCTTCCTGGAGAAGGTGCCCGCTTCTGTTCGGGGAGAGGCGTGAGGAAGGCAGCGTGGATGGGGTGCCGGCAGGTGTGCGATGTGACGTGCGAGCCACCCAGGCACTAGAGGGGGGCAGAGGAAAAGGGGTGTGGTGGCCCACGTCACTGCCACGTGGCTATGTGCTGAAGTGTGGCGCAGGGCCCCCGCGCGTCAGCCAGCGCCCAGAAAGGGGGATGTGTGTGTGCATATGTGTGGCCCTGCTGGAGTCAGCCTGTTCTTGGTGCCGGGATGCTTGTGGAAGTGTATGCCGGAGCGTGGCCCTTCCAGACAGAAATGGGGTGAAAGCACAGGAGTGGGGGTGGAAGCGTGAACAAACATATGTCATGTCATGCAGACACGTGACAGTCTGTGTGCTTCCATGTGGAAGCATGATGGCATGTGTGCCTGTGCAGGGGGACCTCTCTGGGACACCATTAGAGAAATAATGCACAGTGGCAGCCCGTGCATGGGCTCTGGATCAAAAAGTAATGGGTTCAAATCCTACATTTGCCATATATTGATTAGGTCTGTGACCTTGGGCAAGTTACCTCATTGCCTCATTTCTCTGTCTGTAAGATGGAGACAATAATGCGCCTACTCCAGGCGGCTGCTGGGAGGGTGCAATGAGTGATGTGTGTAGATCGCTAGAACCGTGCCTGTCACAGAGTTAGTACTAAGTGTATACTAACTCTTATTGTTGGTCCTGCGTTTGATGATATAGGTGGGAGCACCAAGTCGAGAGAGGCCAAACGACCTGCCCATTGTCACACAGTAAGTTAGTGGCAGAGCCAGGACTAGAACCCAGGCTCCAGTGCCCTAAGACAGGGCTTGTTCAAGTCTAGGATCTCATGACACTGCCCCGCCCCCTTGAGCCACGAGAAGCCCCTGCAATGCAAGACTGTAACCCCATTGGCATCTGGGGCCTAGATTCTGCCAGGGCTGGGCTGGGATCTTGGGAACTCGGGGGTCTGAGCATCTTCAGATAACGCTGGGGTGGAGGGCTCCTCAGGGCAGTGGCTAGCCGTTGCCTATGCCACGGGCTAGCCTGTGGACTTGGCCAGTTACTCAACTCCCCTGAGCCTTGGTTTCTCCCCTCTAATGGAATAGCATACTTTATAGGGTTATCCTGGGGATTAAGTGAGGTCCTGCATGTAATGTCTTAAGTGGCTGGAAGGCTGTACCTAGTAAGAGCTCAGTAATGTTGGCTGCAATTATAACCCATGCAGAACCCTCCCACCCAGTGCTCCATAAATAGTGACTTCTTCTGCTTCTCTTCCAGCCCCTGGCTACCCTCTCTCCCTTCCGCCTGCCCCCCTACACTCCATGGGGCTTAAACTGATCAGGGACTGACTTGCTGGCAACCAAGACCTGTCTTTGTCTCCTGTTATTGGCTTTGCCCAGGAGGGAGCAGGACTCACCACTGGGACTTAGCCCCTGAGCCCTCTACATCTGGCCTCATCATTCACTTGCTATATGACCTTGGACAAGCACCATTTCCTCTCTGGGCCCTGATCCTCCCTCTGTAAAGTGGAGAGGCTGGACCACACACAGTCCCAGAGCCTCCTGGTCATGTTGCTCTGTGACCAGGAGGGTCCTGGCTCAGCCCCTAGAGGGGTGGCAGGTTGGCAGGAAGATAAGTGGGCCGGCTGCCCTGGGTAAGTGGAGCATCTGGGGCCTGAGCCGGCTGGTGGCCTGCCATGATGCCCGCCCGCACCTGTGGCTGCGTAGGAGGGTGTGCAGGCCCGACTGGCTGGGCACTGACATTGGGGGAGGCTCAAGGACAATGACGTAGAGAGAGCCCTTCTTGGGGCCCTGGGAGCTGTCACTCCAGCCGTCCTCCCCGGCTCTCCTCCCCTTCTCCCTGGGGCTTACCTTCAACAGTTCCTTCTTCCTCCCTGTCCTTCCTCTCTCCTTCCCGTTCCTGGAGTCTCCCAGGATCTTCCCCTCTCTGCCTCTTCCACTTCTGTCATCTTGACCATTTTCCAGGGTGCTTCTTCCTTCCTCTCCCTCTCCCCTCTGCTCTCTCTCTGCTTCCTGAGATTCCTCCTTTCTCCTTCCTACGACGTGGCCCTGTTTCTCTGGATCCTCCTTGCTCCCCCTGCTGCTCCAGAGCCTAGGTCTCTCTCTTACTCGGCATGTCTAGGCTCCTTCCAGCGTCTTGTCCCCTGGCTCTCTCCCACTTTAGAATCGCTCTCACCCCACCTCCCTTCTTCCAGCTCCTTGGAGCTCCTTACTCCTCCACCAGACCCCGTGCCCTCAAAAGTTTCCTGGTCTCCTTCAGCCGACAGGGCTGACCCAGGCAATGTCTGTGGCTGGTGCTGCTATGCAGTACCTCAAAATGCCCCCACCTCTGTGAGTTGAGAAAAGGGGTCAGCCCAGGGCCCAGGGACTGGCAGCCTTGCCTCCTAATTAGCAGGAAGTAATTGCCTGGAAAAAAAAAAATTCATTTAGACTGAGACTCTGGGACTCCAAGTTAGAGCTGAGCCAACCGACAGCCCCTAGGAAGCAGGAAGAGGGAAACAGCCCAGGTCAGGGCCTCAGGAAGCCCCTCAGGAGACAAAGGCCCTCAGGATTTCCTTCCTGTCTGGCCTCCAGGATCTCAACCTTGGGGATGTGGGGAGAGAGCACTCAGCTGGGAGTCCCACCATCTTCAGCTGAGTTCTGGCTCCACTACTCACTGTGTGACTTCGGGCCAGCCACTTATCCCTTTGAACCTTAGTTCTCTCTCTTGTAAAATCAGAAGAGGGCCTCACTATCATGAGGGTTGATTCGGACAGTGGCTATAAAAGCACTTTGCAGGCTATAAAGTGCTGTGAGAGGGTGAGGTGTTACTGTCTTCCTCCATGGGGCTCTCAGCTGAGACTTGAGGGTGGTGGAGGGGTGGGGTGGTCCTGGAAACACCTAAGGGGCAGTGAGGCTTCCAGACATGGAAAGATGGCCAGGTGGGTCCAGCTGAGCTGTAAGATTAAGGGCGGACAGATGTGGTTTCCCATGCCAGGCTCAACACTCGCCAGCTGCACCACCCTGAGTGGTCACCTCACCTCTCTGAACCCCACTTTCCTCATCTGTAGGATGCTGATCATGATGCCTCCTCTGCGGGGTGGGGGTGGGGGGGAGCGGTAAGGCTAAATGAGATAATGTTTGCCGGGCTCTTAGCACAGTGGTTGGCCTATAGTAAGTGCTCAATAAAAGATATTAGCTGTATCTACTGTAATTAAAGGCTATCATCTTTACTCCCTGTCTGGATCCAGAAAAGCTGTGATTTTGGGTGATATCTTCAGGTTTTTGGAAGGAGGGAAATTTCTACACCCAGTCTAATATCAAGCAGTCCCTAGAACCACCAAGCAGATCTGCTTCACAGAGAGCCCCCATCGCTGGAGGGGGGAACAGGAGTGGGCTGCAGCTGTGGCCTTCCCCCCACCCACCCCTACTTTTTCCCAAGGAGAGGCTGTGCGCAAGTTTATTTGGGTGGGTGTGAGGTAGAGAGTCTCTGCCCTGGGGGAGGCATATTACAGGCCTTTGTGTTCGTCTTGATAGGGCTGGCCCTGCTGCGAGAGGAAAGGTTGCGTTTGTTTAAACAGGCCTGCTCCACCTACCTTGGAGGAGGGAGCAGGAAGTTTCGCCTGGTCAGTCGGGCCACCTGGGTTGCGTCTTTGCTGTGAACCGGCAGCATGGCGCCCCAAGGCGGCCAGAACACAGTCGGACAGCCTGGAGCGTGCGGGTGTTGGGCAGCGCTGCAAGCTCAGAGCGCCAGATTGCCCCGGGAGAGGTGAGGGGGCGGCGGGGGCCGGACCGTCTGCCGCTCCTTCCCCACCCGCCCAGCACCACCGCTGGGGACCTTCTGTGTTCCTGCTCTGAGCGCAGTACCCGCGCCAGCCGCAAGGAGGCAGTGCAGCGGGTTCCTTTTGAGGAAATGGAATGTGGCATTTGCGTTAGCGGGGAGGCTCTTTTTGTCCCGAGTTGGGCTGCTGACTGGGATCCTCGGCATCTGAGGACCTCACTGGGGAAGGGGAGCTCTTGAGGTCAGCTGGTCGCTGCCGTGGCTTCAGCTCGGGGCTGATCAGGGAGGAATTGGCAGAGGAAGTTTGGACCACTATGCTGCAGTCCTGAAAAAGGTTCTGGTGGCTTGGATCCCGCTCGCCGGAGGCAATGCACAGGGCGGCCTAAAGGAGGACGCAGTCCCGGCACTGAATTCTGTTTCAGCACCAAGGACAGAGGAGGCGCGGCTGAGCGCTGTTTCAGCACCGTGGACAGAGTTTAGGGCGGCGCGTTCAGTGGCTCTCTCCCAGTATTTGTGGCGCTAGTGATACCCCAGAATACTGTAGAATGGTACCTCCAAGAGGGAATCTCAGACACCCTGTTTCTAACGAGGAGACTTAGGAGTGAGAGTTGAGTTAATTGCCTAAGGTCACGCAGCCACAGTGACACTGGGTGGCAGAACTGGATTCAGATGGGGATCTGTGGTCTTCATCCATCTCTCTCGCACCTGGATTCCCATTAGTTATCTCCCTTCTTCCTAAACATCTCTGAGAGCAGCTTCGCACTATGTTGCATGCCCAAGAGCCCTTGAGCTGGCAAAGATTAAGTGTACTCCCTCCTCCCTCAAAAGCCCAGGTCAAGAACCTGAATCCCAGGATGCAAGATTCCTAGCTGCTGTGGCTTTCATGGTTCCAAGCCTCAGGTGGGAGAGTGTCAGGGCAGGATAGGTGCCCTGGCCTCTAAGGAAGTCTGTAACTTGGGGAGATAGAGTTGAGTCATCAGCATAAGGAACTCTTAAGTGCTCTGAGATCCTCAAATAAAATATAGCACACCATTCCAAGCCCAGCTTCTTTGCAGCTGTGTATTATTAATAACAATAAGATGCTGATTTAGGCCAAGGCACACCAATACATTATTCATAGGAGTAACTAGTGGTCAAGGCCTGCACTTAATCATCACACATCCATGATCCTGCCCCCACTCCACACTCCTGGTGGAGAGGCCCTCCATCTGAGCTCCTCCTTTCCTGGGTTCCTGCTGCTGTGACAGACGTGATCGTTTTCATGACTGCCCAGGCAGCTCATCAGCTTTGGGATCAGAGTGGGTGGGGAGGGTGACAGGTTCCGGGCTAACTCCTGGCTGGACACTGTTCAACCTGGGCTTCCTGCTCAGAGCTGGTACCTGGCCCTGTCCATCTTGAATGGCTTTGACCCTGGTGACTTCCAGACTCAGCAGCTCTTAGGGGTCTGCAGATGCCCTGTCTCCCTCTCCCCCTCTTTTGAAGCTGAAGACTGAAACCAGGTGCCCCAGGCTTCCCTAAGCCAGGAATTGTGACAGGTAGGGGGTGGCTGTGATGAGGGGAGTGGGTCACTGAGCAGAAATACAACGTGGATTTGAAACCCTCGGTAAACTCTGGAATACTTTGTAAACCGTTCTGCCCTGAACAAATGTGAGCCATTATTACAAGGGCCATGCTCTCTGAGGGAAGAGAGAGCAGAGATAGAGAAGGCTGGCCAGGCCCCGCTCCCTCATGAGGAGTCGGAGTGCTTGTGGATCCTGACATGTCCCCGTCCAATTTCTTGCTGGAATGGCTCCTGGCCCATCCGGATAATCCTTTATTCGCTGTTTACTCACTTGGCATCTCCCCTGAATTCTAAACCGTCTGCATCCAGCCGGCCTCTGCGGCCCCTGCCAGCACTCTCCTAGCTCACTCACGCATTATCTGTTTTTATTACAGTCAAGGTTGAAGAAGCTTGCTCGTGCTAAGCCCCTATTTTGAGCTACTCATAACTTTCCAAAACAATTCCCCTCGGGCCTCCCCTTTGGCCAGCCTTGTTCCTGGGTGAGGCCGTAGGGGTTGTGGCTGCCTCCAGGCGGGTGGCCTTCTGAAGGATGCTCAGAGAGACTGCCCGGAGGGCATGGGGGTGGGGCCAAGGCCCAGCTTTCCTGGGAAATAAGTGAAGGGTTCTGTTCGTGCCTTCCTTTTTCTTTCTTCCTTCTACCTGCCCATCTCTTTTCTGTTTCCTATTGCAGGGGATGAGCTGCCCATTTCCAAGGTGGGTGGCCTGGAGGGGGGCTGTTTTTGGATGGAGAGGGGAAAAAACATTCAGTATGACAGAGTCCTGGAGCTTTGCCTGGCAGTCTGGGGTTCAGAGTTTAGCTCATTGGTTTTCTCCCCACTGCTTTCTCCCCACCTCTGCCTTTTTCTGGCTTTTTTGTGTATGTAGGATCAGGAGGAGGAAGGGGAGTGGGATAGGCACCAAAAATGCCCCCCTCCCCATGCCCAAATCGCCCTGGGGCTGGTAGGCTCTGCACTTGTAAATACCCTCCCACCTTCCCCCATTTCCATCTGCTCAGCATGCACGTGGAGGGGTGCTTCCTATGGAAACCTGTGGTGCCAGCTTTCACTGCTTTCCACCTTGAACGTCATCCTGCAGCCGCCAAAGGATGGGGGGAGGCGCTGGGGCACGATACGTCCTGGTGCAGAATCAGGCAGGAGGAGGCGGGATCAGGATGGGAACGTGCTGACAGAGATAGCCTCAACCACCCCCAACATCACTCGCTTTATGTCCCGGATAGTGGTTGCACCCTAGTCAGCACCAGAGACAGGGCCTGGGCAAGTGCTTGGGCACCCCACCCACTTCCTCTACCTGCTCCTATTGGTCCAGCCCCAGGCTCCCAACCCCCAGCCTTTTCTGAGACCCTTAGGTGGGTTGAGCCTCTATCTACTGAGGGTGGAAGGAGCCCCCAGAAAGGTGTGTGTGTGAGAGAGGTCTTGGAGTAACTAGGGCCTCGCTCTCTTTGGTAAAACTCTTAGGGAAGTGGCAGCCTTGTCCCTGGCTGTTCTTTATTTTGTGTTCACTCGGTTTCTTTCTTCTCTTGCCTCTGTCTGTCCTCGGAGTGACTTGTTTCAAGGCTCTGCCTCCCTGGGATGGAACAGGAGTGAGAGCTGCAGGATTTGAGGTCTTACAGACTGGAGTCCAATCCTGGCTTTACGGCTCTTCTGCTGTGTGTCCTTGGGAAAGCATTTAACCCTTCTGAGCCTCAGTTTCCTTCTTTGTAAAATGAGCGTGAGAGTGTTTACCTGCAGAGGGGTGCTGAGGGCTGTGAACCTGATCCAGTGTTGCATTCCTTAGTTACTGTGATTAAGGCACCTAGTAAGGAAGGCAAGGGCCTGGGATCTGGGGGTGCTCGAAAGAGGGGAGCAGGCCAGGTTGGGAGGGTATGGAGGTGACAGGACAACTTTGGAAGGGCTGGATATGGGGAGTGTGTGTGTCACCATCTGAGTGTGAGAGAACAAGTGAATTCTAGGGGGAAGAGCCGATGTGCACAGGTTTCCAATGTGTCCAGGAGCTTCTCCGTATCGTGTTCTGGGCTATGGGCTGTGGGAAACTCTGAACAATGGAGAGATGGGATCTTACCTTATTGGCTCTGCTGGGGGGACAGGCCTACTGCCAAGAAAACTAGGTTGGACCCAGGGTCAGTTAATTCAAGTTTAGAGAAGGAAGAGGCTGCTGTGAGCCCTTGTCATCAGGGAGGGCTTCCTGAAAGAGGTGGGCTCCCCTGGGGCCTTGAATAATTTCATGCACTTACTTATCCAACCTCTTGTATGTACTGGACCTTGGGCTACAGAGATGAGCGATCTGGAGTCTCAGTCCTCCAGATGCCCCCAGTGGGGGAAAGACATAGAAAGTACAAATTATTAATCTACAATGAAGAAATGCCACAGTTACAGGAGAAGCAGGAAGAAATGTGAGAGGGGATGAAGACCATCTTTGTCTAGGGATCTTGAGGGTGGAGAATAGAAGGAAGGGCATTCCAGGCAGAGGGAACAGCTTAGGCAAAGCCTCAAGTGTGCAAGAGGTTGGCCTTCTGGAAGGAAGGAGAAGAGTTAGGTGTGGCTTGGGCATGCTGTGTAGCATCTTCCAGAATGCTGTCCCCTCAGCTCTGAGGGAGGCAGCTGTAGCTGTGGCAAAGGACAGGCTCCAGTTGCCTTAGTTCCCCATGCTCCTTTCTTCCTCTGTGAAGTGGAAATACTGGTGCAAGGTGGTGGGGGATCTCACGAGATGGTACATATAATCTTCCTGGCACAGTCTCTGCCACAAACAGCATGTGCTCAGTTAATGTGGGCTATTATTTGGTCCTGACGGGACCCCAGCAGGGGACATCAGGGGTTATCATCATCATTTGAAGGTAAAGCCCTGAAGCCCAGAAAGGGCTTGCCTGGGGTGACTGACCAGGGGCAGAGGTGGGACTTGAATCCAGGCCATCTGCCTCCAAGTCTCCTTCCTGTCCCACTGCTCTGCCTCGAAGGACAGACAGAATCTGAGTAGATAAATAATGGGCAGAGGGAAGATCCAAGGCCAGAGGAAGTGCATGAACGCCTAGAGACCGTGGGTGGCAGGGTGGGCTGGGCATCTGCTTGTTGCCATGGGTATACATGCGTGTGTGTGTGAGTGTGAACATGAGTGTCCATGCAAGGGGTGCATCTCAGTGGAGTGTGTGTGTGAGCCATAGCTGTCTGTGTCTGTGACCTGCGTGTGTGTACCTGCTCCGCCTCTGGCTCCCCTCCCATTCCCCTCTGGGCAGCTGGTGCTCTTGCCCTCAGAAGTCCATTCCCTCTCCGGCAGCTCCCCGGGGCATCCCAGCAGTCAGTGGGCCTGTTTGATTCTGCTCATCCATAAATCATGACTTGCAGAGGAGATGAGAAGGAGTTGGGAGTGGGGGCAGAGCCCTGGCAGGGGACAGGGTCCGGTCTGCAGTTCATACCTGAAGCCCAGCCTGGCTTCCAGCTGCCGCCCCCCGCCCCCCCCCCGCCGACACCTGCACGCCTCAGCCCTCCCTATTCCTTGCCATAGGCGTTCACTGGTGCTTACTCTTGGTCAAGCCTTGGGCCAGGTCCTGTGGCAGGGCTCAGGGGTGCACAGAATTGAGTAAGGCATGACCTCTGCTGTCCTTTGGGGAAAACTCGATGTGTATCTAGTTCAGTATTTCATTCAACACTCATTGAGTGCCAACTGCATGTCCCAGATGTCTCTAATACAGGGCACGACGTGGTGATGCCAGGATAATAGCCAGCATTTATTGCCTACTTATTCTGTGTCAGCCTCTGTGCTAAGCGTATTATATGCACTAATTCCTTTAAACCTCACACTTGTCCTATGAGGCATGCACTATTATTAGCCCTGGTTTACAGAAGGGGAAACCAAGGCACACAGAAATTAGGTCACACGGCTTAGAAGAGTAGCAGTCAGAATTTGAGCCCAGAGAGTCTGGCTCCAGAGCCCTGGTACTTAATCGCTGCACCCTAAAAGAAGGGTGCAGGCACAGTGTGATGGGAGCTGGGGGCAGGACATACTAATTCTCACTGGGGAGATTATGGAAGGCTTCCTAGAAGAGGTGCTTTTCATCTGGGTCTAGAAAAATCAAGAATTGTCAGGCAAAGATGGGCATGGAGGAAGAAGGGAGGGGTCATGGGGTGTGTGTGTGTGTGTGTATAAAAGAGAGAGGCTCTCAAACTCTGTCACTGCAGCCTCTCCCATCTCTTCCTCCCATCTTGTTTGGGAGACAAAAGAGATAACATATGCAAGCTTTGAACATTCATCAAATATTTACTGAGCCCCTCCCATGCGTCAGCCTGTCACAGAGGATATCAGAATGAGCAAAGCAGATAAAGCCCCTGCTTTCATGGACCCTGTAGTCTGGTACACAGTAGGTACTTAATAATGGTAGCTTCTATTACTATCATTATTCCTGGAGGCTGGGATTCCTCCTGACTCATTCTTTCAACAAGCATTTATATAGCACCAGCTGTATGCCCAACTCTGTCCTTGGTGCTGAGAAGACGATGGTGAACACAAGAGTGAGCCCTGCCCTCACAGAGCTGATGTCCTATAAGGGAAGACTCTGTATGGGCATCTTGTCCACCCTCAGAGGTGGGCCGCCTTCTCGGACACACAGGCTTTATCCTGAGAGCCCCTTGGGGGTGGAGGGGTGGCATGGTCAGAAGCACAGGCTCTGGCCACAGGACTCTGCTCGATCCTTATTAATACTGGGCTCTAATCAGCTGACATGCCTGCCACAGGCCTGGGCAGAGGGGCAGTGACATGCCTGAGCCAACACCTCACTCCCAGGACACCCCTGGGATGGGACCCAGGAGGCCTGGCTCTCCTCGCTCCTGGCTCCTCCTGCCTCCCAGGTCTTGCGATGTCATCTGTCTGCCCTTGTCTGTGTCTCCCCCTGGGAACCCCGGATGTCTCCTCTGCCCCTGGATAGGTCGTGGAACTCAGCTCTGTCAAAAGGCTGACTAGAGCTGCAATATTTTCTTTCCCCAATGTTAATATGCTGACGCTAAGGGGACTTGAAACCATGTATGTCATCAGAGGAAGGGTTAGGAGGGCCAGGATGGCTTTGCCTGGAGAAGACTGAGAGGGGACATGAAAGCTGTCGACAAGGATTTGGAGGCCTGTCATGCGGCAGAGGGAGCTGACTTGTTCCCGGCGGCTCTGGAGGGCAAGCTTAGGACCAGGGAGAAAGTTATAGGACGACAGATTCAGCTTGGCGCAAGGCACAGCAGCCCTCCCTAACGATGCCCATCCGTGGAGGGCCTGCCTGCCGCAGAAGTGGCTTCCTGTCACCAACCGGGCTGCCCGGGGCGGGAGGTGTGCGTTGATGGGGCCTGACTCCATGACTTCCAAGGTCCCTTCCAGCCCAAGACACTGTGACTCCATGCTCTGGGAATCATTTCCCTCTGGCTGGCAGGCAAGAATGTGCTTGTACCCCTGGATGGCAGCATCACGTGCTGGCCGAGGACAGCATGTCACTTGTTCACAGTACCAGTGCGATTTGCGATGGCAAGTGTTCGTGTCACCCTGGCTTTCAGGGCTGTCTCAGGGATGCTGGGGGGCCTGGGGGATCTTGGGGAAGAGGGGTCAGGCATCTGGAGGATGATGGCATCTACCCATGCTATGGGGGATCCCAGGGGTCCCACCGGTCCCAACTCTCCTTAGCCACACGTCCCTTCCTTCACGTGGAATTTTCTGCAAAAGCCCAGGATGAGAAACAGGGAAGTAATGCTGCTTTGATGAAGAGGGCCTGAGAGACCACATCCTCATCTACTCAGCATCCACCTCTGTAGCCCCTGAGAAGTTCTTGGGAATCTTAGGGGTTCCACAGAGCACACAAAGCAGAGGGTAGATTCTGAGCCGGACTGCCTAGGTTTGAACACTGGTTTCACCACCTACTAGCTGAATGACCTAGGACAGGGTACCTGACCTCTCTAATCCTCATTTTCCCCATCTGTAAAATGGGGACAGTGAGTAAAATGCTCACCCCACTTGTTGTTGTGAGGACTAAGTTGTTACTCATGTGGGACCCCTAGAACACCTGCCCTTCATCAAAGCAGGGAATGGTCGGCTCTTGCACAGATGAAGGCACTGACATCAGAGAGGTTGAGCGCCTTACCCACGGCCACACAGCTGGCTAGTGGCCAGAATAGGGTCCCAGCCTAGTTCGCCTAGACTCCAAGCCCAGTGCTCCTTCTGCGTGCCCACAGAATGATAATTGCTTAGGATGGATGTTCCCTGGGTCTCTGGGGACCGTTCAGAGTGTGCCCACTGGCTTCTGGGATCAATAGCCGCTGTCCTCAGGGGCTCTCCAGCCTACAGCAGGGGTGGAGGAGCAGTTTTTTGAGAAGGACTGTGTTTGGCAAAGAGGGAACTCTGGGGAGGTGACCCCTTGGAGAACTGCCCCATGGCTAAGAGGTGCGTGGAGGAGAGGGCACGTGGAGAGGGCGGGCACTGGGGCAGAGGGGCCCACTTGGGCCTCCAACTCGCCCCCTCTAACACCCCCTCTGGTCCTGCCCCTACCCTGCTCCAAAACCTTCCATGGCCTACAGAACACAACAGGCCCCTCAGCCTGATAGACAAGCCCCTTCCCCATCAGGCCCAACCTCATTCCCAGGCCCTCCGCGCCCCATAACCTGGTCTAGCTCCTCAAACAACATGCCTGACCCTTCCTCCCCCGCCTTGCCTTTGCTCTTGCTCTTCCCTCTGCCCAGAATGTCCTATGTTCTCCTCAGCCCCATCTTCCGGACCACACCAAACATCACCTCCTCAGGGAAGCCTCCCCAGATTGCTCCCTAGTCCAGCTATCACCTCTTTATTTGTGCTCCCAGAGCCGTCTGTTTATGTCTGAGAGCAGACTAACACCGACAGCCCTAATAATAATCCTATCTATCTATTGAGTGCTAACAACAACCCCATAGGCTGGGTCATTATCATCTTCACTCTATAAAGGGGAAAATGGAGACACTGAGTAGTTAAGACACTTGTCCAAGGCCACACAGCTATTAAGAGGCAGAAGCTGTACTCACACTTGGGTCTTTTCTCGGGTATTTTGGAGTCTGAAGCCCCAGGCTGGGTGTCCTGCCACTTGCTAGTTCTGGGGCACTCGACATGCTAAGAAATAATTTGTGCCTGTCCCCTGTGCCTCAGGGTAGGTAGCAGTGGAAGAAAGCTCAGCCTAAGAATGGAATTTATTTTATTTAAAAACAAAGGAACAAAGGAAGGTGTGGGTCACCTGGTTTCTCAACCCACACAGCACCCCCAGCCCCTTCCAGTAGGCCAGGGCAGCTCCTGTGGGGAGCACCGGAGAAAGTGCAGGCCCCGTTCCTGGGAGGCACATTTGTCCATCTCTTAACCACAGGCCTGAGTCTTGGGGCCCTGGTGGTGTGCCCTGTGGCATTTTGGCCATCGCTCTCCCCACTCGTCTTGCCCCCCTCTCCCTTAGAAGTCTGGAGGTTAAAGATGGAGGCCTCCCATCTGGCCTGAGGACTTTGGCAAATGTGGCCCCTCCAGCTTTGCAGAGCTGTGCTCCTCTGCCCCGGGGAGGCAGGAGCAGGACAAGTTCCTTGGTGTCTGCAGGTTGGCCAGGGCAGAGCTCCTGGGTGCTATGGGTCCTGAGGTTGACAATGAACTGGGTGCAGGAGCATCCTGGCAGCCGAGGCTGTGGACTCGGGATAGGAGGAAGCTCAGCTGGCCTGGCAGGTGGACAGGTGGAGGCCGGGCAAGGAGGGCCTTTTCCCACAGCTGGGAGGCTCGGGAAATTGGAGAGGGAGAGCTGGCACCCGAGTGATCCTAGGGAGAGCAGATAGCGAGCCAGCAAACCAGCAGCTAGCGAAACAGGGTGCTAGAGTGGTGGCAAGAGGGAGCCCCGGGGGCCCTGAGAGCTGGGGCCGGCCACTGAGCCCTCCTCCATGAGGCCCCAGGGCAGAGCAAGAGAGATCGCGATTGCAAAAGCTAAAACTGCAGGAACCAGGACCAGACAGAGATTGTCAACTCTTAATTACTGCCACCACTGGCACTGGAAAGCCCACGCAGGCTCCTCTGTAAATAAACAGCGGCTCCTTGACTTCAGGACGCATCCCGGTGCACACATATTTACAGAGCACGCGGGATCCACACCGTTCTCTCCCGGCTCACTCCCCCACATTGATCATTTCTGGTCAAGTGTTGCCTTCCTTACGTTTGGCTTGGGCTCCTGTTGACAACCCACCTGTCAGAAAGGAGGGAGGAGATTTAATCCACAGTCACAGGAGGAGAAAAGTGAGTTGTTATGTGGCTCGTCCAAAGCCACAGAGGCAGCCAGTGGCAGGATTTGCACAGACGCCTGCGATTTTCCTCCCAGGACAGGTCTGTCGGGGTGCAGGACCCGGAGCTCTTGGAATGGAAACTGCAGGGTAGCTCCTGGGAGCATTTAGGACATTGCAAACACCGTAGGTGGGGCTGGAGCCCATGGGATGGGAGGCCCAGAAGCGAGCTCAGGGGATAAGGGGTGGGAGGGTGGGGTGTACAGAGGACAGCTGGGTGGACATCCAGCCCAAGGACAGCTGAGCTAAAGGGGGCAAGGGCTGGTCAGGGGGTTCCAGAGATCCCCACTCTGATGACAAATGTGGCTGTTGAGTCTTGGCCAGACCCTCATGGGGCAGATCTGTTCAGAGGGACTGTAGAAATAATAATGACTGTTTGGGCAAATTTAGCTGGAGTTCTGGCTCAGAGTATGTGTGTGGCGCGTGAGTATGGAAGAGTGCTGGGCAGGGAGGCTGTGCAGAAGCCGTGGCTGTCTTAGAGGTACTTGAAGGGCCTGTGAGGCCTGGCTGGGCTAGGGGCACACTGGCCTCTCCCTTTGAGGGTGTCAAGTTTGGGGGATGGTGCGGATCCATGGACTCACACAGGGCCCATGCAGGGAGGGACTGGGAGAAACATCAACCTGCAAGATTCCCCCATTTTATAGATGAGAAAACTGAGGAGGAGAAGAGAAGGGCCTTCCCAAGCTCAGCCGGCAAGGCCGAACTGGGGGCTCAGAGCTCCCAGTGTGGGGGCCAGATGGAAGCAGTGGGATGGTTGTTCTAGGGGGCTCTGGGCTGAGGGAGGGTGGCTGGCCCTAGCCAATGAGGGTCTGACCTGTGCGTGTCCTCCCCAGGGGCACCCACCCGCGATGTCCTGCTGGTCTCTGCCATCATCACCGTCAGCCTTAGCGTCACTGTCGTCCTCTGCGGCCTCTGCCACTGGTGTCAGCGCAAACTGGTGAGGCTCCTGGGGGCCCCGGGGGCAGAGCCTGGCCCTGCACCCCGGCCCCCACCCCCCCGACTATTACAGGCTCGTGAATGCTCTCAAGGGCGTGCGCAGATGACCCACCTGCCCGCGTTGTCAGGCACACTTCCGTGGAAATTCACACCACACGCGTGCACGCACTCTGCTTGCCTGGGTGTTGGCCCCATATGTACACCCGGAGCCACACACCTAGGGACACATGGGTGGACAGAATAGGTCCCAGAGGCATTCGCATGCTCGTAACTACACGCACACACGCCCCACCTCCTGCAGAACGAACCGCAGGCACACGCGCGCAGAAGGAATCACAGAATCGCCGCCCCTGCAAGCCCGGCGCCGCGCGCCCCCGCCCCTCTGCCCGCCCCCGCCCCCAGGGCTGGGCGTGGCCGAGCTGGGTCTCCTGGCCAATGAGGAGGCGCCGCCCGCCCCGCCCCACCCCCAGCGCCTACACATCCATCGTGGTCTCCGGGTTTGTACAAGCGCAAACGGCTTCTTTTCATTTTTAACGAGGGCTGGGGAATTAACGAGCAGGATTAGGCCATTAATAAGTAACGAGACCGTCAGGAGGGACATTCGTCACCCGAGGGCGCGGGGAGGGGAGCTGGGCTGAGCCGCCCGCCCGCCCCGCCCGCAGCTCCGCGGAGCCCCTGCTCATCCCGGTCCTGCCGCCGCAGCCCAGAAGTGCGGCGGGGACTTTGGGGGCAGCCCCAAAGGTGGGCTTGGAGAAGTCCCACGTGTGGGGCCTTTCCCGGGGTTAGGTGAAGAAGGGTTCCTGGCAGGCTCTTTCCATCCCCCAGATTGAGAACGGTGGGAGTGGGGGCAGGGTGCCACACCTGGGAGCTCCATTCTCTCCCTGCCCAGCCACAGAGGGACCTTCAGGACAAGGGGGGAGGGCTGTGGCCGTGAGCACTGGGTAGGTGGGGGCTTCATGCCCCGGTCCTATGGAAGAGAAAGGACAGAGACCCCTGGGGAGGACCCTAGAAGCCATAACCCGGCATGCCTCCTTCAGGAAAGGCAAACTCAGGAATTGGAAGCATGACACTCCATCCTGGGCTATTCAGCTTCAGGCCAGCTCTGGCCCACGTGCAAGTGGGAGTGTGTGCTAGTGTGTGTGTGAGCCGGACGGCTCCTTACACGCAGGTGTGTGGAGCCAGGCTGGCTGCCCTGCATTGTTCCTGGATCTCCGGTGTCTGTGTCTGTCTCAGAATTTCAGGGGCGGTGGAGGAGGGGGCTTGGCCACGTGCCTATGTGTGCCAGTGTCCTCGGAGGCCATGGGAGTGGCTGAGCACGCACTGCAGCCCTGTGCATCTTGTCGCAGGGCCCGTTCAGCTGTCTATTTGTATTTGAAGGCAGGGGAAGGTTGTATGAGAGGGCGCTGCTGGTGACCTTGAGTTGGGGGTCTTTTGTGCTGAGTGTGTGGACTTGGAGGGTATGGGGGCAATGTGTCTGTGTCTCTTGGCCCCTGCACGGTGGGATGTCAATCATCGCATCAGATCCCCGTGTGAGCTGATGCTTGTGTCTGCCCCACTGTCCTGGCCTCCCCTGGTAAGTGCTGCAGTGTGTGTGTGTGTGTGTGTGTGTGTGTGTGTGTGTGGTGAGAGCCTCGCCCCCGCCCCCACTCACCTGGGGACAAGAGTTCAAAGATGAGAGCTTTTGAGTCAGATAGGGGGCTGTCCTCGAAGGAAGTGCCTTGAGCAGCTGAGACATACAGAACCTTCCAGGGCCCCAGCCCCTCCTCCCAGCCTCCAGCCAGGAGCTTCCCCAGGGGTCCAGACCACAGTCTGTCCCTCTCCATTTCCTCCTCTGAGCTTCTGAGACAATGTTACTTTGCCCAGCCCCCCCTAACTCTGCCACTCCCCTCCTCCCCCGACCCACCCCCACCCTCGGGTTCCAGAGGCCAGGGAGCTCCTTGCCCAGGCTATCTCTGTGGTCCGTGGAAGGGGCTTTAAGACGCCCCCTACACAGCTGCTGGGCTCTCCTTGCCTGCCTGTCCCCTTAGCAGCAGTGATGTGCTACCTGACAGCCCAGATCCCGTTTCCAAACATTAATAACTTCTTTAATCTCCAGCTGGCTTTTTCCGGATCAGCCTGGCCAACCCCCTCCCTGATAGGCAGGCTGTTGGTTTGGGGCTCCTTTGGGGCTGCCTGATGTCTCCTGGACCCCGCCTGGGGTTCCTCTTGTTGCCCCTTTATCTCCCCCCTGGCCCCCAAATCAAGTCCTGCCCCAGTCCCTGCCCCCTAGCACCCCAGGCTGGCTGCAGAGTGATAGTTGCAGCCAGAGGGGGAGGCTCTGGGAGCTGTGGAAGGAAGAGGGGCAGGCAGAAGCTCCCAGAAAGCCCTCGGTAAACTAGGTGCTGGGTCTTGGGGAAGGGGCCGCTGAGCAGCCTGGGAGGAGGGTGCTGACCCGGGTCATGTCCCCTGCCAAGAGGAGAAAGCAAGAGGAGAGGGGGTGAGGGGTGGGGATGGGGCCCCCCCTGCCTGCCCCGCTGCCTGAAGTGCTGCAGAACAGGGAGGGTGGGATCCTGCCAGAGGCGCCTGTCCAAGAAGGGCCCTTGGCCACCTGGAGCGTCTGCAGACCCCCAGTCTTCCCAGTCAGAACTGGGTAATGATGGCAGGGATCAGAGATGGAGCTGAGAAGGCAGCTGTTGTGGACCCTGAGGACGCAGCAGCCCTCCTTTTTAGCTCTTCAAGTTCTGGCTCAGAGGCAGCAGCCCAGCTGGACCCGAGGGGGGGCAGGGCGCTAGAGGGACTCTTGCAGTGGTGGGTTTTTGAGAACTGCTGGGTGCCAGGTTCCACACCAAGGACCAGACAGTCCCTGCCATTTCGGGCTCCGTTCCTAGGGGTGGGAGCTGAAGTAAGAAAGGAGAGACTAATATCTGTGATGAGAATTTTGAAGGATGAAGGACCTGGGGCTCATCTGGTGACACAACACCATTTGAGAAAGGAGGCCATGGAGGGCAAGGGACTTGACTAGGGTGACATGGGGAATGTGGGGCACTGCTGGGACCAGGAGCCTGGCACCCCTGAGAGGTGGGGCCACTGGAGGTGGAATGAGGGCCCTGCCCCCACCCTCCACACCCTCCGGGGGAGCTCCGCTGCCACGGCCGGTCTCCCTAAACAGGCAGCTCCCATGCAGTGAAGGGGCTGCAGCTGGCGGGAGCGTCGGGGAACGCGGCTGTGCGGCTTTTATTTTGTCTAGGAAGGATGGAATAATTGACTGTTGTGGCTATGGTGTTGGTGTGCATGACGGGATGTTGGGGAAACGTACGCGTGTGTGTGTGTGTGTGTGTCCCTTCCCACTGGGCTGGGCAGGGGCAAGCCAGTGCCCAGCGGAGAATGGGCTGTGGGGCCAGCCCTGGGCCAGGCGCAGGTCCGTGGCCCATGGGTGCGCGTGAGGACGTTTGGTGGCAGCCAGGAATGTTAATGGTGCCAGGCTCTGCATGAGCTAAATTTAGAAACCCAAACCGAGAAGGTGAATGGTGCTCACCTTCCCGGCAGCAGGCCCCGTTGCCTCTGTATGTCCCCTAGCCCGGGACCTGCTGTACCCACCTCCTCCTGCCCTGCCCCTCCCCCACCTCATGCTGGTGTGGGGAACTCTGGGCGGCTGCCCCCGCCTCAGAGTCAGTGGGCAGCCTCCCTTTCTAAGGCTGCCTTCCTATAGGAGGGTGCTCAGACCCAGCCCTGCCTCCCAGCCCCAGGGCAGGAGGACCCCAGGGAGCCCCCAGACAGTGATGGACACAGCCCCAGACAGGACCGGGCATGGGGCCCTCTCCTCGCCCCCGCCCCTCGTGTCACTGGCCGCTGCCAATCTTGCCCTGCAGGATGCCACCCCCACCATCTGGGGGCGGTGACGTGGCCAGCGTGACGTGGCCAGGCTCCTGAGAGCTGTCTGCTCATGGCAGAGGGAGATGTGTTTCTGGGAGCCGGGCCAGAGCCCCAGGAGACAGGTGGAAAGGAGGGGCCCCATCCCTGGGGGTCAGGGATGAGGTGCAGGTCGGGGTGAGCCCCATGGGTGTGCGTGAGAGAGCCGATATCCGTAGGGCTGGTACCCCACAGGGGTGAAATCTTCACATGTTGGCCCCAGACCTTGTTGCCAAGCCTGGGCTCCCATCTACTCCTGTCCTCCCGGCCGGTTCTGGGGAGGCAGGGAGGGTGCAGCCATGTCTTCCGGGAGTGACCCTGGCGCTCTCTCCACAGGGCAAACGCTACAAGAACTCCTTGGAGACCGTGGGCACGCCAGACTCAGGGCGTGGGCGCAGTGAAAAGAAGGCCATCAAGTAGGTGCCAGGCTTCAAGTTTGGGGTGGGGACACGCAAGCCGCCCAAGTGGGAGGAGCCCCTTGGCCGCACACATATTCAGGTTCCCCCTTACTCTCAGCACCTCAGGGGGCCTCCAGGGCTCCACCTTTTCTGCCAGTGCCCTCCAGATCCTCACGACGTTCCAGGACCCCCAGTCCCCTTTTCCGGCTGCTCTCACTCCCAGCACTGTCTTTCTCCACCCTGGTCGCTGACTTCTCCATCCAACCCGCATATCACACACACTGTTTCCAGCCCCTGGGCTGGGGAGCCGCTCTCCAGGGGGCTCAAGCTCTTTTTCTCAGACCCCACCAATGTTCTGAGGGTGACCTGGAAGGGGGGGCAGACCCCTGTGCAGAGCTACTCAGAGGATGGGGAGCGATGGGGAGAGACTCTTCCCTCGCCATCACTTCTGATCCCCCTTGCGGTCCCCTCTGCGGGTCTTGCTGCCTCTGACTTGCCTGGGTTCCCTTGTTTTGCTCTGAGCGCCCTCTTCAGGTAGGCAGGTCTGCTTTCCACTGCAGACCACCTTGGCCAGCCCGTTGCTATGGGTTGCTGGGAGACACCAGGGCAAGCCCCCCTGCCCCACTGGGTTGGGGGCCCTGGGAAGTGGGGGCTCTGTGCCCTCTGCCCAGTGGCCCTGGCCCGTTCCTCTCTGCTGGGCACAGGCCTTCGCTGGAGGCTGTCAGGCCGAGGTAGGGCTGGGTGTCCCTCCAATTCAGCCTGCCAGGGCTGAACCTGCCAGCCAGGGTGCCCTGCCCAAGCGGAGCCTCCCCGGGCCATCCCTCCCTTCAATTCGGGGCCCCTGCCCACCTCCCCACCCCTCCCACTGTCTAGTCCCCCTTACCCCTCTCCTTGTGTATCTTTCTCCCTTTCTCTCTTCCTCCTTCCCTTCTTCCTCTCCCTGCTCCTGAGGGCTGCCTCCCTGCCCCTCCTGGCCCCCTCCTCTTTTTTCATCTCTGGCTCTGACCCTGTTTGGGGCCTTCACAGAAGCTGCGGGTGTGTGTCTGGCAGGGGGCGGGTAAGTGGAGGGGTGGGCCAGGCCGAGGCCGGGGGCGAGGAGGAGGCTCGGAAGGAGGCCACCGGGAGCCTTTGAAGCTGGGTTTGATTGCGCACTCTCCAGTCTTCAAAGCGGAGAGCTGACAGGTCTCAGGGGCTGTCGCAGAGCCCGGGCCCCAGGCTTTCTGAAGGCGGGAGGAACCACGTGGGGGGAGCGCGGGGCCGGCCCAGCCCAGCGCCTGGGCCACCTCCAGGCCAGGCCTCTAACTGAGTTTGTAGCCATGGTGTGGGCCAGATGACCATAACCTTCTGGAAAGGGGTGTGCGTGTCCTGGATGGTCCTGGAAAGGGCCACGAGAGGAGGCGGGATTCCAGCAAGAGGAGAGGGCGGACAGGAGAGGGGGCAGGGGGCTCTGCAGGCTGCAACCGCGCCCCTGAGGGCTCTCTGAGACAACGTGGGGCGACAGCGGGCCGTGCCCCACCTCCCTGCTGAGCCTCTCCCCCCAACAACCCTGCT
This sequence comes from Equus asinus, assembly GCF_041296235.1. Taxonomy (NCBI): domain Eukaryota; kingdom Metazoa; phylum Chordata; class Mammalia; order Perissodactyla; family Equidae; genus Equus; species Equus asinus. The sequence goes on along the minus strand of NC_091806.1, from coordinate 39,421,796 downwards.
GAGCTGCAGACCCTCTGCCCCAGGGCAAGGAAGCCACCATTCCCATCTACAGCCCCCAGGGTCCTAGGCCTTCGCCTCCTGCCGGGGCTGAAGCCAGCGGAGTGGCAGGAAGCAGGGCTTTGCCCCTGCACAGTCACCCCGTGGCCTTAGGACCTCCTCCAAAGGGATCATCTTATCAAGGATTCTGGGAAGCTGCGTTCTTCAGCAGGGCTTCCCAAACTGTGTTCCTCGGAGTACTCATGCCCCACAAACGATTAATAGTTATTCTGTGACCAACTAAGTTTGGGAAACACTGCACACCATATCGCCCTCTGGAGATACTGATATTCATTGACACATTAAAGGCTCTGATAAGTCCTGCAGTCAAGGAACTAGCGTTTCACAAACTTATTTAATTAAAGATCCTTTTTCCCAGTACCACAGCAGACAACCTGAGGGACCTTGGAGCTCCTTGGAACACAGGGTGGGAGACCAGCCTAGCAGTGATAACCCTGGTGGATCTTTCTCTCTAGGACCTAGGGTGGATAGCCCTCAATTTTGGAGACCAGGATGGGGTAAGGGGAGGGCGGCCTTCCAGTTGCTCTGTCTCTCTGTTACATGGGGGGAGGGGGACCAAAGGATATCGCTGGTAAGAAGAGGGTCTTCTGTGGAGGGAGCCTCCCCAGGGAGGGGCCTGCTTCCTGCCCCCAGCCCCCACTGCCCCTGTGAGCTGGCTCAGGGCTTCGGCTTTTGAACCCTGTGCACAGAGTCTCCTGGGAGACATGTCCAAGGGGCCTTCTGGACAGACAGAGACTCTGTCCACACCAGGGAGGCCCAAGGAGGCCATGCCCACCGTCGGGCCAGGGCTACCATCTCCTCTGGGCCCTTGGTGGCAGCTCAGCTTCTCTCTTTCTCTCCTTTGTTCCTGAGTCTGAGGTTGAAAACCAAGGTCAAGGGCACACTCTTAAGGGGAGAGAAGCAGGTGCTCCAAGAACATGTTCGTTCAATGGTCAGGGGGCGTGCCTCCCTCACAGTGCCCTTCCCCCAATAGGGCCCTCACCTTGGCCTTGAGCAGTGGCACAGCTTCAGCACATGCCGGCCCCATTCTCAACACTCCTCCTTGGAGCCCCTTTTCCTTAGCTACATTCCTGAGGGCTCAGGCATGGCTCCCTTCCAGAATGTTCCTTTGGCCTTGGAGCTGCCTCTCCTTTCCCTGTGCTCTCAGGTCTCCTCCTGGGGGTCCCAGGAGCCTGACAAGCTGGTGGAGCCCCTCGCCCTCAGCTCCCGGGCTTTCCAGGCCATGCCTTCTGGGGGCTGAGGCTTCTGCCACCTGCCCCCCATGGAAGTCCCCACATTCTCGGTGCTTCTGGCGTATCTGCTTCTTCGGTGGGTCATGTCACAGAGCAGGAGGGGATGGGGAGACTGGAGGAGACTCCCCCAGCAGCTCCACCTTGGAAAGGGAGACGGGCACAGCAAGAGGCTGCCCCATCCGGCAGGCCAGAGGAATGCCGAGGGCCCGAGGCTGAGGCTGCCCAGCATCCCCCCAAGGGAAGGGCAGGCCTGTGCCTCCATGAGGCCTCAGAACAGAGAACCCGAAGGGCCCCTGGTGACCCTCGTCACACTTTCAGCAAGGGCGGAGACCTGGAGACACTTCCCCTTTCTGTGGGTGACCCAACCACCACGTTTACAATGAGTGGAGACGGTGTCCAGTCCAGCTGAGATCCCACTAATCTCATGGGAAGGCTGCATCCCAGCTCTCCTGAAGTGGGGACAGCAGAGGAGGCCGGGGGACCTCAGGCCAAAGGGAGGAGGAGAAAGGCAAGCAGGGAGCCAGGCCTGCCCTAGGAGCGGCTCAGCGGAGGTGATGAAGAGGGGAGAACCTAGGATCTTCCAGAACTGGGGTCTCCACCCCACCGTGAGAGATCAGACGGCTAATGGTGACAGCCAACCTTCTGGTGTGACAGTCAGGGACACTGAGGCCAGGAGAGGTGGAGCCCAGCAAGCGGGCAGCAGGGTCTGACCCACCTTTCAGCTCTTTCCAGCCAGAAACCAGCCCCCTCTCCTCCTCCCACTCCCCACGCCATCTCACCCCTGGCCTGGTCCCAGCCCTCTCTCCCCTCCTCTCTCACCATCTTTCTCTCTCCCACCAGCTTCCTGGGTGCGAGGCTCCCGTCTGCCCGCCTGCGGCTCGCCTCCTCTCTGCCCTGCTTCTCCGAGCCCTCGAGTGTGTGCGTGGGTGTGCGTGTGTGTGTGCTGGGCCCCGGCTGCCCTGCCACCCGCCTCTCTTCCTCCCGCAGGAGCCGACCCGGCCGGCCCTGCTCTCCATGTGCCCGGCACCCCCCCGGGCCCGGTCTCCTCTGCCCCCTCAGGACTTGAAGTTCTTGTTTCTTCTTGTATCTTCCTGTTTTCTCCCCTCTCTCTCTGCCCCTCCAGCGATCTAGACAGAGACTTTTGGAATAACAATGAGAGCACAGTGCAGCAGAAATGGAGCTCCTACCCTCCCAAGGAATTTATTCTAAACATTTCACCCTACGCCCCTTATGGCGACCCACGACTGTCCCTCAAGTGAGTGACTTTACCTGGTTTGATCATATGTATTGAGTATCTGCGCACGCCCTCCTCCCCCTTCCCGGCCCCTCACTTCTCCTCCTGCTCCTCTCCCCCCACGTCCCCACCCACGCACCCCATGGGCAGGCTGACCATGGAGACGAGCAACCCCTCCTGCCCCACCCTGGCCTGCCTGCCCCTCTCCTGTCCCCTCCCCCAGGGCCAGCCACGCAGGAGAGCCCCCTCCGCAGCCACACCCGGCCCCCCCCAGCTGGTCCCACCCCCCTCTGTGCAGTCAGGATGGGGTTGCCCGTTTTTTGGTCCCTCCCTCCGGTGTGGCTCGCTTTTTCCTCCCTGCTGTGCGCTGCTGCCCTGGCTGCTCGGTGGTGGTGGTCGGTGGTCGGTGGTCGTGGAGGTGGTGGCGGTGATGGCGGTGATAGTGGTGGTGAACTCTGACTAACACGGCTTTCTCTCTCTCCCTGCCTGGGGGCCTCCTGGCCTGGACAGCCCGCTCTTCCTCCGTCGCTAACCCTTCGTTGTCCTGTGGGATAGAGTTGGAGGTGGCTGCCCTCCCCCAACCCCCGCCGCCCCTGCCCTAGGCGGTGGGGAGGGGCGCCCCCTCCGTTGTTGTGGTGCGTTGTTCTCCGACCCCTGAGCCCGCCCGGTCCCCCTCTCTCCTCTCTGCAGGCTCCGCTGTTAACCCATTTGCCGTGCTGATGTCTCTCTCTCTCTCTCTGTCTGTCTCTTGTCCGTATGTCTCTCTCCTCCTCCTCTCTCTCTGTCTCTTTCTTCCTTTTATCTGTCATTGTTTTTCCTCCTCTTCCACCCCCCCCCACCCCCACGTGTGGCCTGCCCTCTCTCCCCCACCGCCACCCCCGGTGCCCCTCTGGCCCGGCTGCCTCGTGCCTGCCTCCAGTGGCACCCTCCTGTCAGGCGCCAAAGTGGCCGCCGCAGCGGGGCTGGCGGTGGAGCGGGAAGGCCGGCTGGGGGAGAAGCCGGCGCCGGTGCCGCCACCCGGAGAGGACGCCTTGAGAAGCGGCGGGGCTGCCCCCAGCGAGCCGGGCAGCGGTGGCAAGGCGGGGAGAGGCCGCTGGCGGACGGTGCAGAGCCACCTGGCCGCAGGGAAGCTCAACTTGTCCAAGTGAGTGATGGCCCCATGGCCACCGGAGCCATGAGCTCAGGCCTGCCCCCACCAGGGTGGACAGCGGGACCCCTGGCATGCCCGCTGCTGCCCCCAGAGGTGCCGTCCTCGGCCCCTGGCTCATTCCATCCCTTCACGAGACTCCCATCGTCCTTGCCATCGGACACGACTAACAGTCATGCAGTGTCGCACCTCAGCCTCCGGCTGCTGCCCCCATCAGTCTCTTTCTTTGCCAGTGACCAGGTCATTCCATTTTCTGCCACCAGGGCAGCTTCATTTCAGTCCTTGGGTCATCCCATCCTCTTTGATTGACCGTCCCATCTCAGCCGTGAGGTCATCCCTCCGTGGGCAGCAGACCTGTGGTTCTTCAGCCATTGGACCATCCCATCCTTGGGGAGCCGGCCCACTCAGCCTGTGTTTTATGCCACTCATCGGACACTGGGCCTTACCTCTTACAGCCAGCAGATGGCTCTAGACCCAGAGGTTGAGCCATTCCATATTTGACCATCAGGTGACTCCATTGGTGTGTCCCAGTCTTGCTTGCACCATAACACCATCTGTTATGCAGGCCCACCATGAGCAGCCGGGCTGTCCCCATTGATTCATCCTCATCCCAGCCATCCCCATTGGCTGTCCCAGTCTTGGTCAGCGAGCTATCCCACTGTCAGCTGTTGGGATTATGTGTTCTTGGCGGTTGGGTTGTTGAACCCCAGCTAGCTTCTCTTCTCTGACTAGGGTGGTCTGGACATCAGACAGGACTGTTTCCTTTTCAATAGCTATCTGAGCTTGCCAGACAGACAGTCGGCCCCTCTCTTGAGCCATGGATGTAGGGTTAAGCCCGTATTCTCGGCAGATAGTATGTTTCCCACTCCCCACCCCTACCCCTGGCATGGGGCAGCCTTTCTCATCTTGGCTTTTAGAACCTTTTAGAACCTTCCATTTCCCCACAGCTGAGCTCTTCCAGGCTCTAAATCCTTTGAACTATGACCATTCTCACCCATTGGGACGTAGGTTCCGTTTTCAGCTTTTAGAACTGCCTCGTTCCCAGCTAATGGGGCGGCCTCTCACTTAGAAGGCTGACAGCCCTGACCCCTTCTTAGCTGTTGGGCTGGCCCCTTGTCTCAACTCAGGGCACTCCTGGCTCTTCTCAGATGGCCCCTGGTTCTCACCATTGGGACCACTGAGGGCCACTGCGCTGACACCTCATTGCCTGTTGGCCTAAGGGAACACAGGCCAGTTTCTTCCTTGACATCAGGCCTCAGGAGGGACCCAGAGGGAAGCCCCATACCCCATCAGAGAGCCAGGCCCAGCGCCCCACCTGCCCCCAGCTGCTCCGGCCACAGACTCCAGGCTGGCTGAGGCCTCCATGCCATCCACTGGCTCCAGGCCTGGAGGAACCAATTTTAGTTTCCTGTGACTGAGAGGTTGTAAATTGGACTAATTTGGGATGTGATAGGAAACCAAAATGAGGTCAGCAAAGAGGAGGCGGCCCCACAAGTGCTGTCCTCCTCCTGCCTCTCCTGCCCTCCGGGAGCTGTGGGCTTAGCTGGCCGGCCAGGCCTAAACCTGCCACTGGTGGTAGCCCTGATTCCAAGCCCGAGCCCGGCAAGGCTGCTGCCCCCTCTGAGACCCCAGTGAAAGCCACGTTTTGCTTTTCTTTCTCTCTCTCTTTCTTTCTCTTATTCTCTCTTTACTATTCTCTGACTTTCTTTGGCTCTCTCTCCTCTCTTTCTTTCTCTCTCTCAGCCCACAGGGGCAGCTAACTGTTGTCCTTTGGTTCCCAGGGTAGGCTCAGGGGGTGAGCGGAGCTGAGGTCTGGCTGCAGTGGTGAAAGTGGCTCCAAGGGCCCTGGGACGCCTCCCCGGGTACGTGGCTGCCCTGTAGCCCTAGATCAGGAATGGGCAAGCTTTCTCTTTAAAGGGCCAGTTGAGAAGTATTTAGGCTTTATAAGTCACATAGCCTCTTTTACAACCAGTCAACCCTGCTGTTGTAGTCCCAAAGCAGCCATAGACAGGATGTAAATGAATGACTGTGTGGCTGCGTTCCAATAAAACTTTATTGACAAAAGCAAGTGGCAGGCCGGATTTGGCCCACAGGCTATAGTTTGCCCACGCCTGCCCTAGGCCACGGGATTGGGAGATGCAGGGGAGGGGCAGAGGAGGAAGAGGCTGCGACTTCCGAGGCTCTGGCCCTGCCTGGACTGAAATCTCTGGCCAGGGGATAAAGCAGGCAGGTTGTCTGGGGGAGGCCAGGAGTCTCTACTCCTTCTGCCTCCATCTCCTGACACGTTTGCAACTACCACTGGCATGAGGAGACTGAGTGATGCCACACATCCCTGGGCCCAACCTTATTAGGTCCTCGTGGCAACCCCCCAATGGAGGCAGCTCAGGGGTTATTCTTTTACCCCCATTTTACAGATGAAGAAACCAAGAGGTGGCCTCCCTTTTCCGAAGTCCCAGTTAGGAAGCGGCAGAGATGAGCTTTGAACCTGGGTCCCTCTGACCTCACACCACCTCTGTTCAGCCACATCCTTTTTCTTCTCTGTCCCTGCCCCCATTCCCAGCACTTTTCAGAGATGCTGGCGGACCCATGAGGCAGGTGCCCCCTTGCAAATGCATAGAGGAGAGGACAGTCGCCCTGTTTTCCATCAGAATTGTGGCAAAGAGGCCAGACAAGTGGCTACAGGAGCTCCCACCTCATCTGCTCCTTTCCTGGGTCCTCTCCTCAGACTGGGAGTCGTTCCCAAGATACCAGGAAAAGACACTGAACCTCAGAAACAGGGAAATCTGGGAGGAGGGCAAAGATCTGCCCCAGAGCCCGAATCCTAAGGCAGCCCTGGCCGCAGGGCCGAGGTCTGGGAGCCCGAGGACCCTCCTTGGACAAAATGTAGGAAGTGCTGACTTCCCCCGACTCACCAAGCATTACTAGGCCAGCTCTGCACTGGGCTGGATTTCCTCGTGTCTCCAAAGGCTAGTAGTACTTAGAACACAGAGGCAGCCTTTGCTGGGGTCCCCCGGCGAGACAGCGGGAGGAGGTGGCAGCAGGTCCCTCCACCCCCTCCCATCCCAACACGACAGGCAGCCGCAGGGCCCTGGGACCGCCTTCACCACGCAGCCTCCACAGCTCCTGAGGCCCAGTCAGAGCAGCAGAGAGGTCGGCTCAGACAGCAGGTATTTGGGCCCAGGCTGAGCCCAGGCCAGAGGGTGGGCTGGGCAGGGCCGACCTGGGGGCCTCAGGGTGGGCGCAGGGCTTTGTGGCCTCCCGGGTGAGGTGATGGCAGCGACGGCAGCGGCGACATCTCCCATGGAGGCCTGGCGAGGTCCAGCAGAGCGCGCCCTCCACGGGGGCCTCCTAGTCCTGGCCCTGGGCTTCCTGCTCCTCCACTGTGATCCCTTCACCTGCTTCTCCTTTCTCTCCTCTCCTCCACCCACCCCAAGTTTCGAGGACTCCACCCTGTCCACGGCCACTACCCTTGAGTCTATCCCCAGCTCCACGGGAGAGCCGAAATGCCAGCGACCCCGCACCCTGATGCGGCAACAGAGCCTGCAGCAGCCGCTGAGCCAACACCAGCGGGGCCGGCAGCCCAGCCAGCCCACCACCAGCCAGAGCCTGGGCCAGCTGCAGGCCCACACGGGCTCGGCGCCTGGTGCCAACTCCCGGGCCTATGGCCGGGGCCAGGCTCGGCAGGGCGCCTCGGCCGGCTCCAAGTACCGGGCGGCCGGGGGCCGCAGCCGCTCCAACCCGGGCAGCTGGGACCACGTGGTGGGGCAGATTCGAAACCGAGGCTTGGACATGAAATCCTTCCTGTAAGTCCCCCCCCTGGAGCGGCCCAGCCCCCCACCTCCCCGACCCAGCCTCTTTCCCCCACATCTCCTTGAGAGCAGCTGTCCTGCTCATGGTCCTTCATCTCCACGGCAGGGTGCCTAGCAGACTTGGCCACCCCCCATCCCCAGCCTCTTGTGGCTCGTGGCTTGTGCCTAAAGCCCCCCAGGGAAGGCTTCGTATCTGAGCCACCCCTCTGAGGACCCCAACCCCCCTTGGTACCTTTGGGGCTCAGACAAGGTCCCCCCTAAAAGTCAGTGGAGACACTGGAGGTTGCTGCTGCGGTGCCCAGATCTGTCTGCTCTTTCCGGCTAGTCCCAGGCTGCTCCTGGCCACCCTGCCAGCCTCGCCCTCTGCTCCCTGTGCTCCTGTGACCTCTCTCCTCCCCTGCTCCTGTCCAAACCTAGTCTTCTTTTGCTCCATCTCCCAGGCCCTGCCTCCTCCTCTCCAGTTCACTTCTCTGTAACCCGACTCTGCTCGCCTTCCTGCCCCCACTTCCTCCCTCCCTCTCACTTCCGCTGTCCCTGCCATCGGCCCTGTCCTCTGCCTCTCCGACCTTCCATAGCCACCTGTCCTCCAGCTCCCGCCCTGGCTCCCGTCACGACCCATCCCCAGAGGACAAAACGTTGGATGTTCCCCCAAAGCTTTAGAAAATGTCGTTTCCAAGTCAGAGCCTTCTTTCTCGGGTACAGGTCTGAGAAACAACAACACGCCATCGATGTCTAACCTCAGCCATTCCCCCCCTCCCCGGCTGTGTGTTCCCACCCCTTGTTGATAGGGGCCCCACCCAGGGTGCCCTCTCCCTGGCATCCCTCTGGCCCTCTGCACTCACTCTCAGAGCCCAGGGCAGGCCTGGGCTTTGGTCCCTGACATCTCCCACCTCCTCCGGCCTAACATGACCTTCCTTCCAGGCTCTGGGGATTATTCCTCTCGCCCAGGTCTTCCCTGGGAGCACTTTTCACAGAGCAGGAGACCAGCACACTAAGCCTGGGAGAGGAGACAGGGAGGGGGACGGGGAAGGCCAAGGTCAAGGCCCAGCTCATTGGCAAGATACAAGGATTCTACAGGCATGCAAGTCCCTCGGAGCATCCTGCCTCTCCTCTGGCTGAGACCCCAGCCCGAGCTTCCAGGGTGGACAGGAGTGCTGCCCCTGGGAGAGGCACTCTGACAGCTTCCCACACATGTCCAAGTGGGCTGTGGCCCTGGCCCAGCAGGACATGCCACCTGTGACTCTACTTGGCAAATCGGGCAGTGCATTCTGGACTCTTCCCCACCCAGGGACCCTCATGGATCCACCTGGATGCCTGCATGAGACAAGATGCCCACCAGAGCCTTCTGACTTCCAAGTGGTGGTTTGTTTTGGGACAGATTCCATGGCACTGGTGTGGATTCGGAGAGTGGAAGGAAGTGGTTCTGCTGTGGCTTGAACAGAACTGAGGACCAGCCGGGCCCCTGCTCCGCTCTGTTCCTCCTGACCTCCGGCTGCTCTTTGCACAGCCATCACCCTGCCTCCTGTTCTAGCAGCCGTCACACTGGCGCAGGGGCGGTCCTCACACTCTGGGAAGAAAGGAGCCAGCTTTGTGAAAGCCCCTGTGCACCAACTCTTCTCTGCCCACCGCCACCCTCGTCAGCCAGGATTGGATGAGCAGTGGTCCCTTGCCAGCATCCTTTGCCAGCATCCTTTGTCCACACTGCTTCTGCCCACTTTGGTGCCCCTCACTTGCCAGCCACCTCCAGAGCTCACCCTACCCACTACCTCCTCCGCCTGTAGCTCCTCACTGCAGGGGTCGGCAAACTTTTTCTGTAAAGGGCCAGATTATAAATATTTTAGGCTCTGCAGGACACATGTGGTCTCGATCGCATTTAAAAATGTACAAACCATTCTTAGCTTGTGGGCTGTGCAAAAACAGGCCACCAGCTGTAGTTTCCCGACCCCTGACCCCCGCCTTCGGTTTAGCTGGCATGCTTCTGAGGCCCTTCTCTTGCCCCAAAAGCTGGTGGCCCAGGTAGAGGGTCAAGGTGGGGGGGGCTAGACAGCCCCCCCCCCAAGATCCCACCCCATCTTGCCGGGAGGGAGGCTTTGCTCCTGCTGAAAGGGTGTCCCCCCCCCGACACCACCAGCTTCACCCCAAATCTCCCCCTCTTGCCATTGTGGCCTGCCATGCCAGAGAGAATGACAAATTGGGAAATTATGCAGAGGAGCCCTTTGTTTTTAAGAAGAACCAAAGGAATATCTGAAAAATGCATTAACCGGGAAAAACATGTTGTTTTCGCTGGGTTCGCCTTCCCCCAGCTCAACCAGCTCCCAGGCAGCCAAATGGAATTTTACCAACTCGATGGCAGCACCGGTGGGCAGAGAACAAAGAAAATGTGGATTTGTCCTGAGTGAAGTGAGGAGTTTTCCCCCAAAAGTTAGATGCCAGTGCAAGCGTCAGCCTGGAGTGACTGCGCCCGGGACAAAGATACAAAGAGAAGACAGTGCGGCCACTTAGCTTTCTCCCCTCCCTCGGACCCCACTGCCCTCTCCCATTTTCTAAGACCCCTGCGTCCCCACTGCTCCCCTCAGACGCCATTTCTCACCTGCTAGAGTTCCTTTTTTTCTTTTTTGCTGAGGAAGATTATCCCTGTGCTAACATCTGTGCCAGTCTTCTCTATTTTGTATGTGGGTTGCTGCCACAGCATGGCTTGATGAGAGGTGTGTAGGTCCATGCCTGGGATCCGAACCTGTGTACGCCAGGCCACTGAAGCAGAGCACGTGAACTTAACCACTACACCACCAAGCTGGCCCCTAAAGGTCCTTTTTTGACAACCTCTCTGGGAAATAGCCATAGCTAGCTGTTCCTCTCTAAACTTTGCCCTCCTGGGTGATGGTTGAAGTTGTAGACTTCTGGAACATTCCGTCAGGCTTACCATCTTTCCCTTGGCCCTTCTTGAGTCATGCCTTCATACCTGCCCCATCCAAGAATCCCTGTCCCTTTGTTTGGATGAGAGAACCAACGCTGGATGAGCTCCACGAAACATCCAGAAAATGCCCACAAACTCAGGTGGTTTTGAGGGGTGGCAGGTCACTTTTCATCCCTGGAAAATGCAGTTGTCCAGCGGTTCTCTGAGAAGGCTCCATTCTAAAGATGTCACAGCTGGACCTCCGGCCCCACACTGCTGCCCACACGTCAGCTCTGAGGGGTTCTCGCCTTCTCCTTGTCTGCCTCGACTGCCCAGCCTCCTCCACACTGTCCTCGCTGTGCACACAGGCTCCCTCGAGTCCTGCTGGGACTTCTCCAGACCTTGCCAAGTTTCTGCACTTTCTCTCTCTCCACCTTTGTTTTTTGGTGTCTTCTGGACGACTCCCCCAAGGAAAGGCCCCTGGACTGGACCCACAAACCTTGGTGGTGGTTCCCTGAGTGTCTGGGAAGGGGGACACAGGAGAAGGCCCACGATGGCCACATGCCGTGTGCCTAAAGGGACTTCCATTCTTCTCTGAAGGGCTGTGAGGCCAGGTACTGGGGGAGGGAGCTCCTAAGACCCCTCCTGGCATCAAGGACATCTGGCTGACCATGAGCGAGACATGTCTTTACGAGGGGCTTCCAGAAGCCTGGGCGCGGTGCCCACTGGATTTCCAAACTTTCCAAGAACCTCCCAAACCTACCTGCACAGTCGCAAGATGGTGACACAGCCCCACCCTCTTCTCCCGGGGGCCCGGATGGTGGGAAGGGAGATGAATTAGCTTTAGAAATCCGCCGTGTCCCAGGGCCTGTGTTCTGCTCTCCCCCCCAGCCTTCCCCGTGTGTCTCCTCGGAACGGTCCCATCCACATGCCATCTCAGCAGGCCTCTGCCCAGCCCTGGCCCGTTTCTCTCCAGAGAATCTTGCTCTGGCCCCAGGCGAGCTGGACCTCAGGCCGTGGATGCCTCCCCTCCATCCCCTCCCTCCCCGCCTCCACCCTGCTCTGCTCTCCAACTGTTGACAGTGCTGAAGTTTGTTTTCTCTCCTGCAGGGCCAGTTTCTTACGCTTGTTTCTTCTCTCTCTTTGTCTCTGTCTCTCTCTCCTTCCCCTCCCTGCCCCCGCCTGTGGGGCCTCCTCGTGTCACCCCGGCTGGTGGGCTGCCCCCACCCCGGGCAGGGAAGGCCGGATGGTGGTGCTATCCTTGGTCTTAGGGCTTTCGGAACAGGATGACTTTGCCAATATCCCTGACCTGCAAAACCCAGGAACCCAGCAGAACCAGAACGCTCAGGGGGACAAGAGGTACGAGCACAGGCGAGGGCCTGCGGCGGCGGCAACGGCAGAAAAGGAGGCGCGGAGGGGCCACCTGCCTCCACTGGCCCGGCTGCTGGACGAGGTGGCGGCACCTTCAGCGGATGCTGAGCGGGAGGACAGCCCCTCCCCGGCCGGTGCCCTCACACACGCCACCCCGGTGGTGTCCCCCGGGTCTGAGGCCATGCGGCCGTCCTGGGACCATTCTGGATCAAGCCTGCTCCCCGGCACGCTTGCCCTTGCCCGGAGCAAGCCAGCCTGTCTGCCCCATCTTCCTGCTTGGCCCCCCTCTGCTGCCCCCTCATCCTTCATCTCTGCCCCACCCCCGACCCAGAAATCCCAGTTTCTCTGGTGGTTGGTGGGTGGGGGGGATGTTAGGGAAGGGGCGCCAGCCTATTCTCCCTCATCCCCGCCACCGCAACCTCCCTCGTGCCTGGAACACCCACTGCAAGGGGGTGACTGGGCTGCTGGCTGATGGAAGAGCCCCGTGGGGGGAGGGTCTGGGCCATGGGAGAGGCCCGGTGACCAGAAAGAACCAGAAAAGCAGCCCTGAGCTTGAGACACCAGGAGGAGGGAACGGGGTGAGGAGCCGAGAGCAGCTGGGAGCTCTGCTGCTGGCTCTCAGGGCCCTGTGGCAACCAGGAGTAGCCCGTGTGGCCACCACACAGGCTGAGAGAGGGCTAGGCATATAGCGGTCCATAGCCTCGGCCACCAGGAACTCAGGGAAGCATCTCCTGATGCCCCCCCATCTCAAGGAGGGGGTGGAGCCCTGGGGAGGGGGACTGGGAAAGGTTGGAGGTCCTAGGGCTCTGGTGGCATCACATAGGTGGGGTGACCCTCGCCTGGCCGCCTCCTTGCTCCTGGCCTTGGGCCGGGTGGCCACACACCCGTGGTCGTGGGAGGATGGCTCATCATCTTGGTCAGGTCTGCTTCTCATCAGACAGGAGAGCATGTGGCCTAGCAGGCAGGATGCTGGCCTTCTAGCTCTGGTTCTGCCAGAGCCTCACTCTGCAACCTTGGGCAAGTCACAGCCTCTCTGGACCTCTGCTTCCTGGGCTGTCAAATGAAGGCTTGAACAGGGTGACCTCTTCCAGCTGGGACATGCTAAGCTTCTCATAGGGGAACAGGCCCTTGGGCTGGGGCACTTGTTAGAGTCCCTGACTTTCCTGAAGAGGCCCTTAGGGGCAGGAGGGGACTGTCCCAGGCTGCTGCCAGGGGCCTGTGGGCTAGGGAGGGTTAGGCCAAGAATTAGCTGACTTGCCTGTCCCTCTGGTGGCTTCTGGAGACCAGCCTTCTCATTTTCTCCCCATCTCAAGTCCCCAGTTGCATGTCCCCAGGCATAGCTGGAAGTCCCCAGAGAGTGGGAGGGGAGAGCTTCACTCAGTGGCACAGATGGTGTCACACCCTGAGCCCGAGTCCTGGGGTGCGGGAGGAACAGAGCCCGCCCCCTCCAACCCACCTGGCGCTACAGGAGTCCCGGCTTCCTGGGCTGGGGCCTCAGAGCTGGGCTGCAGGCAGGCCTGAGGGCCACGGGGAGAGGGCCGGGGGCCAGAGGCGAGAGGCTGCAGGAGGGGGGCCGGAGCCCTCCAAAAGCCTGCTAAGAACCCGAGCCCTTGACAGGAGAGGTGTGAAGCGTGAGGGAACACATGCAGGCTGGAAACGAGATTTCTCATCACCCATGTGTTAATTAACTGGCTCCATTTTCACCCACAGCCTATATTTACCTCCTTGCCACTCAGGTCTCACTCCATATTTTAACACACCCATCCCTTCTGATCATTACATCAGTTTGTCCCTGGCCTTCCTGGGAAAGAGGGGTGTGGAGGGGGAGGCCACCGGCCCTGGCCCCCACCTGCCCTGACTTTCCGAGTGGACCCGTGCCATTCCCACCTGGTCATACCCACCCCATCCTGGAAACTCATTTCTCATGGCCCCTGGGGTGACTGGCCGCTGCGAGGGTGTCCGGAATCCAGCGCCTCCTCCCCAGCACTCTCCCCATCCCAAGCTTGTTGTTGGCACCACCCACCAGGCCACAGGCACCTTAGGGCTCCAGCCCTCTGGGCTTCTGGCTCCTTGGACCTTGGAATAGTGGGCCTGGGCCGGCTGCCTCTTCCTCTTCGGCTTCTGCCTCCAGACTCAGGGTCTGCCCTTCTGCCCCAGTCCCCCTTTCTCCACCCAGCTGATCCCTCCGCCAGATGTCTCCAGAGTAAGGGGTGGGTGGCTGTTGTTGGGGAAGATGCTGAGCCCCTGGGGTCTGTTAGCAGCAGGCTCCTGGGAGACAGGAGGGCCCCAGGAGGCGGAGCAGCCACTCTAGGTCCCAGGGGAGGTGGCGCTGCGTCTAGCAAACAACACGGAGATGGGAACGTGGGTCCCTGCCCCCCACTGCCAGGATTCTTGGTGGCCCTGAAGACCCCCATCTGGGATCCACCAGTCCCTGGGCCTCAGCACAGTGGGCCCCAAGAACTTCAGAATGCTCCTGGGCCAGAGAGGGAGGGAAGGAGGCCAAGGCCGCCCCTGGGTCTCATGCCCAGCTGTGCCCATTCCGCCCTGCACCCATCCCCACCGCATGCTCTCAGCCATCCCTTCCACCATTGCTCCTTGGGATCCAAATGGTTTCCACCGTGGCCCCACCCCCACCCAAGTGGGGCGCTGGGCAGGGCGGGGACCTGGCCACCCCATCACTCTCCTTGCCCCGAAGCCACCATGTTTCTTCTGTCCTGGTGTGTGTCCCCCGCCTCCTCTCCGCCTCTCCCCTCAGCCGCTCGCTCCTCCTGTCCCCCTGTCCGCCCTGCAGCCTTCTTCACTCGTCTCCGACTAACCCTTCTTGGCCTCTCTCTCTCTCCCCCCTCCTTCCTCCCATCTGCTCCTCACAGGGATGTCCCCGGGCCAGCGACGGGCCCCTCCGCCTCTCCCTCTGCCTCTCTGTGCCCTTGTCTCTCTGTCTCTCTCTGTCCTGTGACCTCCGATAGCTTCCGTGGCGCTGACCATCTTTTCCCAGGCTGCTTTGCAGCTGTGCTGACGCTGTGGTGTGGCCAAAATAACTCTGACTTTCTCATACCTGCAGCAGTCAATCTCATGCTCTCTCCTCCTCTCCCACTCTATTTTTAACCTGACTTTACCTCTCCAGCTATTTCAGTCTCCTCTTCCTCCCCGTGCCTGCCTGCGTGAGCACGTGTCCACGTGCGTGTGTTCATGTGTGTGTATGCTCTGCCATGTGTGTCCGTGTGTGTGTCCTGTATGTGCGTGCTCTGCTGTGGCCGCACCTCTGGGACAGACGCCCCTTGTGTCCCGGGCGGGGTGGGGCGTTTCTGTGTCGTCCAGGCAAGCCCAGGTTCTCACAGCAGGTGCGTCGTGCGTCCGATTCTGGAACCACTCCCTGCTTTTTCTGTTTCAGTCTATCCCAATTCATGTACACACCTGGGCATGCCTGGGTCCCCCCTGAATGTTTCCTCTGTGGATCTAAGTGTGTGCATCGCTGTATATGTGTCATCTCACTGCTCTGGTGACCTGCCTGGTTGCCCCTCCTACTCTCTCCCTATTGCTCTGAGTGTCAGGCTTGTGTGCACTCGTGTGTGTGTGTGTGTGTGTGCCTGTGTGTGCACGCCTTGCTGTTGGGTCCCGGTGTCTCCCCTCCAGGGCCCAGCATATTCCGTGCATGTCTGCCTGTGGTGGCCAACTGTGTGCTGGCGGCTGGTCCATACCGAGGCCATGGCTTGTGTCCAGCCTGTGTGTGTCTCAGTCTGTGGCTCTGGTTCTCAAAGCTGTTCTGTTGTAGCCTGTCTCAAGCCCCGTGCTGCCAGTCTCCCTGTCTCTTCCTAGCTGCCTGCCCCCACCTCTCCTCCTCATGGGATGTTCCAGCCTGGTCCCTGGGCAGCCTTTTAGTGCCCCCTTTCTGAGCCCCAGCTGGACGGAGGCTGGGCTCACAACCCAGCCACTGGGCCAGAGAGCCCGGCTTCCTGGGAACAGCCTGGAGTTGGGGTGCAGACAGGGCCTCACGTGGAACAGACAGATCCGGGGCTCCTCGGTGGCGCCCTGTCTTCCTCTGACCCTGAGTGACAGCCTTATCACACGTGCAGTGGTCAGAGTGGGAGAAGGGTGGGCACTGGGGAGCAAGGAGGTTAGACTTGCCCCATCCAGTGGGTGGCTATTTAAATCTAAATGAAGTCAAACCAAATTAAAAATTCAGTCCTCAGTCTCACTGGCCACATTTCAAATGCTCAGTAGCCACACGTGGCCAGTGTGGATATAGAACACTGATGTCATCGTAGAAAGTTCTACTGGACAGAGCTGTGTGGACAGTGGTCCTGAGCTCGCCTGGTCAGCCTCGTGTCTGACGGGCACGTCTGTTCTCGCTGAGCCTGAATAAACGAAGGTGGTGCCTTCAGGAGATGGGCGCTCTGGGTGTGTCTGCAGAGGGTAATGACGGGGAGAGGTGACCTGGACAGGCCACCTGGGGAGCTTCCCCTCCCGGGCTGGGGCCAGCAGGGGTGAGGGGGCTTCTGGGGAGGGAGGCATGCTCAGAGACCACCATGCAAGCAGTGACTGCAACGAGGGGATTTTCTGGTCAATAGGAGGTGTGGGTGCACCCACAGGGACAGCCAAGCCATATCACTCTGGGGCAGAGCCGAGGGGGATGAGCCCTGAGAGCTGGTCTCAGGGGAAAACCAGGCTTCCCCGGACAAGAGCATAGCTCCTGCCGGCCTGCTGGAGGTGGCCGCTGCTTGGGTCTCAGAGAAGGTCCAGCCGCCACCCAGGCCCGTGGTGCCCAGCCCAGCGCACCTCCCCAGCCAAGCTCATTCGGACCCCCTGCCCCGCCCTCAGGTTGCCTACAGGAGGGAAGGTGGTGAACACAGCGCCAGTGCCGGGCCAGACGCCCCACGATGAGTCTGACCGCCGGACAGAGCCGCGCTCCTCCGTCTCCGACCTCGTCAACTCCCTCACCAGCGAGATGCTCATGGTGAGAGGGGCGAGGCTGGGAGGCGGGGGGAGGAGCGTGCGTGGAAATTGGTGACAGTGTTTGGCGAAGTTGGCTCAGGAAGGCAAACCAGCACGGTGACTGAGTGAGCGAGGCCTGGGTTCTTTTCCCAGCTCTTTCGCCAAAACAGCCTCTCTGTGCCTCAGTTTCCTCGTTTGTCAGATGAGAATAAGAATGCCCATCCTCCTCCAGCCTCTTTCTCGGTGGTGCTGCGGCCTACGGAAACGTGCTCATGGGAAGTATTTTTATGATCCTAGAAGGAAAGGCCAGTGGGCAGAGGACTTGGGACAGGAGGTGTCCCCTCCCTGAGTGGCGTGGGTCCCACCGAGTGGAGGTCTGAAGAGGAGCTCCCAGGGGAGCGAGGCTTATATCCTCATCCCAGGGACCTCCCCCAACCCCCGTTCTGGGGAGCCACCTGAGGCCCAAAGAGAACAGGAGAGCAGGTTCCCCCCCTGGTCATGATCCCTTCTGTCCACGTGCCGCCCCACCAGGATCCCAGCCCCACGGTTCTGCGCGTTTTCACCCCGGGAGAGGTTGTGGCTTCACGTGGCGCCCCCTGGTGGCAGCGGTGAGTCACGGCCATTAGCCCCGCTGTGCTTTCCAAAGAGCCCCCGGAGGGGCGGGACCTGCAGGATGAGGACACTCTGATTGGGCAGCCGAGGTTTGCAGGCAGGAGTCAGGTAAAGGTTGGCAGCTCAGAAGCCCTAGGACGGCTTGGAGAGGACGTGAGGCCCGGAACCTGGCGCCTGCTGTGATCCTACTGGACGTGACCTGGTAGAGAGAGGGGACGCGGGCCTGGTGGGCTCTCAGGCCCTCGGCGGTCCTGACGTCATTCAGTTCAGAGTTCTCTTGCTCTGGCACCCGCGGCCGCCACCCTCCTGAGGTCCGCAGAGCACCAGACCTCACCCTTTGCCACTTAGGGTTCCAGCCGGCTCTAACCATCCACCCCCACTGCCCTTTTCCAGCCCAGTGCCTCTCAAATTGTAATATGCACATGAATCACCAGGGGAATCTTGTTAAAAATGCAGATTCCCAGGCAGCGGGCCGGAGGTGGGGCCAAGAGTTTCCGTTTCTCTTGGATGTAGTTTGGAACACCAGATTTTCCCTGTTCCAGAGCTGGTCTCTCTTGGGCCTCCCCACCTCTCCCCCTTCTCCCCACCCCCGAGGCCTGGCCCTCCGCTGCCCTCCCGTCCGTCTTCCCCCGCCCATGTGGATGGACCCACCATCCTCTCGTCTGGACGGGCCATTGCCACAGCCCATCCTGCCTCCCTGAACGGCTTCTTAATTGGTTACAGCTTCCTGGTAGCCAGGTTCCCAGAAGGGACGGCCCTTTCCCAGCCAGCTTGCCTGCCCCTTGCTATCCCCAGGGAGGGGCCGACAGCCACAGGCACAGGAAGGAAGTGCAGGCCCCAGCGGATGCTCAGAGCGGGGCAGGCAGGGTCTAATTGTCCAGCCCTAGGCCAAAGCTAGGTCACTGGCATTAATAGCGATGACAAAGATGAGCAGGACAGAAGTAAACCGCTGTCTGAGCTCCCCTAGGCTGCCAGAAGCTGGGGGTCAGGAGACAGGAGGAGTCAGGCACCCACAGCTGGCCAGAAGAAGAGATCCAGAGGAGGGGGTCAGAGAGGAGGCCGGGCCACACCCCCATATGAGTCACCCCGCGCTAACCTGCTGTGGGCTAGCTGGATGCTTTTTGATGCTAACTTCAGCTGGAGCAGGGGCTCAGGCGGCACCTCCCTGGGGGCCTAAGTGGGGGGGAATGGCCAGCCTGGTTGCCGTGGAGACAGCTCCTGGAGCTGCCCCGGCTGGTTAATTAGGGCTGAGGGCTGTGCTTCGGAAAGCCTGGGAGCAGGCACAAAGCCGCTGCCCCCTTTTGAGGTGAAGCCCACTTGGCCCAGCTTGGGCCTCCCACCCACTCCTACGTGACCACCTCCTTTGGGAACCAAGAGCCAAGTGACCAGAGGGACCTCAGGCGGGGCTGGGGCCACCAGGGACTCCACCTCAATTTTAGAAGGAATGGGGAGGGACACATGGCCTGCAGGCTCTGTGTGCTCACGCACACTCCAGGGTCTTGGTCCACAGCAACAGCAAACAGCCTGGGGCCGGGAAGGGACATGGACCCCGCCCCCCCCAACCAGGATCCCCACAAGATAGGTCTTGAGGTCCCGTTCTGCAGATGCGGAAACTGAGGTTCAAAGGGATTGGGGCTGGTACAAGGAGGGAGAGGAAGGCCAGAGGAAAAGTGGATCTGGGGAGAGAAGCCACATGCACCGCGGGCCTGGGGTGGAGCATGCAGCTCCCTGGATCTGCTCTGGATCCAGGGGTGGGGGCTGGAGGGACCTTCTCCCACTGTGAGGAAGAGCCAGGGAGGCAGCCAAGGCCCCTTCCACCTCCAAGCAGACCTGGGGTGCGGCGGGTGAAGCCCCAGACACCAGATCTGAGTGTGAGAGTGAGGGCAGCTGGTCAGGGGCTCAGGATGGCCAGGCTGGGCGCTGACTTGGGTTCACAGGCGACTTGCGACAATAATCTCCTAGTGCCCCAAAGCAAATTGGAACGTGGGAGTGCCCGCCTCGTCTGGATGTTGTAGGCAGTCAATGAGGGCAAAGCGTACAGTGCAGGGCACGACCAGGCAAGTGGTCGTTACTATTATTAGTGTGATTTGGATGTTTCTCCCCTGGGGCAAGTGAGGCCTCACTGGCTTGTGGGGGGAGTCTCAAAATGGCCCTGGAATGTGGGCCTGCTTTGGTGGAAAGAGTGGACTTTCCAATCAGAGAGGGTCACACTGCTGTGCAAACTTGGACACGTGACTTAACCTCTCTGGGCCGGTCTCCTCAGCTAGAGAGTGGTGATAACTGCCCGGCTGTTGTCAGGATTCAGTAAGAAGGTGATATAAGAGTCTTCCACCATGGCAGGTGCACACTATACGTATTCTTATAATCCATATTATTTAGCATTTCAGAGCCTGAGGGCACAGCGAAGCCTCCTGCAGGAGAAGGGGGGAGAGAAGCAGGTGCCAGTGGTTTTGTCTTAAATGTGGTAGCCTGGGTCGCACCCTGGCTACGTCGCATCCAGTCACCTGAGGAGCTTTTAGAGACAAGGATGCCTGAGCCACGTGGACCCCCTGAGTCTGGAGTTGGGGGGGCAGGGTCTGGGGCGGGATCCAGGTGGCTAGGGGGCGGGCAGGAGTCCAAAACCTCCCCAAGTGTTCCTAGTGAGCAGCCACAGATTAGCACACTTGGCTGGGAGACCCTCCCCCCAATTACTTCCTATTTTTTCAAGGTCAGCCTGGGAATGGGCCACCCACGCCACCCCCTCCTCCCCACCCCGCGGTTGGCCCAAGCCTCCACCCCTGGGGGATGGGGACTGCGTGCAGGTGTGGCCCTCTCTGCCAGGGGTCCTCAGCCCTTGTGTGCAGCACTGTTATCCAAGGGTCCTTTAAGACAATTCTGCTGCCCAGCCCCCCACCCCATCAAATCAGGCTCCTGGGGACGGAGCCCAGGAATTCGTGTTTTTAGTGTCCCTGCCTTACACAAACAGACGTTGCTCCTGAAAACTCGCCTCTCTCATTTTGTAAATCACATCATCCTCAGAACCCCAGAGAGTCACTTTGCAAAGAAATATCGTGGTAAACTCTTTTGAGATGTGAGCGATCCCCCACATCTGTTTTGGAGCCCAGGTGTCTGCGTTGGTGTGTTTCACAGTGGGCCCCCCAGGGCCGTGGAAACCGGAGGAGGGAGCTCGGGGACCTGGGGCGCACCAGCACAGCCATGACCCGGGAGGCGAAGGCAGCCTGCGGTGGGGCTGGGGCTGGGGTGATGGCAGACCTGGGGCTGGGGAGCGGGATTCAGGAGACAGGGGCTGTCCTGGCTCCTCCCTCCCTCCCTGTGTGACCCTGGTCCAGGCACGGCCCTCTGCCTGAGCATCCTCAGCCAGATGTGAACGTGGGACAGGCCACCACCAGCCCCACACTGCGACCAGGGAGAGAGCACAGCTCTCAACAGCTGGACTGGCTTTGGGCCCAGGGAGGCCTCCTAACTGAGCTGGGCTGCGGCGGCGGGGGCTTTGGGGGAGCGGAATCATCCCCAACCCTGCTGGCCTCGCCCCGCCCCCAGCTCTCCCCAGGCTCCGAGGAGGACGAGGCCCACGAGGGCTGCAGCCGAGAGAACCTGGGCCGGATCCAGTTCAGCGTCGGCTACAACTTCCAGGAGTCCACGCTCACCGTGAAGATCATGAAGGCCCAGGAGCTGCCCGCCAAGGACTTCAGCGGCACCAGCGACCCCTTTGTCAAGATCTACCTGCTGCCAGACAAGAAGCACAAGCTGGAGACCAAGGTGAAACGGAAGAACCTGAACCCGCACTGGAATGAGACCTTCCTCTTTGAAGGTGAGGCTGGGGCCCCCACCGCCACCCAGGGTCCCTCTTCCCATCGCCACTCCCCAGCCGACAAGCACACTCACATGCATAGATGCACACAGGAGTGTGCTCTGTCTTGGCCCAGCTAACCTGATGCATTTTGTGTCTTGCTGGCATCAGGTTACAGGGCCTAGTGGAGCTGGCATCACAGCCAGAGGCCGAGGAAGAAAGCTGGGCCGCCGCCAGCTGGGGCTTCAGCCCAGACACGTGACTCTTCCTGAGGAGGGCAGGAAGGAAGGGAGGGACCCACAGGATGTAGAGGTGGGGCATCTGGGGCCACCAAGCTGTAGCGGTTAAGTGCACAGGCTGTGCCAGGCTGCCTGAGTTTGAAGCCCAGCTTATTAGCTGTGTGACCTGGGGGAAGTTCCTGAACCTTGCTGAGCCTGTTTCAAGTCAGTACATCAGCAAGTTGTAAAGGCACTTACAATAGTGCCTGACACCCAGGAAACACTCTACTAGTTTGTGAAATACACTCGGTCTGTTCCCAGCCTCCGCCCCTCCCCACACACGGGACAGGCCCCTCCTGACGCACAGGAGCAGTGGCCCCTACGGAGGCGGATGTCCTTCCTCTCTCCTGTAGGCCCTTCTTTCTTATCTTCAGGAGCAATTTCTGCCCTTTGGGTGCCTGGACCCCACTTAGAGAAACCAGAACCCTTTCCCAGCAGCCCTCCAGCTGCCCAATGCCCTGGCTTTCCAGAACCTTCTGTGCACACCCCAGGGACTCTTCTCCATCTGCTGTCTCCCAGCTCACGCACTGAGTCAGTCATTGGGGGTGAGCTAGTGGGTGCTTCTGTGTGTTTCTGCACGCTCCTCGTCCCCGGTCAGCATGGGGGCCAGTTGAGAGATGGCACAACCAGCAAGAGGCTCAGCCATCTGAAGGTGTGTAGCCAGCTGGTGGGGTGAGGTTTGTGGGCAGAGCCCCAATCCACCGGTCCCTTCTGCAAACATTTACCTAGCATTAACTATGAGCTGAGCACTGTTCTGGGTCCTGGGGGTGCAGAAAAGCATTATGGCCCTCAAGGCAGGCCTGGTCTAATGGAGGACTTAGATGTGTAGATAATTAGGCCACACACTGCGTAACTCCCCTTGGTGATGCTGGAGAACATTTCCCAGAAGAGGGGCCATTCAGGATGGATTCTGAGGGATGAATAAGAGTTTGCCAGATAGGAGATGGCCTCTTCTGGTGTTGAAGGAGCTGACTCAGGTGTAGGGACCTATGGGAGCCTCTGAGATTTCCAGAATGTTTGTCCTCATGCATTTCACCTGAATAGATGCCAAGGGTCACATGGGCAAGTGGCCTGGGGAACTCCAAGATGAGCAAGACGTAGCCCCCCTGAATATGAGGAAGGGACCCTGAAGGAATTCAGAGCCTGGGGATTCAGGGAACTTAGGATTTCCTCTTCCAGACCTGCTCCAATCAGAGGCTTCTCTCTGCTTCTAGCATCCTCTTCATCTTCTCCATCAATGGGGCTGAGACCTTAAGCATCCTCTCTCCTTCCTGGTTCAGGTCTCCTCCCCTCAGGCCTCAAGGCTGGCCTGTGCCCCTTGAACCTCCCAGACTGGCCTCTCCTTCATCTAAGCCTCCCAGAGTCCAGAGATCCCCCGGCTCCAGACCTTACCCTGGCTCCCTGGTACCTTTCCAACCCATCCCAGCTCCTCCTGGCTCTCCCCCCGGCCGTAGCGCCCACTCCACCCCAGCACACTCCTGCTGTTCTGTCAGGCATTTCCCTGGCATTTATTCATTCGTTCAATTATTGATTCACTTAACATGTTTATCGGGTACCTACTGTGTGCCAGAAACCGTGGGATGCCGGGATCCGGTGGGGAGGACAGACATCCCTCCTGGAAATCCTGGCCGAGGGCTAGAGTCAGACTCAAGGAAACAGATAAATCTCTGTTATAGCCTGGGAGTCACGCTGCGAAAGGAAAGTGCTGGAGTGTAGAATGGGGTATCGGGGGATCAGACCCCATGTGGGATGCCAGGAAAGGAAGCCGAGACCTGAAGGAAGAGAATAGGCTGGGAGGGGGCGTGGTGGGGGCCGGCTTGTGCTGGAGGCGGGGAAAAGCCGGGGGCTGAAGGCCCGTGAACGAGGCGGGTGTGGTGGGAGCCCAGTCATTGAGGGAAGAGTGGTCACAGGACGGGCAGGGAGAGGACCGCGGGCCAAGTTGTGGAAGGACTTGCAGCCAAGGCAGGGCACATGGCTTTTATTCTGAGTGAGCTGGGAGCCATTGAGAGGCTGTAGGCAGGAGAGTATCATGATGCGATTTCTATTTTTAAAAGCTGCCTCTGGCCGCCGCGTTGAGAATGGACTGTAGGAGAGAGTGTGTGAGGAGGAGGGCGGTTGGACGCTCTTGTGACTGTTGGCACGGGGTGCCGGTGGCTTGGATGAGGGAGGTGGCCGCGGAGAAGGGGGCGGCCGCAGGAGCTGTTGGGGAAGGACGGGCTGATGCGTTGGAAGGAGGCGAAGGCCAAGCGCAGAGTCCCAGGACATGAATCCACTCCTATTTCTATGCCTTGGCCGGCTCCCTCTGCCCTGAGCCCGCCTGGGGCTTGCTTTCTGGCAGCCATGGCTGTCCCAGGCAGGGCCACTCTCCCAGACTTGCCTCAGGACGAGTGACAGAGGCAGGGCTGCTCTGAGAGCAAGGGGGCCACAGCCCGGCCACCGAGATGGACACATGATGAGTGAGTGAGTGAGCGAATGGCCCCAGTTCTGCTCTTGATTAGCTGTGGGGCTTTGGGCCCATAATTTAAGCCTTCTGAGCCTCAGGCTCCTCATCTGTAAAATGGACAAGATGCCATCGACCTCGGAGAACGACCTCGGAGAATTGTCAAGGGAGACAATTGAGACAATGACAGTCCTTGAAACGTTTCAGGAAGGTCCGAATGCGGGTGTGGGCGGCCTAAGGGCCAGCGCTGCTCCTCCTCCTGGGGCCTTCCTGCCCGGGAGCCTCCCAGCCCTGCCCAGCCCCCGTGGCTCTCTGTCCCGCTCTTCACCTGCGCTGTCTGTCCCCAGGTTTCCCCTACGAGAAGGTGGTGCAGAGGGTCCTCTACCTCCAGGTCCTGGACTACGACCGCTTCAGCCGCAACGACCCCATCGGGGAGGTGTCCATCCCCCTCAACAAGGTGGACCTGACCCAGATGCAGACCTTCTGGAAGGATCTGAAGCCATGCAGCGATGGGAGTGTAAGGCCCCACCCGTGGGCCCCTGGTGGCTCAGGGCTGGCAGATCCGCCCCTCAGCCTTAGGGACGTCATGAGGGTTGTGGGGAGGGGTGCAGACGGGCCGCCTCAAGGGAGCAGAGTTCCCACCAGCGCTTGTCCCAAGGGGTACTTGCCTGAGCTGAGACAAAGAACCGGGGCTCTGCTCAGGGGGCCCTGTCGTGGGCGGTGCCCAGACCTGCCAGATGAGGGCAGACCACATGTGACAGAGATGACAGACGGGGGGCAGAGTAAGCACCCAGGTCAGGGTGGGAGCCTGGGGCATTGGGGCCCACTGGAGAGCTAGACCACCGCTCCCTCCCCCTAGTCCCCACAGCCCTCCCCTCAGCCCAGCCTCACCCCTCCCCTGTCCCTCCCAGGGGAGCCGAGGGGAGCTGCTCTTGTCTCTCTGCTACAACCCCTCTGCCAACTCCATCATCGTGAACATCATCAAAGCCCGGAACCTCAAAGCCATGGACATCGGGGGCACGTCAGGTGCTTGGCCCTTCTCGCAGCATGGGGTGGATGGGCCGGGGAGGTTCTGGGGACACAGGGGTCACACTGGATGTGGAGAGCAGGGTCTGTGCTGTGGCCCTCAGCCCGACCCCCACACCCCACCTCTGGTCCCAGCTCCTCTGCCCTAGAGCCCTGGGTGGTGGCCCCCTTTGGAGCACCCTCGGGGGTCATCATCCCCTTGGGCTCTGTCCTTCCCAGAATCGGAAAGAAAGGGAACACTGTTGTGGAGGCCTGGGTTCTAGCCCCAGCTCCAACATCACTTGTCTGTGACCTCAGGCGAGACCTGGCCTCTCTGGGGCACCGTTTCCTTAGAGGGCACCAGGTGATGGCTAAGGTCCCTTCCAGCTCCCCCATCCGCTTGTCCCCAAGATCCCCTCATTGTTGCTTGGGGCTTTCTCACCCTCTGGGGAAAGCACACAGCCCCTCCTGCCCCAGTGTCCACACCTGGAAGAGGAAGGGCATCCTGGGGACTCCCCCACTGCCCCTCTGACCCTTCCCTGACCCGTCTCCCAGACCCCTATGTGAAGGTGTGGCTGATGTACAAGGACAAGCGGGTGGAGAAGAAGAAGACGGTGACGATGAAGAGGAACCTGAACCCCATCTTCAACGAGTCCTTTGCCTTCGATATCCCCACGGAGAAGCTGAGGGAGACGACCATCATCATCACCGTCATGGACAAGGACAAGCTCAGCCGCAACGATGTCATCGGCAAGGTAGGGGGCAAGGCAGGCGGTGTGGCGCACACACCTGGCACCTAGCGAGTGTCTGTCCTTAAAAGAAGCAGCAGAGGGGCCAGCCTGGTGGTGTGGTGGTGAAATTTGCACGCTCCACTTCAGTGGCCCGGGATTCATGGGTTCAGATCCTGAGCACAGACCTACACACCGCTCATCAAGCCATGCTGTGACAGCGTCCCCCATACAAAATAGAGGAAGATGGGCACAGATGTTAGCTCAGGGCCAATCTTTCTCACCACACACAAAAAAAGAAGAAGCATCAGGGGTAGTGGGTGAGCGCAGGACTGGACAGTAGGAGAGAGAGGGTCAGTCCCTTCCCCTCTCTGAGCCTCCATTTCTGAAATGAGGAGATTGGATGAGATCCTCCCTAAGTGTCCTCCTGTGGGTCCGTCAGATCAGGACAGAACCACTGGAAGGGCAGGGAAAACAGGAGGTGGGAAAAAGAAGTGCCCTGGATCCAAAAAGAGGTTTTCTGGACAGCATCCTCAGGCAGGGTCAGGACCTCAGAGCAGTGTCACCCGGGTCCCGTCTGCAGAGGGCGAGCTGTGTGGGGCAGTGTCGAGAGCTGCAGTCAGACTCCAAAGACCCGGCTTCGGTTCCCGCCTCATCTGCTGCTAAACAGCTCTGTGACCTTGAGCAAGTCACTCCTCTCTCTGAGCTTCCGTGTTCTCCTTGGTAAATGGAGCTCCTCATACTGACCTTACAGCTCTTCCCAGGGTGCTGTAAGAATTGCCTGAGCTACGTGGATGTCCTCCTTGAAGAAAATGACCTCCCCTCATTGTCCATTAACAAAAAATCCCCACCTGCCCTTGAGTTTTTCTAAGATGTGAGTCTGTGCCATCAACCCTCCCATTTTTCCACTTGGAAATGTTTAGTCCTGGGTGTGTTTATGGTTTAGTGTTGAGAGTGTGGGCTTGGGAGTCAGCCCACCTGGGTACAGGTCCCAGCCCTACCTCTTAACAGTCATAACCTTTCTGAGCCTCATGTCCTCCTCCTGAGATAAGAGTGAGACAATCCCATCCTCACCGTGTGCTGGGAGGGTTAAATGAGAGAACTCAGGTGAGCTGCTTAGCACAATACTTGGCACATATATGTTAACTACTCTTTTAATAAAAGCTATTTTTGAGCCATTCCTATAAGGGCACGTGCGTCCGTTCAGACACGGAGGTTTGACCAGAAACAGTGCAGGAAGCCAGAGATGAGGGTGGGCGCAGGGGAAGGGTGGATGCCAGAAGCAAGTGAGGGGACATGACAGATTGCTGGGGCATGGGTCAATATGGGGGAAACAGGGCAGGGGGCCGAGGTGGAGGCACCCGCAGACAGACGGAAATGGAGAACTCAGCTATAGGGGGGCAGCAGAAGTAAGGTGGCCTCAAAGAGGAGAGCTGGCCTGCCTGCCATCTAGCAAGGCCCAGGGAGCATGGCTGGCTGACCTGTGGTCACGGGTGGGACAGTTCCCCAGGATGCTGTCACCCATACCCCGGCGGGACTGTGTGTTCTGAGCAGGGCTCGGGGCCTGCTGAGCCCCTGCCTTGACCAGCTCAGGCCGAGGGCTGAGTAACCACATGCACTTCTAAGCTTTCCTGCAGCTTAGCCTTTTGGAGTTGGGTGTCCTGAGATCTCAATTATCGCTTCTTTTCAACAGTCCTGCCTTGTGCTGGCTGGACCAAGGTGGAGGTGGATTTCTTCTCACTTTGGCCTGGGAGCTTAGGGAGCCCTGTGCTCTTAGCCACCCGCCAGTCACAAGGCTGGGGGATCATGCACGCAGCCCCACTAGGCCGGGAGCCCCTACCATAGAGGCCGACAGGATCGGGCTGCTAGTGTAGAGCCAAAAAGACCTGGATTTGAATCCCTCTGCCCCACTTATAAATTCTGTGACTGGGGGCAAGTCTCTTAACTCTCTGCAACTTCGTTTCTCCATCTGTAAAATGGGGGTAATAATATACCTACCTCAAACAAAACGAGTCGGGAGTCTAATTCGAAAGGGCCGGGCATACCCGGGCTCCCAGGGGAGGCCCAGCAAGGAAAATGGGCCATGCTGGCAGTGGGGAGGGGGGATGAGGTCTCTATGGAGTAGGTTGTCACTGCAGGGGGAGGCCCCTTGTCCCCATGATCATGTCATTGTGGGGCTGAAGTATCACCCCCTGGGGGGGTAGGGGACAATGCCTCAGAGAGCACCACTAATGCCATCCTCTTTCCTTTCTCCCCAGATCTACCTGTCCTGGAAGAGCGGGCCCGGGGAGGTGAAACACTGGAAGGACATGATTGCCCGTCCCCGGCAGCCTGTGGCCCAGTGGCACCAGCTGAAGGCCTGAGTGGGGCCAAGGAAGGCCCAGGGGTCCGAGGGCCTGGGTCCCCATCACGCCCTCACTTTATGCACAACGCCCGGCCTGGCCCTCCTGCCATGGGTGAGGGGAGGACCCTGAGGGCTCGGCCAGGGAGGGGTCCCAGGAATCCATCAGGCCCCATTTCTAGGAAGTACCAGCCCCATCCTCCACCGGTCCAGCTCGGGGGGAGGGGCTCTGGGAGCCATTTTCCTGCTTTGCCCCTTCCCTTCCTGACTTGCTGATACTAAAGAAGTGGGGGAGAGCACGAGCCAGATGGGCACATGGGCAGATCCCTCCAGAGGCCCGCCAGGTGGGCACGGTCCCCCGTTTTCTTTAAGGCAGTGCCTGGAGTGGAGAGAAGCTGCCCCCTCCCCAGCCCACGAGGTGGGCCCAGGAAGCGGGGAGGCCGAGGCGTTCGTCCCCGGCCTGGCCAGGAGAGGCCCGTCCCAGCGCAGTTTCAGGTGCCGGCTGGGCCCTGAATGCCGAGGATAGCATATAGCCTGCTCCGGGGTCCTGGAGCCGCAGCCCTGTGTACTTGTGTTGTGTTCACCGTGTGTGTGTGTGCTCGCGTGTGTGTATGGAGGTCGGGGCGCTTGCTCCCTGTCCCCCTGGGGCCGGCAGTGCTGAAGGTTATGCAGAGAGGGCAGCGTTTCCTGAAGTGAGGTGGAGCTGGAGGCTGGGAGAGGTCCATGCACAGAGCAGGGGTGGGAGAGGAGAGGCAGGCGAGGGGTGAGTGGGGCAGGGAGGGGGAAGCGGGGGGAAGAGGGGCAGACACTGGAGCTGGGCTAAGAACTGGGCTGCCTCCTGCCATCCTGCCCCCACCCAGTGCCCCTCTCTGCTCAGAGTTCTCCAGTAGCTTCTTCTGCAGTGATTTCATCTCTTGAACGTCTTTCAGGTACCTATTGTACGTGCCACATTCCACCCGGACTCACCTGCTCCCTTCCTTCCCAGGGGTCCCGAGCCCCACTAACTCTCTTCCCTAACACTCTCATCCGAAAACACCCTCAACTTTCCCAGATCTCATTTCCCAGCCACGTTGGCAATATTCTCCACATTTTCCCACTTCCCTCCCCTCCCTCATGTCTCTGTCTGTGCACACCTCCCCACCCGCACGCCCCATCCCTCCATCCCCCTTGCTTGCAGACCTTCCATTTCCTTCCCTGTTGTGATTTCTGATCTTCCATCGCCCGACCTTCTCCAGGAATGTCTTCTCCTCTTCCCCGCGCGCCCGTCCCTCAGAGCAACTCCTTCTGCCCCCCTTAGTTCAGGCAGAGGAAGCAGGGAAAAATTCTAGGATCCTATGAGTTCTGAAGTTGCCCCCCACCAAGAAGCTGTGGTTTCTCCGCCTCAGCTGCTGCAGAGACTAGAACTGGCTTTCCCTCGGCGACAGCAGATTTCGGGATGGTCCTTGCTTTGGCCGGCTCCTCCCCACGCGGGTCTTAGAGGTGACAGCCTCGAAGGCAGGGTCCGCGAGCCGGGGCCTGATGTTCCCCGCACCCACCGCCAGGTGGCGCCCGGACACCACGGTCTGTGGCCGTGGGCCTGACACCCCAGGAAAGGAGACCCTAGGGAGGGTCCCCACTTACAGAACACGGCAAGCGCATCGGCATTCGAGAACCATTTTCCTTCAGGAGACTTCCCCTTGAGCTGAGCATTCCGCTCTGTGCAGTAGACGGGTCGCGTTTTTGCCCACATCAAAGTTTTCTTACAGTGGATCTCACACCCCTCGCCCACCCCTCCCCCTCGGATCTGGAGGACTCGAGTACAGAGTAGGTGAATCATTTTGTAGCGTGAAGAATGCTCATGTAAAGCAAACAGTCACCCACATTCCTTGTAAATCCAGATTTTTCTCTATTGTAGCTTTGCTTAAAATGGGGGTCTGCCCCAACTGCACGGTCCTAACAGGGCGGGCCGGGAGCCAGCCCCCAGCGGGGATGGGAGGGCAGCGACTCCGGAGGCTGTGTGCTGCCTTGAGAGGCAGAAGGGATCTGTCATCCTCCAGCCCTCTCTTAGATCCTGCGCCCCTCCACTCCGGGGGAGGCGGGCGAGGGAGCGAGCCGGCCCCAGGCCCCCAGGCCCCACTCCCGCGGCACAGCCCTCGAGCTAAACCAACTGGCATTGAGTGGGCGGGGCAACTGCATCCTTCCCCGAGCCCCGCCCACGGAGCTCTTAGCCAATCATATGCAGAGAGCATCTCCGGACGGAGTCTGTTCCCACTCTCACCCCACCCAGGCACGTTGGTTAACCCGGCCTGGGGTTCCCCAACCCCGGACGTCCAGTCGGAGCTCCGGGACGCGGTGGTGGGGCGGCGAGTGGGGGGCCAAGGGCTGGCTCTGGAGGAGGCGGGTGGTGTGGGATGAGGGCGGGGGCGGTCTGAGGCCATAGGAGAACAGAGAATGGGGGAACTTGAGGGTGGGGGAGGGCACTGGAGCCCGGCCACCATCCCAGGACCTTAGGCAAATCACCCACACTCCCGGGGCCTCAGTTTCCCCATCTGTAAAATGATGGTAATAACACTTCACCTACCTCATAAGGGAGGTTGTGAGGCGGCCGTCACCTGACCTGGGGGTGGAGGCAGGAGGACTCTGAAGGTGCTACCCGCGAGTGAGCAAAGTATTATTACCGCAGCCTGAAAGCGAGGCCCACCCGCCCCTCCCCCCATGGCCTCCAGGGATAGCCGAGGCCACCTGGGCCCATCTATCTCTTCACTGTGTCCCAGGTCCCTTCATGAGCGTCATCTGCCATCTTCGTGGGCACCCTAGACTTAGTCGTTTCCTTGTTCGGTATCTTTTCTTGTGACCATCTCCCCACATAACTACTGTACAAATTCCACCTACCCCAGGACCCCACACCTGCCCACTGGCGCCAGACGCCTGGGAAGGGACAAGGAAAACAGCCACACAAAAGCCAAGGGGGGCCCCCAGAGTCCCCAGCTTGGCTGGGGCCCCAGGGGTGGGGATTGGTGGCCCCTGTCTGTATTGTGTGAGTCATTGAGTGCAAGTGTTTTATAACAAAAACAAAAACAAAAACCCACTCTCGCAAAAAATTTGCAGTGAAGAGAAATGAAGAAAAACTGAAGGGAAAAAAAAAAAAGGACAAAAGAACCAGGCAAAGTTTTTCCACCACACGCACCCTCTAAGCCAGCAAGATTTCCTCTTTGCAAAATCATATTTTTGTGGGAATGGGCCCTGCTTTTTGTGGCAAGGCCCGTTCTGATTAATAAAGGATCGTGAAAATGTAGGGCCTTGGCTGTTTCCTCCGTGGGTCCGAGCCCTCCCTCACCTCCCAGGGGAAGAGGCAGTGGGGTGAGGGGCATGGGGAGCCTGGGGCTGTCTCCCCTTCTCACCTTTGGGATTTGGCTTTACTGGTGGGTAAGGCCTTCCCGCCGATCCTCAGATCTAGAATGAGAACCCACCCAGAAAGCGGGATGAGCCACGGCTCCTGGATCAGGCCTGAAGCAAGGCTTGCTGGGGGTGCGGTCTCCTCGAGGTCTGAGGGGTGCCCCTCTTGCTCACCCAGCCCGACATCCCCTCCCTCACTTCCTAGGGAACTCTCATCACTCTCCAAAGCAGGTCAGACAAACCAAAGGGGGACCCTCCACCTTCCCCACCACCACCTGAACTCCGGCTGGGCCACTGTGGTTTCAGGCCAGCATCTCCTCCTCCTTCCTGGTCCTCAAGGGCACAAGGAAAGGGCTCCGGGTCTGCTGGCTGGACCTGTGGCTTCTCTCCACCCTTTTCTGGTTTAATCTTTTGGGGCTGGAAATGTCTATCCAACTCAAAAGAGCCCATGGCCAGTCCCAGCCTGAGGGCCTGGCCTTCTCCAGCCACTGTGGCCCCCAGCAAGCTATTTCCTTCCTCCCGTCTCAGATCCCTCAGTCCACAGAAGAGCAATAACCACCCCACCCCCTCCTTCGCTCCCTACACACAGCTTGGGGGAAGCTGAGGCCGGCCAGCTCTCGGGGTCCTTCAGAAGTCAGATGCTCCATCTGTTACAGGCACAGAAAGAACAAGAACCCCTGTGTCGTTATGTGCCCACCTGCTGGCCTCTGTCCCACCCCGGAGTGAAGGGGGCCATTGTGCCTCCTGCTCCCCAGGGCGTGGGACTGGCAGCTCCTCGTGCTGCACGAAGGCTCCCCACCCCACCCCCACAGCTGCCCGCACTCTCCCTTTCTGCCCCATCCATTCCTGACAACTTGGTTTAAATGTCCCGTTCCAAGGTGGGTCCTTTCTTTTTGGCTTCTGATCTCTGTCCAGAAATTGGAGGGAGCCCTAGGGTCAGGTAAGTACCCTCAAGCGTACCCCTTGCCAAAACTTCTGTTCGCGCTCTCTCTGGGAAAACAGCTCTGAAAAACCGGGCCTGAAAGCAGGGACGGCTCGGGCCGGGCAGAGGTGGCAGCCCCTTGCTGTGGGTTTAGGCCTCCTCCTGGACTTTGTGCCTCGGTGTCCTGCCTACGCGTCGTCGGATCTCTTTTCACCCATGCCGACGCTGAGACACTCGCCCAACCGGCCCTGTGCCTGGGACCACTGCCCTCTGGTGTTCTCTTTCCCCTGCAAGTCCCTCCTGGTTCCACTGCTTTCCGGAAGGCTGGCCTGGGCTATGTACGTGCTCCCCTCCTCTGCCTCCCTCACAAAGACAACCAGAAGGACACCGCTTCAACACACTGTACGCCCCAGCCCGTGGCTCCCCAGACCACCTGTGTCCCTTGAAGATGCCCCGCTCCCTGTGTCTGTGTCCTTTGTGTATGTATATGTGTCCTGTCTCATTTAGATTGTGAGCCCCCGTGGGCAGGGCCCCCTGTCTGAATCCACGTTCTGTGTGGCACACCTGGGTGTGTTAATAAATGTCCATCCTCAGAACAACAGTGCCCAAGTGTCTTAAGGGAGCTTTGGGACAGGTGGCTGAGCGAGCCCACGTGGTGGTGTTGGAGGCAGGGAGGTGCTTTGGGCAGGGCCCCCAGTTGCCCAGCACCCTGTTCTGTTCCCCAAGCCCCTGAGCGTGGGCGGGAAGAGGGGGATGGCCACAAAGCATCCCAGCTGCTCTGCCAGCCAAGAGGCCTGGCGGTCGGGGGGCTCCAGGAGGAAGAGTAGGTTACGGATGGCTCCCACCCATTCCACCCCCAGACCTGACCGCCAGCCAAAGATGGAGGGGATCTCCATGCTGTGCACTGGGCACTGGGTTAGGAGGCCAAAACCCATTTATGGGCAAGTCACTTCCCTCCCTGGGTCTCTTCTGACGCCTCTGCTTTTCCCATCACAGTCCCCACCGCCTGCCTTCCTGCTCCGATCTGCCCTTGGCCTCTGTCCTGCATCCCTGGCACAAACACAACTCTTCCAGGGCTTTCCTGCCCTGCTTCTCCACAGCCCAGCCCCCACTGACCGCCCCTGACAATGTGGGGAACCACGAGCATGGCCGTTATGACAGGCACCCCTTCAGAAGTTGTCTCACCTTCTCCCTGCTCCCCCGAGGCCACGTGGGAAGTCACAGGCAGTTAAGTGGGGGGTGGGCTGGGACTCCTAATGCAGTGCTCTCTCCATCACCGAGGGGAGCTGGGTTGCCCAGCTGTCCCCGGCAATGGCCCCTTTCCTACCATGGTCTCCCCGATTTCCGCATGGAGTCAGAGACCCTCGATAGTGCTCTCAAACTGGGTATGAGCACCTGCTTTAACCAAACTCTAACTTCCAAGGAGGAACCAGCTCCTAATGCTGGAGAGCAAGTGAGGAGCAAAGCCAGGGACCAGACCTCAGGGTGGCCCATGAGGGACTCATCACGGGGCCTTCGCACCGACCTAGAATTCTCAGGTGAGTGTCACAGAGGAAGAGGTACAGGGACAAAGACCAGAGAGAGGAAGGAAATCTAGGCAGTCATTCCAGGGTGACTGCGGCTCCCTTCACAACCCCCCTTCCCCTACATCTAAGATTTGCCTGAAGGGAAGGTAGACAAACACCAGGTTGCATGGAGCACGGAGCCGCAGCATCAGATCTGAGTAAACTCAACTCCTTGTGTGCAGATGGAGACACTGAGGCCCAGGGGGGCCACAACCTGCTCGGGTCACTAGGTGAATAGCAGGACTAGGACTGAAAACCATTCCTTCTGATTCCAGGCCCAGGGCTGTCTCCCCTCTGCCATGCTATGAGTCACAGGGCAAGACAACAGGCTTGGGGCAGCAGCTCCTTCCCTATCTGAGCCATCTGAGGTCTCAAATTCCTTCCTCCGAGTTCCCAGACCCCAGGAAGGTCCACGGGCCCTGATGGAGCCTCGACACGGGGAGCCTGGGCATCTGAGGAGCCTGGGGGAGAGACAAGGTCCGCAGCCAACGCTAGACCCCTCTTCCTCCTTGAGAAGGAGGCAGCCTCCAACCTTCCCCAGCCGGCCAGCTCCTTCCATCCATTCAAGGCCTTCACTCTCACAAATGACTGCTCCAGATCTCCCCCAGCCTCCTCCTGACCCAGGCCACGCCCAGTGGCCCGCAGAGCTGCTGGGCAGGGCTTGACCTTTCGGCCTTGTATGACATCAGCCCTGTTGCCATGGTGATGATGGCCTGGCAGCATCTTCTCCCTGGAGACGGGCCTCTAAGCTGGAGGTTTTACAATTTTCTTCCTCGCCTTAAATCTTTTTTTCCCCAACAATGAGGGGAGAAAGTAATGCCATGAGTGAGTCAAAAAGAGACTAAGAGAGAGAGAGAGGAAAATGGAGCGAGAGAGATGGAAGGAGGGGAGAAAAGAGTCATGAACAGGGAGGAAGTGGGTCGGTCCTAGTGAAAACAGAGAGAAAGGTCAGCCCAGCGTGAGTGAGATTCAAAAACACACTAAGAATCTGGAAGCTGAGAGTTAAGCCGGAGAAGACCGAGGAAGGCAGGGTGAGGGGCTGGGAGGCAGAGAGAAAGATAAAGCAAAACCAGCCTTGTGCAGCCAAAGCCATTTGTGACTGAGGACAATCGCTTGTTCCCGAGACAGGACACGACAGTTGGCCGGGGCCAGCCTGACGCAGAGCTGGGGCACATGGACAGAGGGCAGTGCCAGAGGGAGTCCAGGGTCCCCACAGCGATGGGACCCGGTGATCCCAGGGCTTATAAATAAACAGCCATGTGGGAAACGCACATTCTTTCTCCAAGAAATATAATTTATGTTTACAGCCAGTTTTTTTTTTTCTTCCTAAAGAAAACATTACCATGTGGGGTCCCTGCCCCTGACAGTGTCCCTGAGTGTCCCCAGCCCTGGCTCCCTCCTCCCATTATTGCTTGGATGGGAAAGATCTGGCCCTGGGAATTGCAGAGCGAGGCCCCACTCCTCACCCCCTTGAGGCTGTCCCTGGTGACGGAGTGGAGGCACACCATGCTCGTCCGTGCCCCGCGCCGTGCCAGCCACTCTGACGGTGCCCATTTAAGGGAATGGAGAGTGCAGGCAGTGGGAGAGGTGTAGAGCAGCCTCTCTCTTGGGTGCAGCAGGCCCTAGAGGCACAGTGGCTTCTTTTCAAACTTGACAGCTGGAAGGCTCAGGCTGTGGGGAAGGGAGAGTGTGCTCCCAGCAAGATTCCAGGCACCAGCTGGGAGAAGAGAACAGAATGGCGGTATCAGAGACTTTGCCTTCTGAGCCCCACCACCACCACTTCCCCATACATATTTTAGGGGCCCTGGGGAGGGAGGTATGTATGGCAAGGTATGCGGAGAGGCAAGGGCAGCTGCAGTGTTAGGACCCCAACCTCAGTTTACCATTTCTGTCCTGGGCACCGGCCCCAGCTCCAAGCCCCTGGCCCTGGGCCAGGGCCTCCTCCAAGGGCAGTGCTGCCTCCCACAGACATTGGTCCACCCAGAGGTAGTGGCTCCTGCACCAGAAAGAGTGGCTCTAGGAGATCCAAACTCCAGGAGGAGGGAGGTTGGTGGGCAGCCCGGCCATCCAGGCTCAGCCGAGGTGGTGACGCCAGACAGCGGGGACTCTGGTTCCAGGAGGAAGCTGGCACCTCTGTTGTAGTGTCAGTGACTCTATCAGAGACTAGACAGGGCTAAAGGGGACTGAATGGAGCTGGGACTTCTTGGTCTGATGACTGCCCAGGGATCAGCCAGGAGGCAGGCTTCTTACTACCTGGGAAGACGGCCCCCAGGCCTATGTGTCACCGGCAGCTGGCCCAAAGTGGTCACTCCTCTGCCCCAAGTCGGGGTCCACCGGTCCCACAGCCCCTCCCAGAGCCCCTCCTCCCAAAGTGGCCAAAGTCCATCACCCAGAGCATAGGCTCAGGTGCCCAGTCCTGGAGCGGCTTCCAGGGCACGGAGGCTGCCTCTGGGGGACCCCAGAGCCCGGGAGCCCCCGCCCCCTATGAGCAAGTCTTCTTCCTCCTCATCCTCAAAGGCTCGCGCTGGGCGCCGGGGCGGCGGCCGGGGCGTGGGCTCGTCGCGCTCGGCCATGCGCTCGACGGCGCCCTCGCCCACGAGGAAGACGGTGTCAGCGACGCGCGGGGGCCCGGTCACCGGGTTGTGGTCGTAGGAGAAGACGCGCAGGGCGCGCAGCGGGTGCAGGTCGGGGAAGCCGCCCAGGCGGTTGCGGTCCAGGTCGAGGATGTGCAGGCGGCCCATGCGCAGCAGCGCGGGCGGGAACTCCTCGAAGCGGTTCCCGTAGAGCCAGAGGCCACGCAGGCCCGTCATGCGCGGCAGCTCGGCGGGCAGCGCGCGCAGCCGGTTATCGCCCATCTGCAGCGACTGTAGCGCCACCAGGCGCAGCAGCGGCCGCGGGAAGCGCCGCAGGAAGTTGCCCTCGATCCAGAGGCAGCGCAGGCTCTGCAGCTGCGCGAAGTCGGCGGGCAGCGCCAGCAGCCTGTTGCCGCCCAGGTAGAGGCGCGTGAGGCGCGGCAGGCGACACAGGCCGTCGGGCAGGCGCTCGAGTTTGTTGAAGTCGAGCGCCAGGATGCGCAGCTCGCGCAGCTCCTCGATCTCCTCGGGCAGCTCGCGCAGCCCCGTGCCGCTCACGTACAGCTTCTGCAGGCGGCTCAGCGCGCACACGGCGCTGGGCAGCCGCCGCAGCCGCCTCCCGCTCAGCTCCAGCTGCTGCTCGCCGCTGCGCAGCTGCTCCTCCGCGTCCGACGGCAGCTCGTCCGGCGTGGACTCGGCGATGCCCATGGTCACGGGCCCCGGCAGGGGCCGCCGCCGCCGCCGCCCGGCATCGCCCCGCCCTGGCCGCCCCCCGGCCTCCCCGACGGGGCCGAGGCCGCGCCGGCTCCGGGGCCCCCCGCCCGGGCCTGCCCCTGCGCCGGGAGGGGGGCCGTGCCGGGCCGGGAGGAGGCGCCCGCTTGGGGCCGCGCCGCCGCGCGCCGCGCTCGGCCGCCCGCCCTCCGGCCTCCCCCGTTCTCTCTGCCGGAGGCCGACTGGCTCGGGTTGGCGCTGACTCGCCGCTTAGCGACTCGTCACCCTGGCAACCCCCGACGCGCGTGCGGCTGCCAATGAGGCGGATGGAGGGCGGGGCGGGGCGGGGCCAGGGTGCCAACCGATCGGGGTCCCAGCCTCCGGGCCCGCCCCCCGCCAGCACATCCGACCCGCCCGGGAACCAGCGCGCACCAAGGGAACCCAAAGTCCACGCCCCGCAAGCCTGGCACTGTGCCAACACAGACCCGACGTCCGATGCTGTCTACACTTCCGACCACAGCGAGCCGTTTGGTGTCTGGTTGTGTGCGCTCAGAGCAGCGAGTCCAAGGAGAAGGAAAAGAGGACCGAGGAAACGCCGGCGCACGACCCAGGAGTCTGGACAAGTGGCTCTCGAGGAGGCACTGAGGGGCGCGGTTACTGCAGACCATTTCTGTCCAGCGGCATGCGACCCCTCGCTGGGGTCACTTTAGTAACCCGCAACAGTGTTCCTTCCTGGCCCTTTTCAAGGTGGGTCACGTGTGAGGATTTGCGGAGACCCAGGAGTTGGCTCCGTCCCCCTCCCCTCCTCGGGCACCCTCGTTGCACAACAGGTTTCTCGCTAGTGCAGTCACACCCCTATCTCGTGCCACGTCCTTCCAGCTATGCTCAAGGTCTGTCTGTGGCTGCAGTGGGCAGAGGACTGGGACACGGGAGCGCCACCAATGATGACCGCTCTCATTTGGGGACCCTTCCTCTCACGCATGCTCCTGCCAACAGTGTTAGCCCCTGCCCTCTCCCCGCCAGTTCAGACCCTCCAGCCTGAGCTCCTGGCACACTCTCTCGGTTATTGTGAGGCTGCCCCGTGCCCAGCGCTGTGCTGAGAGCATCACACTGAACTCTTGCCACACACCTAGAAGATAGGTACCCTCATTACTCCAATTTTAAAGATGGAGAAACTGAGGCTCTGAGAGCTCCGATTGAGCTGGGTGACTTGCCCAAGGTCACCCTCTCGAGCCTCTGCCCTTTTCCATGGACCACACCAATCAATGGAAACATTGATGGCTCCACCTCTGGCAATGAATTTGCTCACAATGGAGCCTGTAACTCTCATGACAAAAATATACAGAAAGCATTATTAATCCCATGTGAAAGATGAGGAAAGCGGCCCCAGAGGGATTAGGCAAGCCGCTGAAGGTCACACAGTGAGTAGAGGTTACAGCCTGGCAGCCCAGTCTGCAGGCTCCATGTCTCCCCTTGAACCTGGCTGGTGTGACCCAGGGAACTGACTGGACAGACAGACCTCCAGACAGCATCCTGCCCTTTGACCCACCCCCACCCACCCCCACTG
This sequence comes from Equus asinus, assembly GCF_041296235.1. NCBI lineage: Eukaryota > Metazoa > Chordata > Mammalia > Perissodactyla > Equidae > Equus > Equus asinus. Next base: position 39,383,214 of record NC_091806.1, on the reverse strand, counting down.
CCTGCTAAGAGGGTGGCCAGCCCCAGGGCCGAGAGCAGTGACACTGCAGCCTGAGGGTGGGAACCACCCCCTCTGTAATGTAAGCTCTGAGGGGCAGGCGGGTTTGTCTGCTTCCCTGTCGCCCCAGGTGCGGGCACGTAGTAGGTATTCAACGAAAATTTTTAACATTTTTTAAAACGGAGGCAAACTTCACATACAGTGAAATGCACAGATCGTTGTTACAGGTTGTTGCGCTCTGACAACTGTAATATTTCCGGCACTCAGGGTTCGCTCGTGTGCCTCTTCCGGTCACTCCCCACCTCCCAGAGGCCGCCATGGTCCTGACCTCCGCCCTCATGGATCAGTTTTGCCTGTTCTGGAATTTCACATAAATGAAATTATGCAGTGTGTACTTTTTTTGCTCCTGGCTTCTTTTGCTCGGAAACCCCCTGCGTTGGATAAAGGAACGGAAGGGCAGAACCCTAGCAGTCGTCATGAGGCAAGGAGCGGCATGGGGTGAGCAGGTGATGGGGGACCCAGAAGCAGGTATTGCTCTGAGCCAGGAGCCGGCCTCAGATCCCTGTACTGGGAGGGAGACTGACAAGATGCGGATGACACTCCAGGCTGAGGTAGGGGACCCAGGCAGAGAATAAGTGGAGCCCAGACGCCAGACCTGGGGTGTAGGAGGCTTCTGAGCTCAGCCAGAGGGTCTTCCACCTCCTTCCAGACCTCACCTAAGCCCCAGTCCAGCTCTCTCCCTTCCGCTCATTTGGGAGAACTTCTTACCTCAGAGACCAGCAAGTTGAGGAAAACCCAGGGAGGCTGATGGATGAGCATGAGCGCCTCCCCCACCCCCACCCCCTGCCGCCCCCAAGTCATTCCCCCCCCTCCGAGGGAACATTCGCTCTGGAGGAGGGAACCCAACCAGTACCCCCTCACCACATGCTCTAGCACCAGGCAGCCCTCCTGGGCTCTGCCGGCCCAGGCAGGAGCCCCACCAGCCCCTGCAACTCCAGCACCAGCCTGGCAGAGCTTCCTGGGTTCAAGGGCACAGGGGCCCAGCCCTCTTCTTTCTCCGAGTCCTTTCCTTGCTCCCCGTAGCTCCTGTACCTTCGCCTCCCACCAGGCCCTTCTCAGTGGGTAAAGGGAAAATGTGCTGGCGTTCCGGGCCCACGCAGGCTGGCAGCAGGGCAATCGTGTTGATGAATCATGCTGGCACCGCGGGCGCCCAGTCCTTGTCGAGGCATCGCTAATGAATTAACTTCACCCCCAGCACGGGGCCTCTCAGCCTTTCCCTCCTCCTCAGGAAGGCAGGAAACTGAGACCCGGGAGGGGGGTAGGAGGGGAGGACAGGGGGCTCCCACAGCCCCAGGGATGGGCCCAGACCCCGCCATCCCCTCGGCCCCCCAACAAGGAAAAATGCCCCAAGTACGTGTCCCTCGGGCCCCCAGAAACGGCCTCTTCATTCCTAATCATGAGCTGTAACCATCCTGCCCACCTCCAAATCTGTACTTTTTAAGGAAATTTTTGAAATACAGAAAAGGCACAAAGCTCTCTGTGATAAAAAAAAACCCCTGTGCCCCGTATCCAGCATCGACAGTGACTCGCATTTGTCATACTTGCTTTAAATCTATTTTCTTTTTAAATAAAAGGAAGAAAACAGCACATGTGATATAGAGGTCTCCTTCGTCTCCGCTCCCGTGCCCCGTGGGCACCCCTGCCCCCGCCATGCTGACCCCGCCAAGGCCCCCTCTGGTTCCCCTGCCCCTTTTGGGGACGGGACCGCTGTGGCTGCGGAGACCTGAACGAGATCAAGGAACGTTAGCATTGTGGGTTCTTAGAAAGCAGGGATTTGAGCCTATTAGAGCCAACCACGAAATATCAGAGCAGGGTGAGGACTTGGCTCCTCTGGGGGCCATCACAGGCTCTGTTAAATGTCTGCAAGAAGCTAGGGATCCTCAACCCAGAAAAATGCATGGAGGCAGGAACTCACGCAATGATGTGCACCATTCCCATGGGTTCAGGCCGCCCCCCGGGGTTCTAGTCTAACTCCTTCACTTGGCAAAAGAGGAGAGTGATGATGCACTTCATGCCATGGCCCACTCCCCTTACCTGCACCAGTCCTCGCCTTCATTCGGATATTCATTCAACAAACATTAAGCCCCTACTCGTGTGCCCAGGCCCTACGAATGTGAACAGAACAGACAAAGCACCCCTGCCTTTGTGGAGCAGATATTCCTGCGAGTGGAGATAATCAACAAAATGCCTTTCACAGTGTGTCAGGCCATGATCAGGCAATGGGGGAATAAAGCAAGGAAGAGAGAGAAGGAGGGAGGGCTCCATTTAAAACAGGGTGGCTGGGGAGGCATTTGAGCAAAGATGGGGAGGAGGAGAGGGAGTGAGCCCTGCAGACAGGTGTCGGGAAATGTGTTCCAGGCAGAGGGGATGGCAGCGCCGAGCCCCGGGGTGGGAGTGTGCCTCCGTGTTCTGGAGCAGCCAGGAGGTGGGGAGCGAGGGCGAGCAGGGTGACAGATGAGGTCAGAGAGAGAGACAAAAGGGGCGGACTGCCGAGGGCCCGGGGCCTATGAAGGCTCAGCTTTGACTCTGAGTGACAGATCATTGGGTGACTTTGCCCCAAGGAATGACATGATCTGGCACATATTTGAATGGTCCTTTTGGCTGCAGCTGCAAGACCGGGGTGTGTGTGTGTGTGTGTGTGTGTGTATTGTACGTGTTGGGGGCAAGGAATTTGTGCAACTTGTACAGCTCTCATTTTGGTTCTCTTCCACAAGATAGTGATGGTCGTCATTTACTGAGCACTTACAGGTGTCTCATTTACATTTCACCACCGCTCCGCCAGGCAGGTACTAAATCCCCCTGTTTTACAGATGAGGAAGCAAATTCAGAGAAGTTAAGTAGCTTGATCAAGGTCACACAGCTGGTAAGGGGCAAAGTCAGGATCCAAACCGAGTCCGTCTTATTGCCAGGCCTGGGCTTCTCCTGCTGTGTCTCCTTGCCTCTCTCGGCTGCAGGAAATTAGAGATGCCCAAATGCTTGCCCCCATCCCAGAAACTCGAAAAGATTTCCAGGACTGCCCTACTGGGAGATTTTGATCCCAGGCCCCAGAGCTCTGTGTGTTTGCCCAAATAGGGGCATCCTAGAACCCACAGGGCAAGCCGAGGAATGCCAATAGAGGCTCAAGGCAGAGCAAAGAGGTCCCCAAGCCAGGGGCATGCGAGGGCATGATCTGGGCTCAGGGTTTGCCTGTTAGCAAATTCCAGGCGGTGTCTGGCCCACCATTACCCCAGGTGCTTCTCTAGATGGGGCCAACTCCTGAGGCTAGCTCAGCCACTGCCAATGTGCGCCCCAGACGCCCCTAGAGACTGGAGCCTAGACACACCCTGCGGATCACATTCCCGCAGCACTCGAGCTCTGACAGCGACCTGCCTGGTCTGTTGAGAGCTGAGAACCTTCCTCATCTCTTCCAGGGAGACCAGAGGTCAAGGGAGGGAATCTGACTGGTGCCCAGGGTCACGCCCCCACGCCATGGACAGGAACTTGACCATCCTAATGGGTTCGGGGAGGCCCCCATATTCCCAAATGGGTTCCGGGCATGACAGCTCCTTCCTCCTGGAAAGATGCCACAGTATCATGGCTGGCAGCCGCCCTTATGTCAATACCTTCCTAGATCTGTGGCCAAGTGCAAGTCAGATCTTCTGCTCTGAGACTCCAGACTCAGGTCCCCCGCTATGATCTCCAAGGACTTGCCTGGCCTGGTCCCCCTCCCTGTGGCACAGGCTGCCGAGGGTCATCCACTTCTGTTTTCTTTCTCTTCCTGGGTACACAGCAGGCTGATGAGGTGGGGCTCTGGCACGAGCACTGGGCTGATGGATGTGGGCAGAAGTGATATGTGCCACATCCATGCACAGTCCTCTATTCTCTTTTATTTCTGCAGTGTTAAACGTAGAAGGGAACTGGATCCCTGAGTCACCGCTTGGAGACGAGCTCCCTGACCCACATTAGATGGTGAAGTAAATGAGAAATAAATTTTTAATGCGTTTAGCCACTTAGACTTAATGGCTGTTTGTCACAGAATCCACCTGGACTGACTAACACAGTTCCTCTCAGTTTCTCAACCATACCAGCTTTTTTCCACCCCAGGACCTTTGCACAGGCTGGTCCCTTTTCTTCCCACTCTACTTGGCTCCCTTCGCTTATCCTTAAGTTTTCAGCTAAAACTTCCCTCTCTTGGAGAATCCTTCCAGATTCTTTGGAGCATGTCAAGCCCTCATGTTATAGATTCTTGAGCTCCCACATTTCTCCTTCAAAGTACTTGCTCCAATTATAATTAAGTAAATAATTGACTATGAATTATTTGGAATCTGTTTCCTCTGTGCTAAGATATAAGCTCCTGGAGAGTGGGGCCCTTGCTCACTGACGTTCTCTAGTACTTGGCCAGGTGCTGCTCAACCTACTCAACAAATAAGTGTTGAATGAATGAACGGGGAGAACTCTCTCCCACAGGTTCCCCAGGGCCACCTGTTCCACCAGAGCCACTCACTCTCTCTGAACCTCGATTCTCACATCTGGACAATGAGGCAAAACTGGGGCTAGGGTGAGGTGGGCAAGGCACTTACCCTGGGCACAAAATTTAAGGGGCACCAAAAAACACAGTACAGACGTGCATCACTTAACGACCGGGATACATTCTGAGAAATGCATCGTTAGTAGATTTTGTGGTCATGCGAACTTCACAAAGTACTTACACAACCTAGATGGTGTAGCCTACTACACACCTTCCGATATGGTGCTAATCTTACGGGACCACTGTCGTATATGCGGGCCATCATTGATGGAAATGTCATCATACGGCGCATGAGACTGATCTCGAGCCTGAAGTGAGTTCGCTCGCTCCTTGCACAGCAAGCCAATCTCTGACACCGGCTGTAATGGAAGAAAGTAGGAGTTTTATTATTGCAAAGCGCTGAGCAAGGAGAATGGGTAACTAATGCTGAAATCCAAAACACCCCGAAAAGCTACAAGAAAGGGTTTTTATTTGGGGTTTTAGGTAGGGGATGGGGAGCCCATAGCTTTGCTGGCCGGTGTTTTTCCACCAGCCTGTGTTTGACCTTGAGAAGCTGCTTACGGGGAGAGGGGAACAGTAAGACAGGAGGGTTGCAGGTGGCTGTCCTTGGCTGTCTTGCTTCCATGATGGATGGTGGATTCTGGTGTCAGGGCCCGAGCAGTTGAGGTCTGGGAAGCCTCAGCTTTCTGACCTCCTCTGGACAACAGCTTCCCTGTGGCAGACTTCAAGGACACATGATGAGCTAAAACTTTAATGGGAGCCCAGCGTGAGGCCACCTGGGTTTTAACAATTTGTAACGTCTATTTGGTTGTAAAGCTCAGGGAGTCAAAGGTTAAAGAGACAGATATTTACATATGAGTGGAACTCAAGAAGCAGAGAACAGGGATGAATATTTTTGGTTTTAACCCCAAATAAGCTCGGTTCAATCTCCGGGAACCGACATCAGGTCTGATATTAACTAAGAGCCGTAACAATACTGTAATCAAGATAAATAACAGTTTAATGCAATAAAGACAACATCGGTACCAGCGCTGTGATGAGCCACACTCATATGGGAGCCTGCAGCAAAGGGAAAAATTGGTAGTATTAATCCTATTTTTATTCGAAATTTTGCTATTTTGTTGATCATGGATTTTTTGCATTAATTTTGATTTTTTAAATGATGGTATTAAATTAATTGTATTTATCTCGAAGACTCGGTTTTTTTGTGCCTGGGAAAGTGCCTGGCTCACCTCACCCTAGTCCCAGGCCTGGGATGAGTATAGTCACCCTCTCCTGGAAGGATTAGGATGAAGCATCGGTGAAATCAGATGGGAGCTGGGTATTCTCATTTTGCGATATTAACTGATGCTCCGCTGTAGACAATTTCCTTATATCCATTCCCTTCCTTTCAGATGCTAAATTGGCTTTCTGTATTCCCACTCTCAGAGGGAAACTCAGAACAAAGAGTCAAATCCTTGGCTTTGAGTTGCAAAAGAGGCTTTGAAACCCAGAGCTGAGACTGCGGCCGGGTTCTGAGAGAGAGATTTTGTGTAGGTCTAAAAGCTTAGCTTTGAACTTGGAGAGCCGAGAGCTGATGCTGAAAGCCCTGGAGTGGGGAAGGATGCGTCATCACAGAAGCCAAGATCCCACCCAAAGAGAGATGCAGGTTCCACAGGCAGGAGGGAGAGAAGGGGCAGAGTAGCACCCCTAAACGGAATGTCGGCCCTCAAAGGCCCTGGTCCCACCTGCTCTGAGCTGAGCGTGGTACAAAAAGGAAAAAGTCCCTGGTACATTAGGGGACACCAGGGCTGAGCGGACCTGTACTTCCCTTACCAGGTGTGGTCTGAGAATGCAGCGGGCCTCCCGTAAGCCCCCCTACCTGTATAGAGAAGCCTCAGGAATAGAAACGGAGCTGAGCTAGCTTCCCCCACGGATCCTCTACACGCCCCTGCGTCATGGGGGAGCATCCCGAAGTTTCTGAACCTCCAAGATGGACTTGGTGAGGCCGAGAGCAGGCTGATGGACCTGAGGGGCTGCATGCATGGTCCAGGCAAAGCAGCTGAAGGGTTGATTGTGTGACCCCAGCAACCAGAGGTCAGAGTGTCACAGTTGCTTCCGGGCAGGTGCAGGCAGGACAGGTGTGGATGACCAAACCCACGGAGGTCACATATCTCAGGAGGAGTCAACACGGATGGATGCCTCTCCCCCAGGAGCAACTTTCCGGAATGGACGCACCCTGGAGGAGGGGCAGGATTCTTGATCCGATTGGATTTGAGTCCTAAAGGGACAGAGCTTAGATTCGAAGGGGGCTGAGTTGGCCTGGAATCGACTAGAGGGATGTCTTGGCGAAGTTCCATTACAGAGAACCCGGGGTGCACTTCTCACCAAGCTCCTGAGTCTGTGCCTGTGAAACCCACACTTGCAGCGCACACAGCTGAGCGGGTGACGCCATGCACAGTAGGACCAGATCCAAGGGACCCGGTTTGCATCAAGGACCTCATAGATTAGTATCCCACAGGGCAAGTGAGGAAGGGCATCTTTTTCCATGTCTCACAAAGGGTCCATAAGGCAGCAGCCTCCTTGCCAGGTGTGTAAGGTACCTGGCCCACAAGAGACGCTCCAAAAAGGCTCATTCCCATCCTCTTGATGGTAACCCACATGTGAACGAAGGACATTTGAATTCTTTGGCCACCCCCACATTGTCTTAGGTTGAAGAATGCCAAGGGTTTTGCAAAACAGAACCCAAACGTCCTACTGTGGAAGCTGGAAACGCTGGAAACTCCCAGCTTCCCTCGCAAGTTGGATGCAGGCATGTGACCTGGAAACCACCCATCAGAGGCGTTCATCCTAGATTCTGAATCGGAAATGAGACATGGCAGAGCAGAAGGGACCGTGCGGAATCTTCTGAGGACTGTGGGGGCAGGGGCCGCAGGGGCAGTCCAGGGCCCAGCGGTGGGGGAGGCATGCTGTCTCCATGGGCCTGGGTCTGAGGGGCAATTTTGGCTCTGGTTCCTGGCTCAGTAGCCTCTAAGCTGTGTTCTCAGGTCCACCTGAAGATTCTGTGAACTCCGAAATCCTTTTGATAGATTCCTTTTCTGCTTCAATTAGCCGAAGTTGGTTTCCGTCGCTCACAAAGAGCTCTGACTGCTACCCCACATGGTCAGACTTTAGCCTCATCACTAAGGGAGTCACGTGGTCACGGTGGAGGGACCACCGTCCCGTGTCTCTGAGGCCTTCACTGCCATACCCAGGAGTCCCCATGCTGCCAGAGGCCTCGTATATGCTCAGGTTCTTCAATGCCAGCCTCCTGCCCCTTGTGCCAGAGCCCACCAGGAGAATGTGGCTCTGCTCCAAGACTGTCCCACCATATGGACCTGAAGGGACCATAGGGACCACACCTTGTCATGGTCCATAGCGAGGCTGCTTGGGGCCAGATCCTTATAAAGTCTTTCCTGAACACAGCTCCATCAGCCTGTCACTCAGTCTCTCTCTGAGGATAAATAGACCAGAAAGATGCCTTTCTGACCCGTCTCTTTACCTGAGGATCTCTGAAGACAGACACGCACATGCGCATGCACACACACTCACACGCCACTTCTTCAACAAGAGAAAACAAGGCCCCATGCTTATCACTGGCTGCACAGGAGATGCTGGCTCTCCTAGGAAGCTTCCAGTCCCCCGCTTCTGCCCACTTGAGACCCCCAGTTCGGTGATGTGCTGGGAAACGCCTTGTATCCAGAGCAGAGAGACCAGAGCGTTCGCTCACTAAGCCAGTGGCTTTCGTGCCTCATCTCTCTGGCTCAGACTGACCTGGTTCTCACAAAGGTCCTTCTGGGGTGAAGTTTTATGACTCAAAGAACTGTCCCGCCAGAGCCCTGTGTGAAGCAGCGTCTTGAAACGCAAGGAGTGTTGGGATGTCTCAGAGACCCCGGCCGACCCTCCTCTGACCTTGAACAGAAGCCCTAAGGGGGGCTTTCCTGGATCTGGTCCCTCCTCTGTCCTTGCATGTTTAGCTGTTTGGGGAACATTTCTGTGGGGATGGGTGGCCCTCCAGATGGTCAGAGAGGAAACCGGGGATCAGATTCTGAGTTTCAGGGCTTCCATCTGTCTGCGTGGAACATCCCCACCGTCCTGCAGCCTCCCCACGCACGGCTTCCCGCCACCCCCCCGGGCCTCCTGTTCCCACGGGCAGATGCCTCTTCCCAGCTGGCCAGCTGTCAAGCAATGATAACGTGACCCGGGCCAGGTGGCACCTGTCGACATCAGCCACCACAGTGCCATGACAGGAAGCAGCCACACACGTGTGCACGTGCGTCAGGAGCGGCGCCCCATCGCGTGGCACCCGGGGTCTGTCCCCATCCTCCCGTCCCATTAGCCCTTGGGGCTCCACGCCCCCACACCGATGCCGTCAGCACAGCACCCACCTGCGTCCCCAAACCTCCCCCAGAGGGCGGCCCCCCAGCGTTCTTGCTGAAAAGGCCCACGGAACGTTCTCAGCACCAGCAGGCTGTGGGGGCTTAATAAGAGTAATCGTCATCGTCACCGCACACCTCCGAACGGTTCCTAAAGTGCCCGTGGGAGGGGCAGGGAGGTTTTTTGGTCGCAGCTACAATAGGCACCTGCTGGAAGGAATGAATCACCTGGACGCCCCAAGCTGGTTACCAGGTGAGGGGAGGTGGGCAGCTTCCAGGAGGGCCAGAAGTTGGCCTCAGGGACGGGGCGGGGCCTGGCCCCTGAAGGACAGCCTGGGCCTCCCGGTAAGGCTGCACTTAGAGGTAGATCTCACCCATGCTCTCCCAGACAAGAACGGGTCTGTTCCTAGAGAAGGGTCCTGTCCAGGACCAAGACGGAGGAGACAATGGTCAGACCCATGACTCTCTGCAGTGTGGCCCTTGCTCAGGACTCCAGGCCCACCTGGAGCTCTGGTCCCTCTGCTCCAGCATCAAGGCAGCTCCTGTTTGCCAGCTGAGCATTTTACACATGTGGTCTCACTGACCCCCACCAGGTGGAGCCTGCAGTTACCTGCCAATCAGCGTGGTTAGGTGGCCTCCAGAGCTGACGGCAGGAGGCAGCCTGCGGGTGTGGACAGCCAGGATTTGCACTCGGGCAGCCTGATTCCAGAGCTCAGGCCCAGACAACTACGCTCTGCTGATGCCCGGACCCAGGAGAGGAAAGGGTGCCTGGCTGATGCTGGCCAGGGCCAGGCGGAAGGCTCAAGTCTCAGGGGGCAGGGGTTCGGGTCCTCAGAAAATGAAGCCACATTGTCAGCGCCCACACTCCCCAGCCAGCGCAGAGGGTGGGTGACGTGGCCAAGGCCGCTCCCTGCAGTGGGGTTTCAGTAACCTGAGTAGCCGCAGGGTGGAAAGTGTCCGCCCCTCCTGCCCCGGTGACTCAGAGAGGGTTGCTCAGAGCACTGGCTCTGGTCTGTGGGGGCCCTCAGGCCACTACTGGGGAGTTCAGTTGGGGGTGGTCAGAGACTGGCCCTGGTGTGCAAGGGGAGAGCAACGGGGTACACGCAGAGAGACAAGGGGTCCCCAGGGGCCCCAGCCATGGCATCCAGGCAAGTTGGCGGGGGGTGAGCGGCGCAGCATAGTCTCAGCTGCCAGGCCACACAGAGGCAGGGAGCCTGGGTGACTGACATCCTGGCATCAGGGCCAGTGATGCCCAGAGGCCCACCCCTGATGGCCCTGCTGGCAGGCAGAGTTCGTCCGTTCATCCATTCATCTAAGATTTACTGAACACCTACCAATGTGACAGGCACTGTCCTCAGCTTTAGAGTTTCAGCTGTGAACAAGACAAGCATGGTCTGTGCTCTTGTCGAGCCTCCTAATGGGGGAGGGGGACAGAGACGGGCTCCATAGCATGGCCTGCCCTGGGGGGGCAATGGTTGACTTGAAATTGACCTATGCCCCCACCAGCTGCTGCCTCTCTGGGCTCTGGCCCCACCCCTTAGCAGCAGGCACCCACCCACAGTCCTTGCGGGCTATGTGACCCGGGACCAGTGCCTCCACCTCTCCATGTCTGTCTCCTCATCTGGGAGGTGGGGACCCCCGTGCCCTAGTCCAGGCAGGACTCCAGACCCACCTAGGCTTGGCCTTGGCCCCTCCTGGAACGCCCTTCCTGCCACCCCATGCCCTGGGCCACCCTGTCCTCACACAGCCCCTTGGGCTGGGGCCCAGGACCCAGCAGGGAGGCCAGGAAGGGCTGCCCGAAGAGAGGCCACAGGGGGAGAAGGCAAGGGCTGAGGGGCGCACAGGGGAGCTGCTCGGCGCCCTCCCCGGGGGTGGGGTCTCCTGCTCCCACTCAGGAAACATCGTGGGGCGGCCCCAGCTCACATGTCCTGGAAACTGGGTGTGGGACAATGGGAGAGGGGAGGTGACGGCAAGAGGATGTAATCAGACTCCGGTGTCCCCGACACCTTCTCCCCTGTTGAGCCAGGCAGAGGTAGGCGAGCGGGAAACATGAGCTGTGAAAGGACACTGGCAGGAAGAGGGGAATGGAGAGGAGAAACGGAGTATGCGTGTGTGTCTGTTCTGTAGGTCTCTGTGCACCTGTTTTCTTGTCTGTGTGTCCATGTCTATGCGTGTTGATGTGTCTATAGGTCTGCCTGTGTGAGTGTGCGTGTGTGTGTCTGTATATACAAGCATCATGGGTGTTTATGTGAAGATCTGTGTGTGCGCATTTGTTTGCCTTTCCATATGTCTCTGTGTGTGGTTGTGTTACTGACTCTGTGTGTCTTTGTCTGTTGGCACTTATGTGCCTGTGTGTGTTTGTATGTGCGTGTCCTCAGGGGTCTGTGTGTATCTTTATTGTATTTGTGTGTACTTTTGTGCATGTGTGACTGTGGGCGGGAGGGGCTGGTCAGTCTCCCACCCTCTCCACCACCTCACTCTGGCCAGGCCAAGGATGGAGCCCAATCCAGTGGGCAAGGATACGGTTTGGTGACACACCCCTAAAGTTGGGGGCCATGGACCAGCAGGCCGCCACCCACAGTCTGTGGGACTGTCACTGGGTCCTGAGTCTGGCTGGCTTTGCAGCCGAGAGACTTTGTGTCCCCGACTCCCCTCCTCCGATGTGGGAGCCAGCTGGAGCCACCCACATCCCACATGGAGCCCCAGCCAGGCCGTGGACAGCCCCCGGGCCTGCCGCTCAAGACTTCTGGGTACAGCCGGGCCCCGGGGCCAGCAGAGCTGCTCCAGAGACACCCACTGGGAAGCAGGAGTGGAAAGGGGGGTGGGGGACCAGCTGCTAGACCACTGAGTCCTCCCCTCTGAATGCCAGTCTGGGCTGCTGCTGTCCTTCTGACCTGTTATGACCTCAAGCAGCTCATGCACCCTCTCTAGGTCCAGGTCTCTCATTTGTAAAATAAGGGGCTGGTGCTAGCAAGACCACAGCATACAGTTGTATAGCTGTGCACTGCACAAATGCACCTGTTGGAGGTGACAGAAGGCCCAGAGAGGCAGCCCGGATTCTGCCCTGTAGGCTGAGGGCCCTGGTGTCAGGCTGCAGCACCTGGAGGGAGGGACGCCCTTTTCTTCCCACGGGAAGTTTGCTCTTTTAGTCCTGTGCTCATGTGGGGCGTCCGTCTAGGGGGCACCTTGTTCTAATTCTCACAAAGGGGCTGCACTGAGGCAGCAGCCTTTTCAGCAAGCTCCCACCTCTCCCTGTGTTGGTGTCCGGGTGTCCATCCACTGAGGACCCCCGTCCATCCGTCTCTGGAGGGGCACCTCTGTGACTCTTGCTGCCCCACTGCCCTCCCCCCTCCATTAAACCATCCAAGGTGGGACCCAGCAGGGCCCCTGAATCCCTGCCGCGATCCCCCGCTCCACTTTATAGACCAGGTACTGAGGCCAGTCGAGCCCCCTCCCACACACCCCTGCCTCCCCCTTCTTCTCTGGCCCACCTGCTCCCTCCCTTCCACACTTGACTGAGCACTTAGCACAGACCCCTTGCCAGGAGTGGAAACTGAGTCTCAGTAGTGAAGTGCCTTGTCCGTGGTGGCATGGTGAGTCCAACCAGGCCTCCCGGAATCCAAGTCTGGCCTCACCCCTCCACCCCTGCACTCCCACCCTCATCCCTCCTTTTCCCAGCCACCGCTGACAGTGACAGACACATGGCTCCGCCTCACTGCTCTTTATTTCATTAGGAAAGTAGTTGGCGGAGTCCCAACGGGGGTTGGGGTGGGAACAGCCACAGGAGCCGGCTCCTGTCCCATTAGGTTGGCCAACCTGTGGGGAACGTACAAGAGGAGTGGTGGTCTGTGTGCTCTCCTGCCCCCAGGAGGCCACTGATCTACCACCCCCGACTCTGGGGCTGGGGTCCCCAGGCAGCGCTTCCTTGACCCAGGGTTTGGGAGGTAGGGCTGGCCCACGATGGCCACCCCACACAGGGAACAGTTGTGGGGGGGGGTTCCCCCAGCCCCTTACCCAGGCCTCAGGCTCAGCTGGGGGCGGTGCAGCGGCTGCTGTGAGGTGTGGCTGGCTCGGCAGAGGGGGTCGGCTGAGATCAGGGTTCTGCAGGGAGGGAGGGGGCGCAGATGAGAGAAGGATGGGGCGGTGAGCCCTCTCCAAGTCTGCCCTCTCCGGCTGCCAGCGCTCAGTCAGGGCAGCCAAGCCACAAACATTCTTTGCCTGCCAACTCGGGGCCGGCATGGGTACAAATGTGATTTTTGAGGAATTGAATTGAGCAGAAAGGAGTCATGGTGAGGCAGAACCACAGTCCATTCAGCTTAGGTCCCCACCCCGGCCATGCAGCCTGGCGGGGAGTAGGTGTGCAGCTGGCCTCTGGGAAGTTTGTCAAATGCCTGGGAACAAGGGGCAGGGAGGAGGGGAGCCGAGCAAAGGGAGAGGTCGCTGGGGAGAGGAAGGAGGAGCCCTGTGGGCAGGAGAAGGGATGAACAAGCCACAAAGAGGAAAAGGGGCCTCTCAGACGGACAGGCACACGAGGGAGGGAGAGAGGCTGCAGAAAGGCCTGGATGTGGCAAAGGACAGAGCCGAGCGGGAGGGTGGGATGGCTACCTTCCCACATAGGGGTGCTGGCGCCGCAGGCTCTCCGTGGGGGTGGGTGTGGCCTCCACGTGGGTGGCTGACTGGTTGAGGGTGTAGCCTCCTGGCTTCTGGGGCTGGATGCCACCTCGAGTCCAGCCTTCACAGTCTCGACCTTTGGGGATGTTCTCGAAGTACCTACAGCACAGGAGGGGTTGGGGGCCGGAAGCTGGCCTCTGCGCCCCTCTGCAGCCTCTCGCTCTTCTCCAGCCGGAATCTCGGCTCCAGCAGAGTGCACTCTGCCTCCGATCCCTCCGGCCTCCTCGCCTTGGCCCATGCCGTGCCCTCTGCCTGGCACTCCGCAAGCCCCCATCCACTTGGGGAGCTCTGGCTCGGGGAGCCTGCCCTCCCTCTGCCCCTGAGCCGGAGGCCCCTCCTTGTGCCGCCCCCAGGGCCCAGATGCTGAGAAAGCACTTGGGAGTGGACAGGACTGTTTAAGTGATGTCTCTGACCCTGGCCTGGGAGCTTCTTGGGGCTGGGGACCCTGTCTTATCCATTCCTCTCCAGGCATTCAACTTTTCTTCCATTTCGTCACTATTCACTGAGCACCAGGACGGGTTCTGAAGGTACCAAGGTGAGCAAGATGCGGGCTCCGCCCTTGAGCTTATGAAGAGAAGGTGCCAATAGATGAACGTGGAAATCGGTGATTCCAACCCCTGGGGGCTCTGGGTGCACCAGGCAGGAGCTCGGGAAGTGCTGGTGGGCAGGGAAAGGATCCAGCAGAGACAGCTGGGCCTGGGGGTCCGCCTGCCTAGGAAGGGGCAGGGACACACTGGTCCCCCTAGGCCCAGAGGGAGCCTCTGCCCCTTCCCCTCACCCTCTGAGGGGACTGGAGCAGCCACAGGTGTCAAGGATCTGTTGTGCAGTCAGGCACCACATCTGTCCCTAAGGATGGGGTACAGGGGCACCTTGGGACACCAAGGACTTGGGGGGACAATGTGGACACAGATGACAGATGCTGTGAGGGGAGGTTTTGTCTGAAGAATTACACTCCTTTATCCCACTCCTGTGAAGCCCTTCCCAACCAGTCCTGGCCCCGGGAACCCTCTCCACAGCTCTAGGGCCACTTCCTCCTGGGAGCCCTCCCTGATGCTCCTGACACTCACTCTTTGCCCAGGGCTCACACAGCACAGAGCTTATCTCCTGAGGCAACATGGAGCCCACGTGCCATTGGACTGGATGTAGTGTCTTAGCAGATGCCATAGTTGCTCCACCCAGACCCCCTTGGACCCCCTTATTCTTCCCCTGCCCACCGGCCTGGCTGCCAATGGCCTGCACTGCATCTCTGGGAAGGCTGCCCTAGGGCTGCAGGAACTTTCTTTGCCTGAGCAAGGAGGTACCTAGCATTGACACTGCCCCTGGGGACAGCCCTAAACCAACCACCCAAGGATGTGGGGGTATGAATACCCCAGCTCCCTCGCCCCTTGGCTGGGATAATTCTGAATTGTGTGTTTCGCAGTTTCTAGACTCTCCCAGCGGGATGTCTAGCTTAATAGCACGCCTGTGATTGGCTACCTCCCCTTCCCCATTCCCCCTCCCCACTCTCCCACACCCCCCAACCCAATAAAGGGCTTGTGCTCAAATCCTTGGCTCAGGGTCTGCTTCTGGGGGAACCTACATTAATTCCGTGTTGGCCTTCGCAAGGCTGTGAGCTCATCGCTGGTTCCAGTCTCAGTCTCCCTGTCTGTGAAATGGGCTCCAGCATCACAGCCCTGGACTCGGGCAGGGAAGGGGGCTCACCTTTGGTTGTAGGCGTTGAGGTAGCGATTATCCATGCCTGGGTCGTAAGGGCTGCGGACATAGCTCGGGCTGTTAAGGCTGAACCCTGTGGGCTCCTGCATGAGAGAGAAGAGAGAGAGAGCGGGGACTCGTCAGTTCAGAGAAGGTGGGGATTTGCGGGTGGCGGCTGGGTACCCCAGGCCTCACCTTGCTCCCCACGGTCTCCTGGCCCAGGAGGGAGACATTTGTCTGTTGCATCCGCTGCGGCGGCTGGAATTGCCGGGTCATGCTGCTGGGTTCTGGGCTGGGAGGGGGCACCTGCAGGGGACAGAGCCACAGGCAGGGTGGCTGGGTGGTCAGGGTGAAGCAGCAGGGAGGGAGGGTGGGCGGGCAGAGGCACACACAGACCCAACCTGCCCCCAGCCCCAGGACCCGTCCTTCCCCCTCCAGCCACTCGAAACTCACTGTTTCAAACACTCTCCTCCGTTTCCAGCCCCTGGGCCTTTACCCTCCATCGAAAGGGGTCCCCAAACACCCTGATTCTTCCCATCCTTCAGTGCCTGGCCCAAAGGCCACCATATTCAAGAAACCTCCTTGACTCTCCGCTTGTCTGAGGGAGCCCCCCACGGCCACTCACTCTGGGGTTCAGAGTCCTCTCATTCCCTCGGCTGAAGGTCGTCTCCCACTCGGAGCCTCTGGTCAGCGTGGGCAGCAACTCGTCTCCCTAAGACAGCAAAGCAGCCACTGTCACCGCAGCATGGCTGCCCGCCACGGCCTTCTGGCACAGTGTCCTAACCACCCCCCAGGAGGACCCCAGCCCTCCCCAGCTCAGCTTACATGAGGGTAGGTCATGGGGAGAAAGTCCGACTTGGTGACACTCCGGCTGGGGAGGAGGACCTGGAATGAGGCCAGCAGAGGAGCTTCAGCTGGGCAGAAGGGGCCGTCCCCTTGTCCTGAGCTCAGAGAGGGACAGGTGGGTGTAATTGGGGTAATGAGGAAAGGGAAGAGTTAGGGGAGAAAAGAGGGGAGGACATGACGCTGAGTGGGAGCCAGCAGGCCGGGTTCTTGTCTGGGCTCCGAGTGACCTTGGCTAGGCCACTTCTCCTCTTTGGCCCTCGGGGTTCTCATCCGTAAGGTGGGGGAGTTGGACCGAAGCAGGGGTTGTCGCCCAAGCTCCCCCCTCTTGTGTTTGAACAAAGGGTTCTGCCGCTTACTTTTTGTAAAAAGCTAGAAATCCCCAGAGCGGACGGCTTCGATGACCCTGAGAGTCCAGTGGGGCCCAGCCTGCCTTACCGGGTCCCCAGGCAGGGCCTGGGAGGGCGGCTGGAAGACAATGGGGCTCCTGGTGGACTCCTTGGTGAAGCCGGTCTCCTCCTTGGCTCCGATGGATCTCCTCTGCAAGAGGTCTGCAGGAACAGCCCCCTTGTGCTGCCCCCTGGCCACCCGGCCCCACCCACGGGGCCCCCAGAAGCTCAGTGTCCCAGGACCAGGGGAGAGAGCTGGCTCCGGGGATCTGAAGGCCTGAGCCACCAGGATGGTGGACACCAGGAGAAGGACTCCAGACTCCAGGGCCCAGAGTGAGAGAGGAGGGCAGAAGGAAGGGCAGGGCCGACGGGCCAGGAGGCGGACTGGACTTAGTCCTTAGTCCAGGGTCCCCGGGGGTCTCTCCTAGGTCGGGAGTAGGGAGGTGTGGTGGGAGGGAGGCATGAACTCTGACAAGCACCCACCTGGCTCCTGAGAAGGCTCCTTGAGATACTTTGAGTTATACTCAGAAGTCATGAAGTGCGGGCCCTGGAACACGGAGGGTGGAGCAATGGGGCCACACGGGAGACCAGAGCCCCGAAGGTGGTCAGTGATGGTGGCGGCTCTTGGGTATCCGCGCTCTGAGTAGAGCTGTGCAGTATAGCTGAGAAGGGAGGGCTGGGGCAGCATCCCTGACACAAATCTCTCTCTGATGGGGCATCACAGTGCCAGCAATCCCAGCTGGAGAGCACAGCTCTCCTGTGACCAGGAAAACTTAGTCACGTCCCACACTGGACTCCTAGTAATGAACAACAGGGCTCAGAGCCCCCGGGACCAAGGCCGGAGGGGACCCAAAGAGAGGAGAGAGGCTGATGGAAGAAAATGGGTGCTCCCTTCACAATCCACTGCTCGGGCGTCCGGATGGGGGAGGGGAGAGAAGGGAGCATGGGTGTTAATCCTAAGACGGGCGTGACGACCCCTTTGATGCTGTCTTGGAAATCCCAAATATCAAAGCCTTTGCTCTCCCCAGTTTTTCTTGGTGCCCTGAGCTTCTTGGGTGAGTCTCCCTCTGGAGGGAGAAGCAGGGGGTCTGGCCCCTCTGCCCAGCCCACAGCCCTTACTGGGGCCCACCCACTCACGTATCGTGCATTCTCCCACTCCAGGGAGCCCCTGTCCTGCTGCTGGTGGAGCAGGGGCACTTTCCTGGGCTCCAGCCCGGTGATGGCCTGGGGCCTGTAGTCCGGGGTGTCAAAATGGACCTTCCTGACCTGGGAGGAGGGAGTGGCCAATTACCCCTCCAGGTGAGGGAGGGCAGCCACTCCCTGACTCTGATTCAGCCCTTAACCCCTACAGAGTGTCTTCACAGCAGCCTGAGGGGGCCCTTTACCCTGAAGTCAGGTCACGTCCCTCCTCTCTCCAAGCTCTGGAGTATTCTCATCACACTCAGAGTAGAAACCCACGTCCTGACAGCAGTCCACAGGACCTCGGCTCCTCAGTCGGCTCCAGCCACCTGCCTCCTTGCTGTCCCTCTTCACATCACACACTCCTGCCTCAGGGCCTTTGCACTTGCTGTTGGCACCACCTGGAACACTCTTCCCTCACATAGCTACACTTGGAGGAACACTAACCTCTCTCAAGTCTTTGTCTAATGTCTCCATAACAAGCTCTTTCCTCATCCTCCTGATTTGCTGTGGCAACCCCTTCACTTCTGTTTCACCCCCTGCCTCTTCCCTGTTGTATTTTTCCCCAGCACTTTTCACCGTAAAATATAGTAAAGATGTCCAGAACATATTGGTTGAATGAATGAATGAATGAATGACTTAGTATCCATTCTGGTGGTGGTGGTGATGATAAGGATGATGGTCATAATGATGACAGAAATGAAGAAGACGGGGTGAAAATGACAGAAGTGAATTTGACAATGGTGGTGAGGATGGTAATAAGGGCTTGGAGATATGGATGGGATGGTGGAGATCAGGGGGATGGGATGGGTTTGGGGTTGGGATGGAGTGGGAATAGGACTGGAGATGGGGATGGTGGGGATGGGGGTGGGAATGGTATGATGGGGGGATGGGGTTGGAATGGTGTGATGGGGTGGGGGTGGGAATGGTGTGATGGGGTGGGGGTGGGAATGGTGTGATGGGGTGGGGGTGGGAATGGTGTGATGAGGGGTGGGGGTGGGAATGGTGTGATGGGGGATGGGGGTGGGAATGGTGTGATGGGGGGATGGTGGCAATGGTAGAGATGGGGATGGAAAGGGAATGGGAATGGTAGAGATGATGATGGTGACAGAGATGGGGATGGAAATGGAGAGGGAGGTGATGGTGGGGACGAGGATGAGGACAAAGGTGATGAAAGTGTGTGTACCCCCAGCCCACATTGTGGCTGCTCCATGTCCAGTCATCTCAGCCTTGACCAACTCTTGGCAGGGCAGTCCCACCCTGCCGGAGGGACTCCGCCCACTTTCCACCCCCAGCCCTTCCTCCAGCCCATCCTAGGGCTCCCCGCTGTCTCCTGGCCCCGGCGCAGCACTGACCTCCTTGGTCAGAGGTGTCACGTTGGACTTCTCCCGAGAGTACCCAGAGCTGGTCTTGGCCAGGTCCCAGGGCAGGGGATATCCGCCATCGGATACCTCTGGGGGACGGTAACTCTGACTGGTCACTGTCTGGAGATTGTCACAGACTTGTTTCCTGAGGTGGAGCAGGGGTAAGAGCTCTTACCACCAGGGCTACCTGCCTTTGTCCTCTGAAGGCTGCAATGCTTATCTCCAGAAGCTTCCCACCTCCCTCAGACCTCGCACAGATGCCTCAGGGGTGGCCTGCCTTTGGGCCCCCAGGACCTGAGACCTAGAGCAGGCAAGGCTCAGGGTCCCCATGCCTGGAGCCTGGAGGTGGTCCTATGAGCTCCTATGGCCCTGAGAGCCAACGCCAGCAGGACAGGGGGTGAGAAGGAGTGGGGCTGACCATACCCCATGGCTGGTCCAGGTGGATCCAAGGTGTCAACCTTGGCTTGGTATGAGACCACAGGCCGGAAATTTGATTGGTAGCCTGTGCCTTTGTGACTGCCCATGTGCGGCCTGAAATCCTCCCGACCTGCCAGAAGGGAAGTGAGCAGACAGGATGGGGGGGTCAGCAGAGTGGGAGAGCAGTGAGGGGGCTTCCCAGGCACGGTCAGCATCCCCCTTGGGGTCCAGGGGCCCTGTGATGGAGAAGGCACAGAGTCAGGGGCAACAGCAAGTGTGACACGAGCTGTGAAACCTGGCCTTTCGGGACTGTGACAACAGGAAATGGAGTCGGCAGGTTGGGGACAGTTAGTATGGCAGAATCATAGGATGGATTCGGTGGAGGGAGCAGTGGGGCGGGGCCAGCCCGATGGTACCGGTGTGGACACGGTCCTTGGGGGCTCAGGGGACCGATCAGCTCAGTGTGCTGAGGTTGCTCCCAGAGTGTGATGGGCTAAGGGGCTGCTCCTCTCCCAGCAGGAGTGCCTCCCCGCTCCTGCCCTGTGTCCTACAGGTGCTTCTGCACAGAGGTGCCCTCACCATAGGCTACGGAGTAGCTGGTGGCATAGAATTTCAGCGGATCCGTGCAGCCCCCTGAACTCATCTTCACATAAGGGGAGACACTTCCCAGGGGGAGTTTCCCCATCATGATGCTGTGGGGCAGGGCCCCGGGGGCCTAGGAAGGAAGCACAAGGGGCCCCGTCAGCCCAGCAGCCCTAGGGCCCGAGCCCGCCCCAGGCCCAGGCTGCCGAGACCACAGAGGGGGTGACGGAACCCCACCCAGCCAGCCCCTTCCCCCAGGCCTGTCCCTCTCCACTGACACCCCCACCTCACACTGAAGACAGGACTAGTAATCGTCAACACTTATCTCATGTACACTTGTGTCTCCTTTCACCTTCCCACATCCTATTATTAATTCCCATTTTACAGCCAGGAAACTGAGGTTCCAAGTGATGAAGGATTAGCTCACAGTAGGTGGTAAACTGTGATTCAGACCCAGGGTATCTGACTCCTGGGCTCCTGATCTAAACCCCCCCACACTCTCCTCTGGGACCGAATGGCCAGACAACCTCCCCCCAGGGAATTCTCGGCTGTCCCAAGAATTGGGGGATACTCGCTCTCCGTCTCTCCCTCGGCTGTCTTGGTCTTGCCCACCTCCCTCTGGGAGTTGGCTCAGCTCTCCTGGAGCCCAACAGGCAGCTGGCCCCACCCTCACCTGCCCTCCGCAGTGGCTCTGAGGACGAGCAAGAGGCTGCAGGAGGCAGGAGCTGCTCCGGAGTGGCCTGGGCCCTCTGAGAGGTGGCCAGGCCAGGAGAAACAGTGCATTGCCTAGCAACTGGCGCCTAGCAACAGAGTCCCCACGCCTCTGAAGCCCTTCCAGAGCCAGGGCCCACGGAGGGGCTGACCTGGCCAGGAGTGGGGGGCCAGGAGCTGCTGAGGCAAGGTCCTGCCTCCATGGCTTTGGCCCCCATCGCTGGCCTCCCTCCACAGGGCCCGGCAGAGCTGCCGTCTGAGTGACATCAAATAAACGATAATCCCAAACAATCACTTCCATTCACTGAGGACCCACTTCTCACCAGACGCTTTATATCCTTTATCTCCAGTCCTCTGAGGAGCTCTTCCAGGTAGCTATTATTATCCGTCTTTTCACACGGGGAAAATGAGGCTTAGACAAGCAAAGCGACTTGACTGGCCGGAGATCTCGCAATCAGAAAATAGCAGAGTCGGGATTCGAACGTGGGTGGGTCCAGATGCCACTCTTAGGCCTCTTGGTAAATCAATGTTTACCATGCTCTGCTAGAGCCAGATCTGTGCCAAGCAATTTTACACACGCACTTCATATAATCCCCCAGATCACACTGTGAACTGGGTACTATTATTATAGAGCCAATAAGCCACAGCAGTGAAGAGTGTGGTTCCAACCCGATCCGTCACCTTCAACGAGGTCCCTATCCTCTTTGCCTCATCTTCACCGAGGGCTGTAACCGGACTGCCTTGTAGAGCTGCCGGCAGATTTAACGAGAGGGTGAATTCAGCACCTGGCAGATAGTTGATGCTCAATTTTTTTTTTTTTTTTGCTGATGAAGATTCACCCTGAGCTAACATCTGTGCCAATCTTTTATTTTTTATGTGGATCATCACCACAGCATGGCCACCTACGAGTGGTGTGGTTCCATGTCCAGAAACTGAACCCAGGCTGCCAAAGCAGAGTGCCGTGAGCTTAACCACTAGGCCATGGGGCTGGCCCCCTCAAGATGCTCAATTTTTAAAAGCTGCTATTCTTAGCCTTATTTTCGAGATGGTAAAGGTGAAGCCTAAAGACAGATTACCCAGGCCTCACAGGCGGTGGAGGCAGAGACTGGCTTAAGACAGGAGTGAACCAACTCCACAGTCACTGCTCCTGCCTCCTCTGAAGCCCATTCACCTCGCCTTGACTTGAAGGCTTGTAAACGTGTAACAGTCGTGTCTCTGGGGAGGAGGAGGCGAGGTGGGGTAGCGAGGAGCCCCGATTTGCAGCGTTTGCCAATTTCCTTGGTGTAAATACTCTCATCACGGCTGCTTTCAGACCACTAACGCCGCTTTGCTGAATGGGGAGTCGGGCAGACATGCTCTGTAGCCACCCTCCAGTGAGGAGCTCCCAGTCTAATGACAGAGGCTCGCGTGAGCTCCACCCACGA